>NC_054473.1:180817707-181149493 GCF_017639515.1 Carcharodon carcharias
TAACTGAATGGTAAAAGTCTGATTTTAAAAGTTCAAGTCCATTTGATTCTGCAATGGTTTGCAATGAATTTTCAGTGCTAATAAAGCAAACCTCAGATTTCATGTTCTGACACCTCCCCTTGGTTAGGCTCCTATCATGTACTTTGTTCGTTCCTAGGCTTTGCAAAAGGTGTCAAAGCCCATAAATATAGTTTCACAGAAAGGCTTTCTTCTTGTAAAGGATTAATTACTTATCATGAGATTGGATACATTGCTACGCTGTTTTGCTGGTCACGTCTGGGTCAAGGGAACACAATGGATTTATTTCGGCTGCCATCAATGCCAGATTAATTGATTGATTGAGTTGAAAATTGGACATCTCAACCCAGAGGAGGAGGGTATGAGATTTTAACAAACGCATGACTATTAATACCATTCCTTTGCTGTCGCTGGGTCAAAATCGTGGAACTCTCTCCCTAAGAGTGCTGCGGGTGTACCTACAGCGCATGGACTGCAGCGGTTCAAGAAGGCAACTCACCATCACCTTCTCAAGGGCAGCTAAGGACAGGCAATAAAAATGCTGGCCCAGCCAGCGACGCCCACATCCCAGGAAATAATAAGAAAAAAAAACGATGGCTGAGTGTTGCTTGCATCCACTCTTTCAATCTTACATCTTGAAAAGGAAAGGAACAATAGCATTGGCACTTCCAAATGTATTGTGTGACTTTGTACCCCCCCAAGCCTTTTCAAAGGTATCGTACAGCAAATGGACAGGTTGCTGTTGCATATGAAAAGGAGTCAAGCCAAGTGCGCTCACTTGTTGCATTACCCGAGCACCTGACACCGTTACCCAAGAGCTGGAGCCTCAGGAACATTTTCAAGCACACATAAGGTGGTCAGCACATGGTTTGCTCCTTCCAATTAAAAGCTGCCTTTGTAAATAATCCTCCTTTTTAAAATATGTAGTAAATAAAAATTAAAAATGCGCACTTAGTTTTAATGATTTTTCGATGCAAGGGTTCCTTACAGCAGGGTCCTCGGGACTCCAGGACAATCGGGGTTTGGGGGTGGTGGGGGTGGTTAACAACAATCGGTACAAAGGGAGAGAAAGAAAGACCAGACACTTGGGTTTCCTGCCAAAGATTGCGTGCTTTGGGTAAAAGCCTGGCTCACTGCCGTACTCACGCGCCAGTGAACGTTCACCAGAAATGAGTCAGGAAATGCCGGAAATACACAGCAAGTCAGGCAGCATCTGCGGAAGGAGATGCACAAGCAAATGGCTGGATTTTCAAAGACTGGCAGGATCCAGACCCAGTGCACGCTGATTTCAGAATCATGGTCATCTCAGGCGGCTCCAGGAAGGTTTGAAATTTTCATCGAGCTGGCGAGGGGATGTGGTACAGGGAACCCGCTTGCCTCTGATTATCAGCTCATTAAATGCCTTATAGGAGCTTATTAATGGGCCAGGGCGCAACTTTTGAAGGGCAAACTGCTGAACATGAATAGTTCCATGCACGTTGGTGCCCAGCTGTTGAGTTCATCATGCAGGCAGGTGGACATTTCTTTGCACATGTTGAGAGCTGTAGTATGACGGGCCAACTTGCGTTGGGTGGAGCACTCTACCCTTAATTTGCCCATGTGGCCACTTTCCTATGTATTAACGTGTGGCTGACGACCTGCCTGTTCTAATTGGCAAGGCAATGACAATGCCCCAACATGGCTGCCACTGGCACCAGATAGGCAGCTGCCATCTCCTGGAGGTGCTTGTCACCACTAGTTTCAGGCCACTGACCTTCTGTCAGCCTGCAATAAAACCCTTACCGACAGCAGCTGTGTAATGGTGGCTACATTTCCAACAATTCTCCACGCTCTAAAAACAGCTCTATCCATTTCCCCATGGGCTGAGAGTGTGTAAGCTCCTCATGGGCCAAAGGTGGGGCATTCTGGGCGGGCCTGCTAATCGGGCATCAAGCTCACCCGCCCTGTTCTAAAAATGGCACCTACGTTTAAAAATAACTTGGCAAGGCAGCGCATTGGAGGGGCTGGTTCGGGACGAGGAATTCATTGGGGTATCAAGTTCCCAACCCTGCTTTGAAAATCCGGCCCAATATTTCGGGTCAATGAGCTTTCGTGGTTTACCAGGTTTTCCAGAGGTGGCCTTGTGAAAAATCAGCAGACAAGGTAACATGTGCAAAAGAGTAAATCATTGCAGGATTGTTACTGCAAAGAAGGAAGACATTCGGCTCCTTGTGTTGATCCTGGCTCTTTGAATGAGCAATTCATCTATTACCCTTCCCTCGCCTTCTCCCTGTAGCCCTGCAGAAATAACCCAATTCCCTCTTGAATGCCTCAAGTGAACATGCTTCCACTACACTCTCAGATCTCAACCACTTGCTGGGTGAAAAAGCTTTTTCTCATGTCGCCATTGCTTCTTTTGCCAATTGTCTTAAACCTGTGCCCCTCCAGCTCTCAATCCTTCCACCAATGGGAACAGTTTCCCCCTATCGCTCTGTCTTTACAATTTTGAATATCGCTATCAAGTCCTCTCTCAATATTCCCTTCTCCAAGGAAAACAGTCCCAACTTCTCCAATCTATCCACATCCCTGAAATTCCTCATCCTAGAACCATCTGGCCCTTTAGGGAAGGAAATCTGCCGTCCTTCCCTGGTCTGGCCTACATGTGACTCCAGACCCACATCAATGTGGTTGACTCTTAATTTACCTCTGAACAAGGGCAATTAGGGTTGGGCAATAAATGCTGGCCTAGGCAGTGATGCCCTCATCCCATGAACAAATAAAACAAAACAATGTATGTGTCTGTGTTTAGATTTTTATGTCATTCCCCCCATGTCCAAATCTTGACCTCTAAGAACACTGGGACTATATAAGTGGTCTCTTAACCTTGCCTTAGTGCTAAATCTCTTGTCTCTAAGTCAAACGTTGTAAGTAAATTTCAGCCATTAGAGCATGAAATCCAGGCTGACCCTTCAGCGCAGGACCAAGGCCCATTCTGCTCTCTCAATTTGACGTTAAAGATCCCATGGCACTATTCACAGAAGAGTAGGGATATTCCCCACATTCTCCTGACCAATTTTTATAACCAACCAACACCTTTAAAAGAGATTGTTGTTTGTGGGACCTTGCTGTGCGCAAATTGGCAGCCAACTTTCCTACATTATAGCAGTGACTACACTTTAAAAAATGTTTAATTGCTGTAAAGTGTTTAGACTCATACTGAGGTTGTGTAAGGTGCTATATAAACGCAAGCTATAAACAGCACAGTATTATCTCTGAGGTGAATATTGTATGAAGCAGACCGTAAATTTTTGCCCGGACATCAATTTTTGTTGTTTACTGCTCTAGTAGAAGCAGATTCAAGAGCAAATTTAAAAGGAGATTAGTTACATACTTGAAAAGGAGAAAAAAATGCAGGAATAGAAAATGGCAGGATGAGGTAAATAGCCTCCTCCTGAGCTGTATGACTCTATGTATGCTTACGTCTCTATTTAAGAGACCCAGTGCCTCCATTAAGCATCCTGCAGACAGATAAGTTCTCTCTACTCTACCCTGGTAATAATGTTCCTTTAAATCAAACTCTTCAGAACACAGTTATTGCATTGATTCCACCCTTCCCACTGCAACTTCACCTCCACCTCCCCACTAGCCACCGTTCTGCTCTAGTGAGGTGTATTTGCCACTTCAGTGCTAGGTTAGAGAGTGTTTCTACAATGGACTGAGGTTCACATGGAGCTGGACTTAAAGTTCCCAAGGTCGTGGGGGGAACCAGACAATCAGCAAGAGACTTCATCAATCTGCCTGCATTGGATTCTCGATCTCAGAGGTGCAAAGATTAATATATCCCAAAAGTAAACTGTTTCCTCATTACCTTTTCCCCCAATTCGAGTGCACTTGATGCATAGCATGTTGTTTGTTACATGTCAAGACCCCCTTGTTTCAAGATGGCCAAGATTTATATTACCCCTTTACCTTCTCAACATTAAAAACTAAGGATGATTCAGCTTTCTGACATGCTGGCACACTTTCTCTTTCTCTCTCCTGCTCTCTCCTCCCTAAAGTTTATCCCCCTACTCCCAAAAGTTTTATATAAATAAAGCCCCCTCCCCCCAGCTTGTTCAAGGGGATGATATAATGGAGATAGAGATAGCTGGCACCATCATTTGTCATGATCTTAGTGCCCCAAAATTAACAGGATTGATCGGACACATTCTTTCTACATGCTGCCTTGTTCTGACTGAACCATCACTCAAAAGATGTCCAGGCTGGATTTTATCAAGGCAGCAGAAGTCCTATCATGGAGGGGTGGGGACAAACCTGCTTTGGTGGGCAGCAGGACCCATGGCTACAAATATTGGCAGCAGCCAATTAAGTAGCTGCTGCCAGGGCTGCCATCCCTATTACAGGTGACCGCCTGCCCCCAGGGCCTGCCAGCTCAGTTAGAGGGCAGGCAGCTCAGCAGCCTCTACAGCACCATGCCTAGAGGTGTATTCTCCTTGGGGTTGCACCTGCAGGATGAGGGTATATCGATGGCCATAGGGTCTGGGAGGTGGGATCTTGGGGCCCCGGGTCCAGTCAAGCAGGCCCTGGCGAGGGGGTGTTGATCGCTGAAGGTAGGCTGCATCATTGTCACAGGGATTGGTAATTGCAGCTGGGGATCCCTTCGTGGGGTAAGGAGTGCCAGAAAAGGAGGCCCCACTCTGGAGCCCACGGGGAGTCCACCAGGGTTTACTTGGCAGCCTCCCCAACATGCAGAGAGCCCCTACAAGCACTTGTAGAACGCCACCAGAGGCAGGAAGAGACCCTTGATTGGTCACTTAAGTGGCTTGCTCCGGTTCCAGGTTCCACCTTTCCCACTGCTGGCAGAATGACATGGTAGCAGGAAGACGATGGGCACAATGCCCACCAACTTCTGTGCCATTTTGCCAGTCTTCCTGCCTCCCAGCCCATTCCCAAAAGGTTAACTGCTAAAACTCAGCCCCTTGAACCTTTGGGAAAATGAACTCCACCCAAATAGGAGAAATCAGTTGCATGAGAATTTGTTAGGCATTATAACTGAGCACAAGCAAGCACCTCCAGGATACTTAACCCAAGCTAAACAAATCTCAGTGCAATAGCATAAGATATTTAGGTTCATCCTTTTTTTGTAAACCTGTTCTTAATAATTTATTGACAAATTTTAACAGAACAATAGTGTAATTTGACAGATCAAAGGAATGCAATGTAAGCAGCATAAATAGATTTTCAGAAGACATTCAATAAGGTGTCTCACAGGAAATTCATTGAATAGATTCAGATGAATGCTGTAGGTGCCAATAAAACTCAATGGAGAGAAACATTGGCCTCCAGACAAGAAATGGTGTTTGGGTTAATAAGTTATTCTGGAAGTTGTTATGACAATTGCAGTTGGTAAAGCAGTGTTATTTAAAATTCCCAGAGGAAAACTTTAAACAACTGTCATAACCTATAATTTTAAGTGTTATGTCTGAGATGAGACGCTAAAGTCAAGAATCAGACCACCAGTTCTCGAGACTTTACGTTAAACTAAATGAAGCATTCTATTAATTTACACAGGTTAAATATATATATATTATATATATATACACACACACACATCGCTTCAAATTACTACTATTATCACTTTTAACAAATTCTCAAACTAATCTCCATTAAGGCAACAGCAACCCATAGACTTAACCAAACACCAGGCAAAGCATTTTCACCTAAGAAATTCAAAATAAGGTTCCTTTCACTTTGGTTCCTGTGGAGACAGTTGGAGGCTTGCAGCTGCCTTTTCATCTCACATTGCCTCTGCCCTGCACATGCGAAAACTGCTAAAGTTATACTTACCACTGCCCATTGAATGTTAATTCTCATTGTATTGACAACCTCTGAACTAAACCTCCCTAACAGTAAAACCCCTTTCATGGTACCTTTTTTTTATTAGTAATATAAACATATGGCTCGGCAGCTGCTAGATAGATATTATTTTTCTCTTGGATGCTCTATTCAAAAAATGCAAATACACGCTACCTCTCTGTTTACATCTCAAAACTAGTACATATCAAAGCACCCAGACTAGCTGTCTTTAATCCAATTAAGAGACACCCACAGACTAAACCTCTATTTTAAAAGAAAAATCTTTTCCAATAATATTATATACATTAATAGTTCCATGATAAAATGACAATGTTTTGGAAGTGGTGTAAGTAACCCAGGAATCAGATTATTTAATCTTTGATCCAGGAAGCACAATAGTGTAGATTAATAACAACACAAAAACAAAGGCTTTGGCGAACAGCTGGGACAAACTTGATGGGCAGAATGGCATCTTTCCTTACTGTAAGATGCTGTAGTTGCATGAGAATTATACACATCAAGTTTTCCTGGTGGCACAAATGGTCTGGAAGGAACCATGAAATTCCTGGTTTCAGTGCCTTGTCTGTTGTCCTGTTGTTACTTAACTCAACTAATAATCTAGAAAACATGAGTTCGGATTCCACCATATCTGTTTGAAAAGTTGAATCGCATTTAAAAAAAAATTCTAATTAAATAAAAGTGACCACGTAACTAACTGATTGTCATTAAACCGACCAAAATTAATACCACGCTTTGGGAAAGAAAATGTACCCCCCCCCACCCCACCCCCCCCCCCCCCCCCCCCCCCACCCACAACCCCACGCCCGCCCCCCAACCCCCTTGCCTAGTCTGGCCAACACGCAGCTTTAGCCTAACAGAAACGGTTCACTCTGAAACTGCTGTTGCAAGTGGCCAAACAAGCCTCTCTCTTGTGTCCAGGGCATCTACCAACGGGCAATGAATGTTGGCCTTCAAGGAAGAATGAATTTAACTAAAACATTATCGAGAAATTGGTGAATTCAACCAGGGTTCCCACCCCCAACCTACTGAATGAGCCTATTGGAAAGCTTCTATTTTTCAATGTAGAGTGATATCCACCATGCATAAACTATTAGCTGACAGTCACTGCCAAGCGTCACACATGAAGAATGGTCATTTATGCAAGAGGACTGGAGTGCACACAGCATCTGTAGAACTGCACCTTAGCAACAGCGAGGAAAAAGGTGGAGAACAATAATCGTATACTTGATAAGTCCAAAAGGCTTGTCTTCATCACACGGTAGCATGTCATTCGAATGAAGGAGATAAGCTACAGCTGATGCAACAACAATAACAGTTTGTTTTTCTATAGCACCTTTAATGTAGTGAAACTTTACGGTAGCATTATCAATCAAAACCTGATATGGGACCGCATAATGAGACATCAGGTGACTAAAAGCTTGCTCACAGAGGTAGATTTTCAGGAATGTCTGAAAGGAGGAGAGAGGGGTAAATAGGCAGTGGGAGGGGTGTGTGGGGGTGGGGGTGCGCGGGGAAGGGTGCAAGAAGAGAATTCCCCAGAGCTTTGTTCCTCGGCAGCAACATGGCCAGGGGTGGTGGAACGATGAAAATCAGGGATGCACAAAGGGGCGGAATTGGAGGAGTGCGGAGATCTCAGAGGGGAATATGGCTGGAAGAGGTTATAAAGATGGGGAAGACCTGGGCCTTGGAGAGATTTGAAAACCAGGAGGAGAATTTTAAAAAATGAGATATTGCTGGACCGAGAGTCAATGTAGGCCAGCAAACAAAGATAGACAGGACTTTAATTGGGATGTGGCCAGCAAAGTTTCGGATCAGTATAATTTTGATCAGTACAATCAGTTCAAAACAAAGTGAGTGGCTGGCCAGGGGAAATATCAGGTTTGCTGAGCCCAGAAGTAAAAAAGATATAGCTGATAAGTGTACCTCCCAACCATTCATTTAATAGGCAGATGTATATAGTAAACAGTAATGAAAGCTTGTATTAGCTCTCATGTCTTTATTGTGTCACATCAATAACCGAGTTAATTAAAAATAGAAGTCATTGTGGATGCAGCAAACATCACTAAAAGCATTAACAAAGGGATTTTCAATGTGCTTTGCAAAAAAATCATAAATCATGATTAATATAAATCATGACCATGAAACAAATGAGAATATCAAGGAGATGCTAATGGGTTATTGTATTAACTATGTTGTCAGACTTGTGCCAGTTACCTTTCTTTTAGAATTTGCAGTTGCAACAAAATGTGCAGGGATATTGAGCTGAACTTTCAGTGATCAATGAGGCGGGGCCAGAGGGGCGGGACCAGAGGGGCGTGGGCCTGGAAATTCCCAACGCCCGTCCGGTACGTCAGGTTTTACCGGCACGTTCCCACTTTTGAGCCATTTTTTCAAATAGGCTGCACTGGGGTCTCGAACCCACAAACATCTTGGAACATGGCCAGTGACAGGAGGCAGCCTCTTGGCTGCAAAGGATGGGGGGGCGGGGGGGCAGTACTCCAGAAACAAATAAAGTCCCCCCCAGTGCCTGTTATAAGGTTGTATGTTGTCTCATGAAGAGGTCCAGAGGCTTGTATGGGTGAACAATAATTGTTTATTAATAACACATAACTACATGTTCAGGGTACAGTCCTGACTAGGTGCTATCTTCATGCCAACTTCTCCCAGACTCACTGCGACACTCTACTAATCCCATGTGACTCAACATCATAATGTGGCTGGCACAGTTTCCCCAGTCCCATGTTAACTCTTAGCGTCCTGAACACTCAAACACTACAGTGCCAGTGTTAAAAGGTGGCTGCAGCAGCAGTTGCAGCCTGCACTGTGCACAAGTTCCTCCTCCATTAGGGTGGTCTGGCAGCTGTAGACATTGTGACTTTAAAACATTTTGGATGTGCTTTGTGGGTGTCACCATCTTGAGGCACGCTCCCTCTCTCTCTCCTTTACCTGCATTGGCAGCTCTTTCAGTTCCTCTTTCAGGGCCTCCTATTTGTCCTCCAGTGTCAGGGGCCTACCCTCCATCGTTAACTGGATGGAAAGTGTGCAATTTGGCCAATAATTGGTCATTCCCCTGAAAATTGTGCTGAGTGACTATTTCCGACACGGTGCAGAATCGGGACCAGAATTTGAACCTGGCTTGGGGTTTCCATGAATTTGTTACAGCCTGCACTATGGTGATCCCTCCTTGGCTGAACAACCGTCACCCTCACCCCGACCAATGGGTCCATTAAAGTTGAACCCTTCACCGGCTCAACTGCTGACATCTGCTCAAAGTGCTCTGAACACACCTTGACTCACCTCTCTCGGCTGTGGCCTCCAACTCTTCACCTTGTGGCTCTCCTGGTGCCCTGGCGTACTTCTCTCTGTTGTGATTCTCGTCCGCCTGTGGAGCCCATGGGACCACCATTAATTCAGAGGGGATCCGAAAAATGGCGGCAAATCGATCATTTATTTGCCACAATGAGAGCTGATAATTGGCCTGATTTGGAATGCGGGTCGGCTTCCATCTTTTGGCCTCACTCATCTTCTATAATGTTGGAATCAATTGTAATGCCGTTGGGAACCTAACCTGATATCATCACACCCTATTTTCCCCATATCGAGAAAAAATTGTCCACTCTCCACTGTAAGATTCTGCCCTTAAAATTTCAAACGTGCAATAAAATATAATTGGCTCCAGCCTGAGAGACAAGTTTGTCATTCCAAATAAACGTGTTTGGACTGAGGCAAGACAAACATTGTAGGAGATTCTCCTTCTTTTGACCGTGTTGCGCATTATTTTGACAATCAACTTGCAGAGCATTAAATAAAGTTGCTGAAGAAAGAATCAAATTACCAGCTGCAGAGACTCCTTACAGTCATTTGCATGACTTTGTACCAGCAGATAGATTCCATCCGATTGCATCATTCCTCTGGATCATAAGGTGTCCTGTTGGCTTTGAGGGGGTTTTTTGAACACCTAATTGTGATGGCAACACACGAGCGAAAAGTTCAGTCGTGAGGTTATTTTAATGAGATAATGTCAGAAGAAGTTTAATAAGTCGTTAGACAAACTATCGCAATAAACTCAAGCAGTGACTCACAATCTAATGTGGGTTCCTGTATTATGACTGAACGGGGAGCGCATGGTGATTTCTCTTCTTGTAGGTTTTGGCTTCGGGCTCTTCTCTGTTTCTCTCTCTCTCCGTCTCCCTTGTCTCTTGTCTTGTTTTCTAAAATTCTCCACTGCACAGCAACAAAGCCTGGGCATCTTTTACCCTGGGTCTTATCCAACTAACCCCTCCCTTTCCCCAGTCATCTTTAGTTTCATGTTGGAGCATGCTTTCTTTGACCACCCAGGAAGAATGTCTGTGGCTGTTGTTAATCTTACATATTTAGGTATGTACTGCTTTGTATGTACTAGTCTCTGAATGCTTTTACACAGAGCTATGGATCTATAGAAAAGTTACTGCACAGAAAGATGCCATTCAGCCCATCATGCCTGCACCAGCCGAAAGAGAAAAAAAAACTAGCTGCCCATTCTAATCCCACCTTCTAGCACCAGGTCCATAGCCTTGCAGGTTACAGCACTTTAGGTGCTGATCCAGGTGCCTTTTAAATGAGTTGAGGGTTTCTGCCTCTACCACCAAACCAGGCAGTGAATTCCAGACACTCACCACCCTCTGGGTGAAGAGGTTTTTCTTTATTTCCCCTCTAATCCTTTTACCAATCACCTTAAACCTGTGCCCACCTCCCCCACTTCCCCAACTCCCCCCCGCCCCACCCGGTAATTGAGCTCTTTACAAGGGCAAACAAGTCTTCCCTATCTACTCTATCTAGGCCTCTCATTATCTTGTACACATCAATTAAATCACCCCTCAGCCTCCTCTGTTCCATCCCTTGGTTTCTTATCTCACAGAGAGAGACATCTACATTCCATTCTTACACAAGAGTTTCTCACAGACAGCCTTCAAGGTGTCAGCTGTTTGATACAAGTAAGGCATTTTAAACTTTGACTTAGTTTTCCCATGGTTCCACTGCCTTGGCATCTTTCCACGCTGTGCCTAGCTATTTCCTAGGTTTTACTCCCCAAGACAAGCTCCTAATAAAGATCAAAAACAAAAACAGAATTACCTGGAAAAACTCAGCAGGTCTGGCAGCATCGGCGGAGAAGAAAAGAGTTGACGTTTCGAGTCCTCATGACCCTTCGACAGAGCTCTCCTAACAAAGATGTTGGTTTGTAATAACAAAGTTAGATATTAACAATTAGTGTTCTGGCTCGTAACCTAATAACCTAGTTAATAACCTAGTAACCTTACAGCCCCATATCTTGTCACCCATAGGAGGATGTACATGGGGCGGCATGATGTATCTCAGGTGTGTCTCAAAATGTTCAGGATCACTGGGCTACCTAACAGTACAGCGGCTGACGGGGACCAGCTTTGGTAGCTAATCCCATCTCTTAAAAGTAACTTGTAGCTTGACAAAGCATGTTGAGAGTGTTGTGCACAACAGTCTATCTGCTGGCACAAAGTCATGCAAATGACTGCAAGGCATCGCTGCAGCTGTTAATTTGATCCTTTCTTCAGCAACTTTGTTTCATATTTTGTAAGTCGATTGTAAAAATGATGCCTAACGCACAGTCAAAAGAAGGAGCATCTCCTGCATGGATTTGTCTTGCCTGAGTTCAAATGTATTTATTTGGAATGACAGAGTATAATTGTCTCTCAGGTTGAAGCCAATTACATGGCAGTGCCAGACAGCAAGTAATCTGCTCGTCTCTGATGAAGGAAGGCATTCGCCTGCCTTTGTTAACTGGATATTGGACTTCAGACAATATTTCTTCCCTTTGTACCATCTTGTGTTCTTTGAAGTCCTTAATGGTTGCGAATAATAGGCTTGATTTCCCCCTGTGTGTTAGAGAATTGTGGAGAGATCAAAGTCCTGAATACGAGCTGGTGAAGTGTGTTTGGCCTGGAAATTCTGAGAGAAATGAACCTGTCGCTGTCCGGATTCTGGACGGAACTTTCCCAGGGCTTGCGCTAAGTGCGGTAGCCGGGGGCAGTTAAAACGGCGTTTTACCCGTCGGCCGCGATAGAGGGTTTCATATCGTCCCGGGCCCACCTCATTATTTATGCACTCCCGGGAAACACGCCGTTTCCATGGTGAGCGGGCTCCTCATTCGCCCGCCCGCCTTTGCATCACGCCGGGTGCCATGTTTAAAGGCCAGTCACACGCATGGCGCTCGTTGCTTCCAGCTCATCACCGCTGCACGGGAGGCATGGTCCTCAAAGGCAAGGAGACAGCAGCCCCCTCCCCGGTTTAACGATAGGTCCCTCGAGCGACTGCCGGATGCCCGCGGAGTCCCGCTGGGATGTCCTGTTACCCCCCCCCTCCGCTCTGGCTGCAGGATGGGCATCAACGTGACCAATCCGGCTCGGGAGGCGGTGGAAGCGGTGGTCAACGCCAGCGCCCCTCAGAAGAGGTCAGCCACCCAGTGCCGCAAGAGGATGAATGATCTCCTCCACTCCGCCAGGGTAAGTCACTCTTCTCATCACTCTCAACTCACGCACTCACATATCCATCCCACATCCACAGGGCCCTCACTCACTGCCCGTTCAAGGGACATCACCGTTCACTCTCTCACACGCACCTTCTTTGTCCTCATCCCATCCATGGGACCGCTCGCACAGGACAGGCACGTTGATCATCTGGCCTGGCAGGCGCCCTTCTTACACTTTCTCCATCTCTAACCATGCAGGACAAGCTGGCACACAACAAGAGGGAGAGGTCACAGATCGGTGGTGGAAAGCCTGAAATCAAAGTCCCTACTGACTTTGAAAATAGAGTCATCCAGCTGGCCAGCGAGAATCTGGACCAGTCTTGTGCTGATGGTGAAGTCGGCGCTGCTCTACCAAGTGAGGATCCAGCAGTGCAACATCCATCAGACAACCAGGCTGTGAGTGATGTGTTCTCTTTCACAGGCCACTGCCATGCACTCATTATCTCCCCTTGCTTTCGCAGGCACATCTGGAAAACAGCTGACAGAGTCCATGACCCAGGGCCTCCAATCAAACCCCGAAGAAACCTCCAAAGGGGAATCTGAAGGCACCCTCCTCGAAATTCTGTCACAACGCTCATCCACACCCTCCAGCAGCGCAGAGACACACACATCAGTAGGACCTAGCTTTAGAATAGACACAGGATCACAATCTGGTCAGCACATGACTCTGTCTGATCCACAGCAGGTGGCAGCAGGAAATTCCCAGGTCCCCAGCATTCGGAGGACTGCTCGAGGCCAGAACATTGCTGAGCCTGAGTCAGATGACGAGCCCTTGGACTCGGTCATGTCACAGTTGCTGGAGTTGCAAAGGCAAGCTCGGGAACAACAGGAAGGGATGTCTGCTGCTCTCTTCAGTTTGCAAGGCACGATGGAAGAGCCCATCTGCTTTCAGACTGAGGTGATAGCACAGGCATGTCAATGCACCGAGGTCAACACTGGTAGGATGGCAGATGCCATGGAGACCCTGGTCCAGGACTTCGCTCCTGCACTGCTGCATGGGCTCAACTCTATTGCTGATGCCATGTTTGGCCTCCAACAGTGTGTACGCGAGAGGGGTGCCAGGCAACTCAATCTCACTCCAGCTACCCCTGCCCCTCTAGGAGTCAACCTGGGGCCCCCATAAGGAGGAGGATCAGCAGGTGCACACTCCAGGGCCATCGACCCAGGTGTCTCCGAGAGTGTCCGGCCCATTCGACTGCTGTCTTCCTAAGATCTCAGCAGCTCCAGCTCCACATGCCAAGGAGGGTGCCACTGCCTCACAGCAGGAACCCAAAAGCAGGCCGGGGCCCTCCAAGTCTTGGCCCTCCAGACAGTCATCACAGACAGGGCGTCACAGTCAGCAGGCTGCCTTCACCTCCATTGTGGATGTCTGGGGATTACCAAGGTGTAGCAGCAGGGTTAGGATGGTTTAAGGAGAATTAGTTGCACAGCCTGGGTACAGGTGTTAAACCCTTGTACATACAGTTCGCTATTGTCAATAAACTCCCAATAATGTCTCCCTGCCTATGGCTCCTTGTTCTGATGAGCAGTGTTCTTGTCACTCAGATATGAAACCTTTCTACACAAGATAAAGGCAGGTGTCTCAGTCCAGGGCCTCTTCCCTGTGGTCTGTGCAGCCTTCAGGCCACAGTGATGGTCCAGCCTCACACTCCCTGGAAACATTACTGAACTCTGTACCTCGGCGGTGCTGGTCATTGCTGCCAGAATGTAATGGGCAGGCACCACAGAGTTCTCTCATTCTTTGTGTGTGCTCTCTGCACCTTTAAGGTGGGGCTGGCCCCCATCACACCAGCATCTGTGACCAGTGATGCTGTGCACTTGAAGGGCTCAGGTGCTGATGGCAGACTAGGAATCAGTTGCTTCTAAAGTTTCACGGCTGCGTCTCAATGATATGGCCCTGACCACAGAGCACAAGCGAGTTGCCCTCGGCCAGACAGGAGTCAGACATTCTCAGAGGCTGTGTGAAGATCTATGGAGTGTCCTCACTGCATGTTGTCATCATCCTCCTGCAATCGAGTGACTATTAGGGCCTCGACCACGTTTCCATAACAGGAGCTTTCTCACAGAGGGTCTTTGTGCTGCCATTAGCCAGACTGGAGATAAACATTCAAAAATGCGGTGTGAGGATCTATGGGGTCACCTCACTGCATGTTGTCATCATCCTCCACAAAACTAGCAGATATTAGGGCCTCCCAAGTGTGCCTGCCTCATCTAGCCAGTGCGAAGGCCTCATCCCCCATCATCGTTGCCTCCAAGGACCTCCTCACCCTCATCACCATCGGCATCCTCTTCATTGGAGGAGACGTGCAGCTCCTCCATCTCCTCCTCAGCCAGCTCGTCTCCCTGTTAGAGCGCCAGCTTGTAAAGGGCACAGCAAATGATGATGATGTGTGACACCCTCTGTGAACTGTATTGCAGGGCTCCACCAGACCTGTCCAGGCACCGGCACCACATCTTCAGCGTCCCGATGGTCTGCTCCACCAAGTTCCGAGCTGCTGCAGGAGCCTCATTATAGTGTCGCTCTGCTGCATCTGAGGCCATTGCACGGGTGTCATCAGCCATGGCCTCTGCAGGTAGTCCTTGTCCCCAAGGGACCAACCCTACAGCTTCTGTGGACCCTGGATGACTCCATGGATCTGTGACCGACTGAGGATGTAGGAGTCATGCACACTCCCTGGAAACAGTGCACATACCTGCAGGATATGTTTCTGGTGGTTGCACACCAGCTGCACATTCAGTGAGTGGAAGCCCTTGCGGTTGATGTAGTCCACCGTGTATTGCGATGGAGATCTGAGCGCCATGTGAGTGCAGTCAATCGCACCCTACACCTGTGGGAAACCCGAGATCTGGGCGAATCCAATCGCTCTTCAATCCTGGCTCTCCCAGGCCCGGGTGAAATGCACAAAGTTGTGTGGCCCTCGCAAAGATGGCATCTGTGACCTCATGGATGCATTTGTGGGTGGAAGTTTGAGAGATCCCACAGAGGCCACCTGTGGAGCCCTGAAAGGAGCCACTGGTGTAGACATTGAGCACCGTGGTCACTTTCACAGCCACTGGCAGCGGATGCCCTCCATGTCCCCATGGCACCAAACCCTGCAGCAGCTGGCAGATGTGAGCGACCAGTTCCCTAGACATTCGCAGTTTTCAGCGACACTGGTTCTCAGTCATCTGCAGGAATGAAAGGTGGCGTGTATAGAGCCTGGGTCTCACTAGGCGCCAGCCTGCGATGACCCGCCATGGTTCTTGAGCACTGTGTGTGGGACCTGCAGCCGCCCCTTCTTCCTGAGATCGCCGCTCCTGTCTCCGCACAGCCAGGAGCCTCAGTCGCTCTCTCCTCCATCATCTTTATGCTCTGTAGGCCATCAGGCATGCAGCTAGTTCACCAGGCTCCACGACCCTGATGTACTCCTCCTGCAGGATGAAAGAGAGAGAGACATGGTTAGCATGGCTGTACTAAAACCTGTCCTGGTTATGTGTTATGGCCTCTTAATGCTTCCTGGAGGGTGCTGGCCACCACTTGGAAGTCCAGAGGTTAGTGCGCTGCCCGGTTAGCTTGAACCATTGGGGTGACTGGTCCAAACTGGCATTGCAAGGGGCTCCCCCCTGCTGATGTGGATGGATGATCCAGCAGGGGTGAAAGAGCCTGGCCGGGGTGGCCTGTTAATGATATATAGATATATTACAATGAGGTTCCCAACGGCCGAAATCGGGAAACCCGTCCTGCCACTGGTGGGCTGAGCGGACAATCGGGACCTGCCTTCCCGCCGTTGTGAAGCCGATCTCACCATAATGTCCGCTCATGCCACCTACCACACCCACCACCTGCAGGCAAGGAAAACACTGCCCTCTGTGTGTGTCCTAGTCAGTAGCCCATGGTAACACTGGCCCAGTTTAACAGGTTGACAGGAAGCGTATGAGACATTGAGCAAGGGCCCAGTTTGTGCTAGAAAGTGGACTAAGAAATGGAGATAAAGTTGAGACAGTAAGACTAAATAAGACTAGTAAAGTCGAGGCATATTTCTACCACCTGATGGTCTTAGGTTGATTTTACAATTATCACTTAGTTTGGACCAGGATTTTACATTTGACAATCAGGATTGTTGCCATTCCGCACATACACAAAATCTGGTGTGATGACATCGGTTCACTAAACTCGTGTCAACACGCCAGTTTCTCAAAATATGGTAGATGGGCATGTGCCAATATTGGCAGCCTACCTGCCATTCCTTCCTTCGAAGGAAAAGAACTGAATCTACTGTCACCAAATTTGCAGATGATAAAAAAATAGGGGGTGAGGAAAATGGTGAGGATGACACAAAGAGTCTACAGAGGGATATAGACAGGTTAAGTGAGTGGGCAATAAAGTGGCAGATGGAATATAATGTGGGAAAATGTGAGGTTATGCATTTTGGCAGGAAGAATGGAGGAGCTGAACATGATTTAAAGAGAGAAAGGCTGCAAGGAGGCAGCACAGAGGGATTTGGGAGTCCTTGTGCATGAATCCCAAAAAGTTAACATACAAGTTCAGCAGGTAATAGGGAAGGCAAATGGAATGTTGGCCTTTATTTCAAAGGGAATGGAGCATAAAAATAGGGAAGTCTTGCTAAAACTATACAAAGCACTAGTTAGACCACACCTAAAATACTGTGAACAGTTTTGGACCCCTTATCTAAGGGAAGATATACTGACATTGGAGGCAGTCCAGAGAAGGTTCACTAGATTGATTCTGGGTATGGAGGGATTTTCTTATGAGGAGACATTGAGTAGGTTGGGCCTGTCCTCATTGGAGTTTAGGAGAGTGAGAGGCGACCTTATTGAAGCATATAAAATTCTTAAAGGGTTGCCAGGGTAGTTACTGAGAGCTCGTTCCTCCTTGTGGGAGAGTCTAGGACCAGAGAGCATAATCTCAAAGTAAGGGGTGCCCATTTAAAACCATGAGTGGGATTTTATTTTCTCAGAGGGTGTTTAATATGTGGAATTCTTTACCACAGAGGGCTGTAGAGGCTCAGTCATTAAGTATATCCAAGGCTGGGATATACAGATTTTTATTCAGTAAGGGAATAAAGGTTATGGGGAAAAGGCAGGAAAGTGGAATTGAGGATTATCAGATCAGCCATGATCTCATTGAATGACGGAGCAGACTAGGCCTACTTCTTCTCCTACATCTTATGATCTAATGGGGCATCGGCACCTGTGACAAAGGGAGAGCAGGACAGCTTCAGCCAAAGCCTGCTTGTGCTTTGCCACTCAAACATTGTTAACATGTTTAATGTGAAACTGCTTCTTTTTCTACCCTCTAACCTGCACCCACAAGGCCCATTACTTGTTGACTGTCACCTGACTGACATCAGAACCCAGAGCCAGAACCCAGCACCTTCCTGGTCTACTTGTTTTGGTACCGCCCTAAGTACAAGCTCACAGTTTAGTTAGGCACTAGGCCTGTTTTTGTGTGTTTGTTGGATTTCGTGAAGCATCCTCCTTTAAAAGCTGAGCACTGATTTTGCACTTCAAAAAATGCCCCAAAGTTTACTTGATAATAAGCCACTACTCGGAATGATTTTTCTCTAGGATAAGTAGATAGTTGACTACAGCACATTGCTCTGTGTTGGCAGAGGTGCTGCCTTTCCAATGGGATAGCTGCTCGATCAGGTGGACTGAAAAGGCCTTTTGGTAATATTCGGAGAAGAGAGGTTGTCCTTGCCCATCTGCCCTCAGCCATGGTGACTGATTGCAGGACCTCAATGAGTCTATGTAATCTTGGAGTGTCATTCTCCCCTCAAACAGGGGAAATCTGAAGAAAGGTAAGGCCTACAGCAGAAAGGATGGTCAAAGCTCTAAGGTGGTGTCACTCTGGTTAGTCAATGATCTTCCTGGGCTGCCAATGAAGAGAACCATAAATAGTTGGGAATTTTTACAGTGGTGCTCACTTATGGTCCAGAATAGGGCCCCTCCACTGAGATTTGTCCCACTAGGCCCAATGGAGTGCTTTGCATGTCAAATCCCAGGTTGACAGCAACTTTAAGCGCCCGTGCTTAAGGTACAGCGCTGATGTATTAGAGAGACAGGCAGAGAAAACTGCCTGTCATCCAAGTGCAGTTTCATTCAGTTTTCAACATGGTGACAACCCATTCTGTCCCAACTGACAGCCTGAAGGGTCATGAGGACTCGAAACATCAACTCTTTTCTTCTCCGCCGATGCTGCCAGACCCGCTGAGTTTTTCCAGGTAATTCTGTTTTTGCCTCCTAGGCTTCCCTGAACTGCTGTATTCACATTATAAATATTCCGAGTCTGCACCAGCCAGCAACTGACTCACAGCCTCTCCAACTGCAAACCACAAAGGAACAGACTTCATTGTTACACCTGTCCCTGTTACCTTATTAACTATACCTAATTCTTTACCTATCAAAATTTTAATGCATGATATCAGCCAACTACATTCAAAGGGCCCATGGGGTGTGATTAATGTCTCACTCATCGTGCTGACCATAACTCAATCTCAACTCTGTCACTGATGATTTATGGGTCAGACCACTCTTGGGATCTGAAGGAAATCCCTTGGGAATTTGTAATGTTTCTTCTGTATCATATCTTCATTCATCTCATTTATAAAAGGGGGGATAATAAGTTTTTAGCTCAAACTTTGTGCATTCAGCAAAAATATATTTTCTATTTCACATTTTTTCCTTACAACTTGAAGCTTATTGAACTTTTATTCAGAATTGTGATCATACATGTAGACCAAGGTTTGCGGATTTTAATCTGCCTGTACCTAAGTACTAGGTTTTGCAGAAAATAACTTATATTTTTAACCATCTGTGACGTACGCCATGTGTGAGCCCAGTAACTCCATATTGGCTATTTGATTCTGAAAGGAATCCAGCGGAAATATATTCTGCCTTCAACTGATGTCTTCACTTAACCACTTCACAAGGAGTTGATGTTTAAAAAAAAAACCTTTTTGTTTACTTTATTCTTTCATGGGATGTGGGTGTCACTGGCCAGTTCAGTATTTGTTGCCCATCCCTAATTGCCCTTGAACTGAATGGCTTGCTGTGCTAGTTCAGAGGACAGTTAAGAGTCAACCACATTGCTCTGGGTCTGAAGCCACAGGTAGGCTAGACCAGGTAATTGGCAGATTTCCTTTCCTGAAGAACATCAGACAACTTGCATTGATACAAAACAAAAACAGAATTACCTGGAAAAACTCAGCAGGTATGGCAGCATCGGCGGAGAAGAAAAGAGTTGACGTTTTGAGTCCTCATGACCCTTCGACAGAACTTGTTCTGTCGAAGGGTCATGAGGACTCAAAACGTCAACTCTTTTCTTCTCCGCCGATGCTGCCATACCTGCTGAGTTTTTCCAGGTAATTCTGTTTTTGTTTTGGATATCCAGCATCCGCAGTTTTTTTGTTTTTATCTTTGCATTGATACAATGCCTTTCTCAATCTCAGGACATCTCAAAGTGCTTGACAGGCAATGAAGTAGCTTTGAAGTGTAGTCTCTGTTGTAATGTTGGAAATCTATTTATTAATTTGCATTCAGCAAGCTCCCCAAATCTACAATGAGATAAATGACTAGATAAGTTGTTTTTAGTGCTGTTGCTTGAGGGATAAGTGTTGGCCAGGACACCAGGCTGCAACCCCCTGCTCTTCTTTGGGTATTGTTGTTGGTTCTTTTGCATCCAGCTGAGGGGACAGACCATGACTCACTTAAACATCTCAAACCAAACACGGCACCTCAGGCAGTGCTGCATTTCTCTTTGTACTGCACTGGAATGTCAGCCAAAACTATGGGGAGGATTTACCCCTCGTTGGGTGGGCATGGCTGGTGGGCCCGGGAATGACCGCGCAACAGTTCTCCATCCATGATCGGGTCCCGACAGCGATTTGACAGTGACTGGCCGACTAACGGCCAGCCAGCGGGAAATGCACACCGATAACCTCAGTGCTGCCGGGGTGGGGGCGGGAAGAGTGCGAGGCCGAAGTGTGCGCGTGCGTGGGGGGTGCGCTCAGTGAAAGCTCCCTGAAGGCACAGAGCTGCCCCGGGGAGCTGAAGATTTTTAACATGACAAATAAAGGTTTAAAAAATAAGGAAAACGTGTCCCCACAAGTGACTTTGTCACATGAGGCAGGGACATGTGAAATACGAGTTTTAAAAATTTTTATTGTTTTTTTTTAGTCACTGTTCGAAACCTCATCCTGCCCGTGGATCGAGGTTTTGCAGAGAATTCAAAGGCCTATTTGTCCGCCTGCCAACTGTGAGGTTGGACAGACAGCAAAAAATTCCATTGAATTAATTGAATAAGGGACTTAATAGCCCTCTTAATTGCCTGGAGGCGCTCTGCTGGATCTAGCGTGAACCTGCCGACCGAAATATCGCGCGTCTGCCCAATGACATCAGGACGTGCTATTTCACGCTCGCGGCTGTCGGTCGTGCATCTGAACACTGAGCTGAAAATCCTGTCCAATGTGATCAAATTTCGGAAGTTGGACTGTACGATTGTAAATATTGATGGAAAAGTATGGCCACAAATCATAATAACAAGAAATACCATATATGTGTCCTAGGGAAGCCTTGTGTAATTCTCCAGCCGTCAAATATTACTTAATATGAATTTCTGCACATCACACTGAATCCAAAATCCAAAATATCTGTGGTTTGTTAATTGACATCATTGACTTTTCCAAATGGAAAGCTGGCAAGCATCCCAATCTGTCGCCTGTAACTGATTTTACCAATTATTTTGAGCGTGCACAGCTATTGTGGGGAATTTTCACCCAATGCTGTGGGTTCTCAAGAGCCTCCGGGATGGTCAGGATGGGGTCTTAAACTGAGATGTTGGTTTAGCCTACACTAAGCACGTGCCACCATCTTAGTAAAGGAGTTGAAACACACGGTAAGGAACAGTTGTCTGGAGGGCCTGATGGTCGCTTAAAATGTCTGCCAGCACTCATTAAAGAGGCTGCATGACATTTCTGTGGCTAGTGCCCCAACTAACACCCTCTCCTAGCAGTGATCGTCTGTCTGGGAGCAAACACGGCATTAATGTTGATTTCAACCACCAGCTAAAGGGATACTCATCACGACAAGAGTTTCTCACTGGTTTGCGTTTATGGCTGCTGAAGCTGTGAAGACAATTTCTGAAATACATTGGGAGACTCTCTGGGACAACGTCACAAATTCAAAAACACTCGAGCAACATTTATTCCAGAAATTCTCAGAGGATTTCACCAAAAAGAAAAAAAATACGTGCTTTGTTACTCTATCTTATTGGACACCTGAAAGGGGTCAACAGGACAAAAGGGAGTCTTTGGTCATCGGTGTCTTGCTAGGGCCCCCACCCCCATTGGTCTGGACAAGAAATGAGAGGAGGACATGAGACCACAGGCATATCAGCATCAGGCACTCTAGGAGAAAAGTGAAAGGAGCTTGAGATGGGTAAGGTGGTGATCTGCACGTATAAGGTATCTGTCCTCCACCAGGAATTCCTGCGCTGCGTCTGACAACCTGTGTACCCCCTCCCTTAATACCTGAGCAATCCTGATGCCTGCTGCTGTGTATCAGCCAGTGCACTCCACACTTTCAAGTGGAAACTGCTGTGAGGAGCCCACGTCCACTGCTTCCTGGGAATTGTGCCTATTCAGTGTTTGAGTGCGAACACTGGTTTCTGGTCCAGCACCTCCAGGCGAGGTCAAATTAGGGTAAATCTCTATTAAGACCAAAATTGTGAACTAAATCCAGACTTTCAAATCAGTGTGCCTTATTAGCACTGCATGCATCAAGTGCCTGTTTTTCACCCTATTGATCAAAATAAACCCCATTTGTCTCTTGTAACCTTAAACAAGCAGAGTGAGAGGAAGATTACCCACTTTAAAACAAAAATTGCTGGTCTGGAGCATTTCCAGGTCCTGAACTTGTCCTTGTTAACAGCATGCCCACCAGTGCGATCTTATGGGAGGCAGCCCCGATTGGTTGCCTCTGCATCCGCCAACCAATTCATCCCATCAGGTGGATCTCTGAGGCTGCAGGCCTTGGAAGACCAGCAGCTCCATTGGCAGAGGTGGGAACTGTCGTTCTTGTGGATGCGCAGGGGAACCATGATGGCATCTCCATCTTGAGGCACCCTCTGAAGACATTTCCATTTTTCAGAGAAAAAAATCTGTGGCCACAGCTGCCAGTCCACTACGACTAGGATGACCCAGTGGAGCGGCATGGGTGGGAGGGAGTCATAGGAAGCCTCATGAGCCCCTTGGCCAAGCAGCGGAGAGCCACCCCTAGGCATCTGCCGGGCTCTGGCCTCTGTCGGGTGCCTTCCTGTTACCAGGATCCAATTGTCCCCAGTCTGTCCCCAAGTGGCAGCTTAGACATTCAAAATGCCTGCCCACCACTACCGAAAACCTGACCCTCTCCTGTCCCAGTATTACTCCCGGTTCCACTGTGAAGGCCACCTTGACGGGACTGATAAGATTCTGCCCAGGGACGGCTACACTTTAATGGCGGGCAGGGGTTAGAGTTTCTACAGAGCTTACCCACTTTTTCTGTCATAACCTCCACAGAAGGAGTCTTTGAAACCTCAGATAAATGCCGCGTGAAGTGTTTGCCTGGAAAGGCCACAGGCAGTTTTCCTCCTCAAATTTCACATTGAATCACATGTTTAGAAAGCAGTGCAGATCCCCAAACTCGCTGAGCACTGTCATTAAATTAAACTCAGGAATAAAGTGGCTCACACTCCTGATTTCTACCCTGTAAAGAACCCCCCGGCCCAACCCCTTCATGGTGGGTCACTAAGGACAGGGGCTCTGATAGCATTTTCCCCCTTAATTAACCACCTTTCTAATGCTTTGTACTTGGTCTCACATACCTAAAGAATGTCCACTTCAATTCGAGTGAGGACCAGGGCAGGAATGAGCAAAAGATAATCGGTAAAATATTTTTTTTTTTGTTTTTGTACTATAATTCAGCAAAGTGCCTAATGTGTCAGTCACGGTCCCTTTTTTCTAACAAGGAGTGGGAGCTGAAAATCTGTGTAAGTGAGCTTGTTTCCCATGAATAAGAGATGCATATTTTGTAAATTGGCAGCAGAAGGATAATTGTCCAGTTGAAGAAAGGAACTACAGGATGTGAAATATCACTCTCTTATTCAAAAACCAATATTACGTTGGCAACGGGCAATATTAACATTGTGTTTTTGATAATGCGGGTAATTTGGTTAGAGGAACAGAGCTGATTATACATGCAGCCTGGTTCATAAAATGTTAGAGTGCTTTAAATGCAATTACAGGAAAGCTAAGTAGAGGGCTACGTGCCATTAAAAGGTTATATTGTGTAATCAGCTTGTTTGCTCAGTGCATCTTGACATCATGTTACTTGATTTGTGGTTCGTACACGCAAATTCTTATCCCTCTCGAGTTGATTATTAATTATGGCTGCTCATTAGATAATAATGAACTGAGTTGCTATTTGAGTATGCGTCAATGTTTACCGAACACTTAGCCAGTCCTTTCCTCTGGTGCGGCTCTATATTTAGATTTGTGCAAACGTTCCTGCTGGTTGACATTAATATATATCACTGTTTACACTGAGGCACTTTTTTTTTTATTTGCGCAGGCTGTAACTTTTAACATCTGGGCACATCTGGGATTGTGGTGCAGATTATAAGAAAAATGCCATACTGCTCTACCCTCACTCACTCGCTTGGTAGATTTGCTGTACGGTGAGGCTGACTAGCTATGTCCCAGGATCCACCCAGAGGTTTGTGTTGTGTTAGAATTATACAGCACAGAAGGAGACCATTTGGCCCATTGTACTATGTCAGCTCTGAGACTATCCAAATTAGTCTTACACCCCGATCCTTCCTTGCACCTTTTTTTTTCCTCTGTTCAATGGCTTATCCACTCCCCTCTTAGCATCCCACCAACCTTTCAGGCATTAATAACTCATAGCATAAAAATGTTTTTCCTCATGTCACTGGACTAGTAATCCAGAGGCTCAGGCAAATGGCCTGGGGACAGGGGTTCAAATCCCACCATGGCAGCCGGTGGAATCTGAATTCAATGAATAACGTCTGGAGTAATAAATAAGTCTCAGTAATGGTGACCATGAAACTATCATCAATTGTTGCAAAAAGCCATCTGGTTCACTAATGTCCTTTAGGGAGGGAAATCATCCATCCTTACCCAGTCTGGCCTACATGTAGCTAAAGACCCACAGCAATGTGGTTGACTCTTAACTGCCCCTCTGAAATGGCCTAACAAGCCATTCAGTTCAAGGGCAATTAGGGGTGAGCAACAAATTCTGGTCTTGCCAGTAATGCCCACATCCCATGCAAATAAATGTCACCCCTGGTTCTTTTCCCAATGACCTTTGACCTCTGGTTACCAGCCCTCTTTTCAGTCAAAACAGTTTCTTCTTGATTACAGTTTCAAACCCTTTCATAATTTTGAACATTTCTGCTGAATTTCCCCTAAGCCTTCTCTGCTGAATGGAGAAAGATCCCAGCTTCTCTAGTCTTTCCATATTACTGAAGATGCTTGTCCTTGGTATCATCCTTGTGAAGTGTTGACAACTGGGGCAGCTGTACAGGGGATGGCGAAAAATGGCTTTGGTATCTCCGGGTTAGGAATAGAAAACCATTCCAGTTGTTACTCAACAAGTCCTGTTGAAACGTGCCCATGCTGTGTATTGGGCTCTGAAGTATCTCCATCAAACTGTTGAATAGACGGTCAACATTCCACTTTCACACACTGAAGGTCATTCAGGTGAGATTGTGGGGACAGTCTGTAGAACTGTCTCCTCTTAAAGACAGAAAGAACTTGTGTTTGTCACTACTTTTCACAACCTCAAGATGTCCCAAAGCGCTTTACAGCCAGTTAAGTATTTTCAAAGTGTATCTACTGTTACAGAAGAGTCAGAGTGTTGTTACAACACAGAAGGAGGCCATTCAGCTCATTGAGTCCATGTCACCTCTCTGTGGCCCTGCAAGTTTACTTCTCTCACGTGCCCATCCAAATTACTTTTGAAATTATTGATCGTATCTGCTTCCACCACCCTCATAGGCAACAAGTTCCGGGACATCACCTCTCGCTTTGTTAAAAAGTTCTCCCTCAAACCCACCCCTGTACTTTTTTGTCTAAAATCTTAAATCTGTCTCCTAGTCCTTGTACTGTGAACTAATGGGAACAACTTTTCTTTGTCTACCTTGCCTAAACCTGTCATAATCTTGTACATGGCTATCAAATCTGATTCAAGCTCCTTTGTTCCAAGGAAAGCAGACCTATCTTCTCAAACCTAACCTTGTGACTGAATGCCCCACTCATGAAACCATTCTGATAAATCTTTTCTGTACTCTCTCATGGACCCTCACATCTCTCTTAAAGCTTGGTGACCAGAACTGGACAGAAGACTCTCGCTGTGGCCTAACCACAACTTTATTAAGGTTCAAGGTAACCTCTCTCTACTTTTGTACTCGATGCCTCTACTTATGAAGCCCAGGGTCCCACATGCTTTAAAATGTAGAAAACACTACACTTAATATGCACACAGCAAGCTCCCACAAATGACATTGTGGTAATGAATAGATAATCTGTTTTTGTGATGTCAATTGAGGGACAAATATTGACCAGGATATCGAGAACTCGCCTGCTTTTCTTCAAAATATTGGCATGGCATCTTTTCATCAAGATCCCAAGCAGGGCTCTGTTTAACATCTCATCAAGATGGGACTGCCAACTGTGTAGTGCTCCTGAGTACCTGTACTAAAGAGTCAGCTTAGATTTTGAGCTGAAGTCAGATTTGAACTCACAAATATAGGGCTCAGTTGATGGTTCCACTCACCCAGTTAGCACTTATAGGAAAGAGATAAAAGAGAGGCAGTTCAGTTATGAATCACAGAGTTATAACCCCTGAGGGCACTCAGCAACAACACCTTGTATTTATATGGCACCTTTAATATTGGAAAACAACCTGAGGCTCTTCATTGGAATGTTATTAAACAAAATCTTCCCACGTAAAGAGACATCGCAACAGATGACCAAAAGGTTGGTCAAAGAGGTAGGTCTTAAGGACAATCTTTAACATCCTATTGTTTTCCAAATGGTCTCCCATTGAAACCTGCTCCACTGGTCCAACTTGATTTTACAGAACTAAATCAGGACTGAAACAAAAACAAAAATATCTGGAAAAACTCAGCAGGTCTGACAGCATCTGCGGAGAGGGATACAGTCAACGTTTCGAGTCCGTGTGACTCTTCATCAGAACTAAAAAGTATAGAAATGGGGTGAAATATAAGCTGGTAGAGGGGGTGCGACAGGTAGAGCTGGATAGAGGGCCAGTGATAGGTGGAGGCAAAGGAGAGATTGCCAAAGATGTCATAGAGAAAAGGACAAAGTGGTGTTGAGGGTGGTGATATTAGCTGAGGAATATGCTAATGATGACATTGAGGGTAGAATGCAGGATGAGCAGGGTACAGATAGCCCTAGTTGGGGTGGGGTGGGGGGAAGGGATTGAAATAGGCTAAAAGGTATAGATAAAACAATGGATGGAAATACATTTAAAAATAATGAAAATAGGTGGGAAAAGAAAAATATATATAATAAATAAAACAAAAAATTATAAATTATTGGAAAAGGGGGGGATCGGAAAGGGGGTGGAGATGGAGGAAAGAGTTCATGATCTAAAATTGTTGAACTCAATATTCAGTCCAGGAGGCTGTTAAGTGCCTAGTCAGAAGATGAGGTGCTGTTCCTCCAGTTTGCGTTGAGCTTCACTGGAACATTGCAGCAGGCCAAGGACGGACATGTGGGCATGAAAGCAGGATGGAGTGTTGAAATGGCAAGCGACAGGGAGGTCTGGGTCATGCTTGTGGACAGACTGAAGGTGTTCCGCAAAGCGGTCACCCAGTCTGCATTTGCTTTCTCCAATGTAGAAGAAACTGCATCGGGAGCAGCGAATACAGTAGACTAAATTGAGGGAAGGGCAAATGAAATGCTGCTTCTCTTGAAAGGAGTGTTTGAGCCCTTGGACGGTGAGGAGGGGGAAGTAAAGGGGCAGGTGTTGCACCTTCTGTGGTTGCATGGGAAGGTGCCGTGGGAGGGGGTTGAGGTGTAGGGGGTGATGGAGGAGTGGACCAGTGTGTCCTGGAGGGAATGAACCCTGCGGAAAGCCGCCAGGGGGCATGAAGGGAAGATGTGTTTAATGGTGGCATCATGCTGGAGTTGGCAGAAATGGCAGAGGATGATCCTTTGAATGCGGAGGCTGGTGGGGTGATAAGTGAGGACAAGGGGGACCCTATCATGGTTCTGGGAGGGAGAGGAAGGTGTGAGGGCGGATGCGCAGGAGATGGGCCGGACACGTTTGAGGGCCCTGTCAACCACCATGGGTGGAAAACCTTGGTTATGGAAGAAGGAGGACATGTCAGAGGAACTGGTTTTGAAAGTAGCATCATCAGAACAGATGCGACGGAGGCAAAGGAACTGAGAGAATGGGATGGAGTCCTTACAGGAAGCGGGGTGTGAGGAGCTGTAGTCGAGGTAGCTGTGGGAGTCGGTAGGCTTGTAATGGATATTGGTGGACAGTCTATCACCAGAAATTGAGACAAGAGAGGTCAAGGAAGGGAAGGGAAGTGTCAGCGATGGACCATGCACCTCATTTCTATATTTCTTAGTGCTGATGAAGAGTCATATGGACTTGAACCGTTAACTGTATTCCTCTCCAGAGATGCTGTCGGCCCTGCTGAGTTTTTCCAGCTATTTTTCAGATTTCCAGCATCTGCAGTATCTTGCTTTTATCTAAATCAGCCATGCTTCCTTCCGTATTGGGCAGGTTTTTTTTCTCTCTGCAATTTACCTACAAATTCACACCTCTGTGTATTAGCCACATTTTGAAAGAGCTATCCAATTGGGCCCAATCCAGTGCTCTTTCCCATTGCCCTGCCAATTCATCCAATGGAAGTTATTATTGAATCTGTTTTCAGCCAATGCACCTCCAGCTCATAACATCTGTTTTTTGCCTCATGCCACCTCTGGTTCTTTTGCAAATTACTTTAAATGTACATGTCCTCTGGTCCTGCTGGCACAGGATGCTGCAAGCATTCCTCCGGCCTTTGGCATCAGCCCCATACCTTAGGAGGATTGTGGAATTGGTCTCATAGTGAATGTAATTTCCTCCTTCATTCCCTCAGCAATCTAGCATTCCATCTGAATTCCATCCAAACCCAGTGGTTTTCCTACTTTGAGTTCTTCCATCCTTTTAAGTACCTCCTTATGATCTATTTTAATCTTATCTAAATTCACTACTATCTTCTCTTTACTGTCACATTGGCAGTATCCCCTTCTTCCGAGGAAACAATTGCAAAGTGCTTATTTATGACTCAGTCATGCCCGCTGCCTCCACAATAAGATCTCCTTTTCGGTCTCTAATTGCCTCCACCCTTTGACTATTCTCTTCCTAATTATATTGTTACAATTATGAGGTTCATAAGACTATTACGTTTTGGGCCTGCAGCTTTAATTTTAGGGTAAGTGAAGGGGGTCATGAGGCAACTATGGGCTGCTTGCTATAAATCCATGGAGAACATGGTGGATGATAAATATAAAAGGGAATGTTCCTCACTGTAGTTTAAGGTATAAGTTGCTTACAAAACAAATTAGTGCTTTTAGTTATTTGTTACAGTAAACGTTTTAAAACATGAAATCTTGATGTGTCACTGTTCCAGATATTAAATTGTAGTTTAAATTTCTTTTTAAACATTATCAGTCTCTACAGGGATCTAATAACATGTTTATACTAGACTTTTGAGTTCCCTTTCACCATTAATCTATTCCCATACTCTCTCTTTGCATGTCTGATTTTGTTTTTTTTTAAATTCAGCTTGGCTTTCCACTGATTAGTGGACCCAACATTTATCATAAACCTCATCCTCTGTTTCTTTATATATCTTTAGTTATTCAAGGAGATCGAACTTCAGATGCATTTCCTTTTCCGCTCATGGGAGTGAATTTCTTCCCCATTGAAGGCCACCCTCTACTTATTTACTGTTTTACCTGCCAATCTCTGATTCCAATCTACTTGCATCAGATGCCTTTTCATCCCTTTTAGCCCTCCTCCAATTGAATATTTTTCCTTGTCCTTTTCTATAACTATTTTAAACCTAATGAGTGTAATTGTTGTTCCCCAAATGCTCTTCCACTGAAAGATACTCCACCTTCTTACCCAGAAATACATCCGGCACTACTTCCTTCTTCGTTGGCCTGGAAATATACTGATCAGAAAAGTTTCCTTACATATTTCAAGGGTTGTTCTCCTTTCTTGCCCTTTATGCTTATTTTCACTGTATATATTAGGATAATGGAAGTCTCCCATTAGCACCACTCTAAAGTTCCTGCATTGTTCTAAAAAGGACCTATAAATTTGCTCCTCTATCCATTTCCCATTATTTGGTGACCATTAGTATACACCCAGCAGTGTAGTAGCTCCTCTATTACTCCTTAATTGTAACCAAATAGTTTCTGTCTTTGAACCCTCAAGTATGTTACCCTCTTCCAGTGCTGTAACAGAATCTTCAATACTGTCATTCGTCCCCCTCCTTTATTTCCTTCCCTTTCTTCCCTGAATACATTATAGCCAGTAATATATAGTGCACATTCCTCAATCTTGTTTAAACCAGGTCTCCATTATTGTCACTATATCTAATCTTATGTGGCTACTTCTGCCTTATATGCCAACCTTATCCCTGTTTTCATGAAAAATACATATTCATTCATGGGATGAATGATCACTAGATAGGCCAGAATTTATCCCCAAATTGCCCGTGAGAAGGTGATGACAAGCCATTTTTTTGAATCGCTGCTGTCTGTGTGACAAAGGTTTCTTCCAATGCATTCTAAATCCATCTTAGTCTGTCACTCGTGTCCCCAATCCCATCGGATTCCTCCCATTTCTGAACTACTCTGTACTCTAATAATGAACGAAGTGGAATCCCAGAATTGATACCTTTAAGTGATGCAGGCACAGACATGATGAAGTGACAGCCAGATCCAAGCTCTGACCTAGAGGCCCTGCAAACCTGTGTTGCCTGCTGATTTGAATTAATTTACTGAGTACATTGTGCTGATACATTTGCATGTAACCTTTCTACTGTTGTTGCTCTTATTAAAGTGCAGAACCTTGAACTTGTGATCATGTATACGGTAAGCCCAGACCATTGTATTATTAATAATAGTCATCAGGTAGTACAGAACTTGAGTATTGTTGAAAAAAAGACATTTTGTCGAAGCTTTTCATCTTGCCCTCTTCAGGACAATCGCAAGAACACCAATGACAGGGGAAGCAGCAACTTTATACTGTATGAGAAGAGGGTGCTGATTAGTTGGCAAGTGAACTCTGATTGGCAGAGGCATTGCCATGGAGAATGCACCAGTTAATGGTGACTGACAGTTAACTGCTGAGCATTGTTTGACATTTAAACCAGGCAGCTTGACCCTGATTGGTCAAGGCATTGCCTTGAGGAATGAACCAGCAAATGGCTGTCACTTATTTTGTTTAGCTGAAACAGGCACAATGTGCGTACATGTATTTCTGTCTGCAAAGAACAGGGACCTGTGTATCAATATATATAGCTTCCGGTATATACAAATGTTCACACTGCGAGCCCAACTGACAATCGTAAATTGGTTGTCAGTGTAATTCTTAGCGCACTGCGGATTCGCAAATGTTGTCCAATCGCAGAATTACATCTAATGTTGGGCACTGTGCTTTGAGTTTTGCAAGCATGGGCTGGTTGGCTATGTTCTGTACCCTGACCATTGTGAACAGCAGAAGGGACACGCTGTTTGATACAATCTGCCAGTCTTTGGGATGTACCAGCCAAAAAGAAGTTTTACCTCACATAAATGAGTAACGTGGTATATGAATTTCAGTTCCAGTGTGATGCTAGTTAAGTAGGCTGTATGTCTCAAAGACTGGCGGATCATATCAAACAGAACACCCCAGCTGCTGTTCAGAATAGGCAAGGTACAGACTGTACCCAACTAGCATTCTCTTCTCATACAGTATAAAGCTGTTGCTTCCCCTGACATTTGGTATTGTTGTGAATGTCCAGATGAGTGCAAGACTAGGGGTGACATGTGGAAACATTATTTTATACAGGGGGATGTTGTGGTATGAAATGCACTGTCTGAAGGGATGATGGAAACAGATACAACAGTAGCTTTCAAAAGGAAATTGGATAAATGCTGGTAGGGTAACAGAATTGCAGGACAATGGGGAAAGGCAAGGGAATTGGGATAAATTGGATAACTTCACTAAAGATGGGCCAAATGGTTTTCTGCTCTGTTGTATCATTGTCAAATTCTCTGAATAGCTCCTTGAGATAGGTGAAACATTATTAATGATATTGCTGAAAAAAGACATTTCATCAAAGCTTTTCATCTTGCACTCATCTAAAATTCGACAATGATACAACAGAACAGAAAACCATTTGGCCTATCTTTAATGAAGTTATCCAATTAATCCCAATTCCCTTCCCTTTCCCCATTGTCCTGCAATTCTGTTACCCTACCAGCATTTATCCAATTTCCTTTTGAAAACTACTATTATATCTGTTTCCATCATCCCTTCAGACAGTGCATTTCATGTCATAGCAACCCCCTGTGTAAAATAATGTTTCCGTATGTCACCCCTAGTCCTTGTGCCAATCATTGTTAATCCGTATTCTTTAGTTACTAACTCTTTCAACACTGGATACAGCTTCTATTTATTTACTCTATTAACACAATTTGTGATTTTGAACAGCTCTCTTGATAACCTTTTCTCCCTCACCCCTGGTCCCATTCTAGCAAATCACTTTTCACACAGTCTGGGGTCTTGACAGCCTTCGTAAAGTGTAGTGCTCAGAACTGGGCGCAATACTCCAGCTAAGACCTATACAACTTCTATAAAAGTTCCATAAAACCTCCTTGCTTTTGGTCTCCATGATGCAATTAATAAAGCCAAGGATCAGATGTCATTTTTAAACAACCTTCTCAACTTCTCCTGCCACCAATTTAAGCTTATATAATATACCCAAGGTCTCTCTGTTCTAGCGCCTCCTTTTCAATTGTACCACTTAATTCATATTACTAATCCTCACTCTTCCTATCGAAATGTATTACTTCACAAAAACAAAATACTGTGAATGCTGGGAAATGAAAGAAAAGCAAAAACAAGCTCATTATGTACTCCTGGCTGAGAACCCCTACACCCAATGGCTAGACTATTAAAACAGCTGTGCCCGAGGGAAAACATTACTTGATTGAAAGCTTTTGCTATCTGGTCTATTCTGTCAATTGCATAATGCCTATTTACACTAGATAAAGGAGTTTCAAGAGCTTTTGAGGGTCTGGATAATTGACACTTTTATAGGGCTGTGGGGAAAGGAGTTTTGTTTTGAATACAGCAGAAAGTTATGAATGAATGATTTCTTAAAGCTTTTTCATATATTCTATTGTTGCTATAGGGTTCATGTGGTTCTATACAGAGTGTATAGTGGGTGAATGGTCAAGGGAATGCCATGGCTTGGCATGGAGGGTAGGGGGCATGAGTTGGCATGGATAGGACATAAGGAGTGTGTGGGGAGGTGAGGGGGTGCGAGGGGTGAAGGTTAGAGCACTATTCTTCATTTTGCTGTCGTTATTACAACTGGGCTCTGAGGTGGGCCTCAACACCTGACAAGCCCCTGCGGCTGCCTCTGAATTCTTTTCAGGGCTGGGGGACCCGACTCCCATTAACACCCACCTCACCAAAATCGAAAATCCAGTCTTTGCTGGCGCTTTCCCCTGAGGCGAGCTGGCCTAGCTGGGAAATTTCCCAACTCCCACTACCCGCCTCTTGGGCGGAAATCCAGCCCAACATCCGACAGAAGGTCATCAGCCTGTCACGTTAACTCGATTTCCCTCCACCGGTGCTGCCTGACCTGCTGAGTGGCTCCACAATGGATTACCTCACATGTTTCTGTGTTAAATTTCATCTGCCCAACGACTGCTGTTCACCAGTCAGCCGAAGGTATTGTGTTCAGCTTTAATAGAAATTTTCATCAGTTTCAGGATGTTGGCTGGCTGGCTGGTAGGTTGTTGTGTTTTTTTGTGGTGGGGTGTGGGGTGGGGGGAGTGTGGAGGGTGGGGTGGCGAAGTGAAGTGGGGTGGTGGTGTTTGTCTTAAGAAGAAGGGCTGTTGTGCAGATGTGGGAAGATGGGGAGGCAGGGGAGTCATGCAATGGGAAAGTGTGCTAGTGAAGGAAAGATGTATATCCTTCTATGGTTAGGAGAGCTGCTGTGCTGTTTCCCAGGCCCAGAATTGAAACTAGCTCCCCTAATGTCTCACTTGGTTAATTAAATACACTCTGTCAAAGTGCGCTGGAATGATCTTGAAGATCCCAAGTTCAACCTTCGCTAAGTCAGCTGATCTCAGTGCTGAACCTCACCTGAGAGGGCAAAGGGAAAGTAGCAATACACTTCATTTCCCACCATTAACTCTCTCCTCAAAGGGTATAGTGTGACTTCACGATCATGTGTTTAAAAGGAGAGAAATAAAGATAGATGGACTCACATTTATATAGAGTTGTTCAGAAGTTCAGGTTGCCCCAAAATAGTTTATGACTAATAAGCACAATTTCACTGTTGCAATGCGTAAAGTAAGAGAAATAAGGACAGACTTGCATTTCTAACCTCATGACCAAAGTGTTTTACAATCCGTGAAGTATTTTTGAAGTGTAGCCATTTGTTGTAAGGTAGGAAATGCAGTAGCCAATCAGCAAAGAGCAAGGTTCTGCAAACAGCAATCAGATAATAACTAATGTGTTTATAGGGATAAAGATTGGCAAGGACATGGGAGGTAGAGGTCCCCCATGTTTTTCCAAATAATGCCATGGGATCTTTTACTTCTGCCTGAGGCCTCAGTTTTAAGGTCTCATCAGAAAGGTGGTGCTTGCGACAGTGCAGTACCCCCCCCCACCCACCATCCACCCCCCCGCCCCCACCCGCTCAGTGCTGTGCTGAAACATCAGCTTAGTTTATATGCTGAAGTCTCTGGAGAGGAGCTGGAACCCAGGACCTTCTGGCTCAGAGGTGTGAGTGCTACCTACTGAACCACAGCTGAATTTAGAAGTCAGAGATGGGATGTGGAATCGCTGTAATTTTGGTTCGCTTACTGATGCATCTTCTGGGTGTGGCTTCTCCCAGGATACATTGGATTGGTGCATTCACAGAACTGTCAACAAGCTGTGACTGAAGAATTGGTTGCAGCAGACACGCACTCATCACACATCTGAAATCTAAGCAGATGATTTGCTCGTTCCTTCCAACATTCACTACCATAGCAGTGGCTTGCGTGCTATTCCAGCATGTGTTCCTGGAATCTGATGACCCTACCCCCTTTTCATCCCAGACCCAGGCACAGTTGAAATGACGAGGGACTCTTGTGTCTCAAACCCCATTAAATCCTTTGTGGAGAGTCAAAGCATTAACTGCTACAGGAGGCTGATGTATTATACATCCAATACGAATTGTTTAAATTCCATAAACTCTTTAGTCAGAATGAGGTTGACACAGCTGATGGCCAACCACACTTTTAATCAATTTAAGCTCCTTGCAAACAGATCACCATAATGCTCAGCTGCTCTGTTAATGGCCTTTTTAAACCAAATTGCAGCGTCTTTTATTTATGAAGACCAGAAATCTTCAATCTGTGCACCTGATTAGCAATTGTTCCTCATAAATGCAAGCATATAGTGGATTACTGTGTTTTTCAATGTGCTTTGCAAGGAACTTACAGTGGGTGAGGCTGAAGCATTTTAATACACTGTGATACAAGCATTAAATAACCCACTGCAAGACTTTGAAGTTACTGGGTCATTTGGTGATGTAGAGGTTCAACTATTCATTGCTTGATGAGATTTATGCTCAGTTTTACAGCAAATTCAATGCCTCATTTAATTTATATATGCCTGCTTGAAGTTAAATTGCTTTTGGATTAAACACAGAATTCATCATTCATCTTATCTTCTGATAGCAGCCTCATTTTATCCCACCTAATTGTATATTCGTAAAATGAAAGGCTAATGGTCATGGGGACAATTGATAGACTTGGACGATTGAGAGCTGACATCAAGGGAAGGTTTATGAATGTAGGTTTAGGAAGATTCATTTTGTGATTGAATACATTAAATATTATGATCGTTTTATAACCAATCTATTACATTTCTATCAGAGACAAACACAAACTTAAGACAGTGCCAAAAATAAAGAAGTTTAGAGCGGTGAGAAGGAACCATAGCGCCTACAGAATAAGCTGCCTTATACGAGCATCCGTGCAGTAACCTGTCAGGCCTGGTTTTAAGAACAACGGCTGACAAAAAAAAATCCCCTGGTCTATCCAGCCTGTCCCGCACAACTGCAATGCCTTGTAAATCATGATACCTACACGCTCGCCTCACCCGATGGCCATGTATCCTTGGAGAGATGCAAAACCAGATATCAACACCAATGCACAGTGGCAGCAGTTTGTACCATCTACAAGTTGCACTGCAGCAACTCACCAAGGCTCCTTCGACAGCACCTTCCAAACCCGCAAACACTACCATCTAAAAGGATAAGGGTAACAGATACATGGGAACACCACCACCTGGAAGATCCCCTCCAAGCAACTCATCATCCTAATTTGGAACTATATCGCCGTTCCTTCACTGTCGCTGGGTCAAAATCCTGGAACTCCCTCCCTAACAGCACTGTGGGTGTACCTACACCACATGGGTTACAAAGATTTAAGGAGGCAGCTCACCACCACCTTCTCAAGGGCAATTATGGATGGGCAATAAAAATGCTGACCTCACCAGTGACGCTCAAGTCCTGTGGCAGGGAACAAAAATGAAAACTTAAAACCACTATGATACCGAGGGGAATGTCAGATTTCCCATCCATCAGACGCTTGTTAAATTGAAGTTCTGCCTTCTTCAGATATAATTAATGCTGAAATGGATGCAAGGGTTTGCAACTGGCAGGTAGAACATATTGTCTTGAATGAACTAGCCACATGGCATGCTAATTCTATCTAATGGTGTGTCTCATCTTGAAGTTTCATTTCTTTGTATGAATTGCTGGTAAAAACGTCAAAATAGACAGCATACGAAAAAGAATGAAAGATTTATTGAGAAGCTATGGCAAAGAATCCAAAGTCAAGGACCATTACCAGAAGAGTAGGGGGGGAAGATGAGCTCAATTGAATATAATTGGTTAGGTGAAAGCGAGAATAAGTTTCAAATACTTGATTAAGTTGAAAAGGAAGATTGAGTGAAGTAAATCAATATTATGCTTGCACATTGTTAATTAAATACTTGACAGTCTCCTGATGGGAGTAAATACATCGTAGCATTATAATTCAGGGTGTCCTCATGTTAAAGATGATAATGTTCCAGGGCATCTGAAGTAAAAGCAACCCTTGGACTACCACACCATCTCGAGTGTTGAAATGGATTTAAATAGATTATGATCAGGTGACCATGCATCTATCCTTTCCTCGGGACTATGCCTGGATGTCTTGGGAAGGCTTCTCTGCTCCCATGACCCTGAGAGCTGTGCTGGCAGGAGCAATATTCCTGGTAGTGCCAGCAACACCAGACAGGGTGAAAGGTGGGAGCCAAATTAAAGGCCAGCAAACCAATATTCCTGACAGTGGCAATGAGTCACGTTGAGGATCTGTCCACTCATTCTGTTACAGAAAGAACCCAGAGACAAGACTAGTCTGTTGCAGATTTGCAAGTACAAATATCAAATGTGGAGAATCACAATTGCTGTCTTGATCTGAACAGACAGTTATGGGAGAAATGAAATGCCTCATGCCACTTGACACGTTGAAATAGTTAGTTACAGTTTTTTGTGTTATTACAATGATAAAGACTCATGAGTGTTGGGGAACCAGTTGACAGTAATTATCATCTCTGGTTGATAGAATGTATCTAAGGATAAAACTGATCCCTACACCAAGATTTTGAATTCATAATTGTGGCTACAAGAGCAGGTCAGAGGATGGGAATTCTGCAGAGAGTAACTCACCTCTCAACTCCCCAAAGCATGTCTATCGTATACAAGGCACAAACCAGGATTGTGATGGAATACTCTCCACTTGCCTGGATGAATGCAGCTCCAACAACACTCAAGAAGCTTGACACCATCCAGGACAGGGCAGTCTGCTTGATTGGCACACCATTCACAAACATTCACTCCCTCCCTCGCTGACGCACAGTGGCAGCCGTGTGTACCATCTACATGTTACACTGCAGCAACTCACCAAGGTTCATTCTACAGCACCTTCCAAACCCGTGACCCCTACCAGCTACAAGGACAAGGGCAGCAGATAAGTGGAACACCACCACCTGGAAGTTCCCCTCCAAGCTACTCACCATCCTGAATTGAAACTATTTCACCATTCTCTCACTGCCGGTAGGTCAGAATCCTGGAACTCCCTCCCTAACAGCACTGTGGATGTACCTAGGCCACATAGATTGCAAAGGTTCAAGATGGCGGCTCACCACCACCTTCTCAAGGGCAACTAGAGATGAGTATTAAAAAAGCTGGCTCAGCCAGTGACACCCAGGTCCCGTGAAATTAAAAAAAATTGAAAGCTTAAATACTACTATGAAACTAAGGGAAATGCCATATTTGCTATCCGTCAGTTGAAATGTTGAATTGACATTCTACCCTCGTCAGATATAAGTTAATGCTGAAGTAGGAAGATGGGGGGTGTTATTGTGTGAATTGTGCAGTCAAGTGAGCTAAAGGGGCTTTCACATCCAAATGGAGTTATTAGCTCGGAGAAAGGCAAAAAATAAAATTCCTAGAGCACTGGGACAAAACTATGCCTGTGATTGTTGGCCTTTTTCAGAATATTGAATACACTAGATAACAGTACATGGCAATGTAAATCATACAGTTTAAATCTCCTTTCGTCACCAGTTTTCTTCCTTCTCCTCCTCTGAAGAATTCTTCCTCGGGTATGATACCACAAGTACCCAGCCAGATATCCCTCCACCACATCCAAGTGATCATTATTGATCTGCACATTTCAGCACTGCTAGTGTGACAGTTTCATTCATAAAGTCCGACAGAAGTTTTTCACAGTGTGAGATGGAATGATAAGCATAAGTCTATAGCTGTATAAATTTTCTGCGCTATTCATTAGAATTTAAAAAGGAAAATACTCCATGATGATGGAATCTTGACAGGTGAGCACTGGTAACATATTTGACCTTTGGAGAATATAACAGCTTAATCAATTCTTACCCTCAACTGTGTCAAGTGTCAGCTGTGGCACAGTGATAGCATGGCCATCTCTGAGTCAGAAGGTTGTGTGTTTCAATTACACTCGGGGAAATTGGGCACATAATGTTGGGCTGACGCTCCATTGTATTACTGAGAGAGTGTTGCATTGTCAGCTGTGCCTTCTTTTAGATGAGGCACGAAACCTAATTGTCTGGCCTCTCAAGTAGAGCTGAAAGGTCCTATGATTCTACTCAAGGAAGAGAAGCAGAGTTCTCCCAAGTGTCCTGCATTTATCCCTCAATCAACATTACTAAAACAGATTATTTGGTCATTATTCCTTTGCTGTGTGTGGGAACTTGCTGTGCACAAATAGGCTGCTGTGTTTCTTAAACAAAAACAGAATTACCTGGAAAAACTCAGCAGGTCTGGCAGCATCGGCGGAGAAGAAAAGTGTTGACGTTTCGAGTCCTCATGACCCTTCGACAGAACTGTCGACAGTTCTGTCGAAGGGTCATGAGGACTCGAAACGTCAACACTTTTCTTCTCCGCCGATGCTGCCAGACCTGCTGAGTTTTTCCAGGTAATTCTGTTTTTGTTTTGGATTTCCAGCATCTGCAGTTTTTTTGTTTTTATGCTGTGTTTCCTACTTTGCAACAAGTGACTACAATTCATACAGTGATTTATTAGCTGTAAAATACTTTGGGGTGTTCTGAGGTTGTGAAAGGCACTATAGAAATGCAAGTTCTTTCTTTCAACAATACACACACACACTTTCTGCTACAGTGGTTGATGTATTAGCTGATTGACCTCCTCCTTTGCCATAAACCCCTGTTCCGCATGTCCAGTGGGGTCACTGGTCAATAGTGGTGCCCCTACCACCACCCTTGATGAGACCAGCTAACTCTGTATGGATTCACAGTCAGACCTTGAACCTTTCTGCTCACCTACTCATTGGCTAATATCACTCAGCCTTCAGCACAGCTATTTGTTTTTGCTGATGTACTGATATGGAGACTTTTCTAATAAATCCGATGAATAGGGGTGGATAATATAGCGGCTGAAATAAGCAAACATGAAGGATCAATTTCAGGAAATGCAAAGGATATTAACAATATATTTAGGGAACTTTACGAATGTTGTCTACAGAGCAGAATCTATTTCTTCAATAATGGGTATTGATGCTTTCCTTGGGGAATGCAATTACCATCTCTCTCACTCTCTGAGGAAGAGCGTATTGATATTAAGCGTCCTGTTACCATACACTAAAGCTATGCATACTCTCATCCTGCTGGTACTGATACCTTCTCCTGTGCCTTCTGCCATAAACCGGTTCACATGATCTTTTTCATCAGCTTCTGCCCTATGAAGCGTTATTGTATGTTCAATTTTTTTTGCCTTTTTTAATAATAAAAGTCAAACATCCATGAGATTGCACTGGAGTAGGACCCAGTTTCTACATGGCTACAGTTTCTTACAGGTCAAGCAGAGTGTCTTTGAGGATCAGTTTAAGTCAATTTTACCCAAACTAGAGTAAAAACAGAAATTGCTGGAAATACTCAGCAAGTCTGGCAGCATCTGTAAGAGAGAAAGAGAGTTAATGTGTGGAGTTTTCCAGCTTCGCCTCCCCAACGACAGTGGGTTTAACGACAAGCGTGGGGTGGGGTGGGTGGGTGGGGAGGGGCGGAGTAACAATGTGGTGGGAGCTGGAAAACTGGTTTCACGCTGGCATAAAATGACAGCAGGAACTTGCGCTCCCGCCCACCATGGTGGGTCACCATTCCTGCCAGAGACCAGTGTGAAGCCGATTTGTATTCTGTAGGCTCTTTCCACTTAGTTCAGGAGAGATAAACACGAGAGGACATGGCTTTAGGGTGACAGGGGAAAGGTTTAGGGGGAACATTAGGGGGAACTTCTTCACTCAGAAAGTGGTGAGAGTGTGGAACGAGCTGCCATCTGACGTGGTAAATGAGGGCTCACTCTTAAGTTTTAAGAATAAATTGAATAGAAACATGGATGGGAGAGGTCTGGAGGATTATGGACTGGGTGCAGGTCAATGGGACTAGCGGAATAATATTTCAGCACAGACTAGAAGGGCCAAATGGCCTGTTTTCTGTGCTGTAGTGTTCTATAGTTCTATGGGTGCAGATGAGGGTCGGACAGGAATCACCACCCCACCCCCCACCCCCAACCCCAACACAACCATCCACCCCGCCAGTGGGACATGTCTGGATCAACATGGTGTGTACATATCTGTACTTACTGGGAAAAGGCCTGGGGTGTGGTAATTGTAGCTTTCAGTAAGGTAGTGACAGTAGCTTTAAGACTTAATGTGTTTTAAAGTATCACGTGACAGTGTGAACGGCTCAGCTTTAAGCACGGGGAACTTTAGCGTAGGAGCTTTTCTTCTGCGTGTGGAGTTTGCTGGAAGCATGTAGCTGCTGCTCAAGCCTGTACAAGAAGTTCGATGTTTCTATTGAGAAACTTGTCTGGAAAACCTAGTCCATAACAAGGAGAAACCTGCGGAGATCAGAATAGAAGATGGGGGCTTCCAGGAACCAGACCCTGGAACACCACGTGCAGCAGTGGATGAGTGGAGCACCTGCAATGTGGGTCTCCTGGCTTCAGGATCTTCCAGAAGGTGGACCTTCTATCTTCAACGTTGGGTAGGTTGTGGACCGGGCACCTTTTACATATGGTGCCCAGGTATGTCGGCGGGGTCCATGCCATCCAGCTCGCCCCACCACCTGATACATTGGGAAAGCCCTGACTGCGTAAGTAATGCGGCTGGGGTCGCAGGATATGGCGTGAAATCACAGCAGTCTCTGCGGCAGGAAACTCTCCCCGTCCCTGCCCCTGCCACGGGACTTAGTCCCAGGAGGGAAAATCTGCCCAATGTTTCAAGTCCAATATGGCTCTTCTTTGGACCTCCTTTAAGATTCTCCTTTGACATGTCTGCAGGAACACAGAAACTTCTGCCTGGAAGACTCCTCAGCAGGGGCTCAGTGCCAGTCTAGTATAAGCTACAGGGGGCTGGCCTGCACTTCCTAAAGGGGAGGTGTATTCTGGCAATTGTAGGTGTTGAAGCTGTTTCAAGAAATATTCTTTAAAGGTCACCAGTGGAGCAGCAGATCAGAGAGAGGATTCCAGCTTCTCAGGTGTACTGCTGACAGCCTTAGTCCAGGAAATAGAAAGGATCTTCTTTCCATTAAAGGAGAGATACCATGTTTTCATGGATGGCCAGGAGACCCTCATACACTGTGAAGGGAATGGGAACAGGTAGCCTCGGTGGTCAGTGAAAGGACTCTGGCATTGAGGACCAGGTTGCATTGCTGCAGAAAATTCAATTGGGGTCACGGGCAGTGAATCCATCTTCAAATGCCTTATTTTTCCGACGGCAGCACCAACTTCACACACTGCTCACTGCATTACACTTCCATCACTCATTCATCAGCAATTAGGACCGATACACATCATTCAGGTGCTCCACTCACCCTCACATACATACCACTGCTGCAAGAATCACACCCACATCTCACAGGTTCTACATACATCCAGTTGATAAACTATGTCTGGCACATAACCCACATACACATATTGCAAAACACCCAGTGACATTCTTCCCTCTCTATTGCAGGTCAAGGTCACACTTACAGGAGCAATTACAGCAGAGGACCCATGTGGGATGGTCCCATGGAGCAGATGGTGCTGGGCATAACTAGAGCAGCAGTGACTGAGGCCTTTGGAACCAGCACAGCTGAAACAATTCAGGATGGCAGTATGTTCCTGCCTTATGCACCTTCTCAAATGCCACTTCACCCTCATCCCACAATCTGGTATAACGAATAAGCTGGAGATGGTGACCATGTTCCCATAGCTTCTGTTTACTGTGTGCGGCTGGATTGTTGCACAGCGCTGTCCCTTTAAGATTGAGGCAGGGTCAAGCATGTGTGCATCTTAAAGGAGTTGCCTGTGTGCTGCCTGTTTATTCCCTGTGTGGCACATTCCCAATTTCTGCATGGCTGCGCACTCTCACAATAGAAAGGGAAGATTGAATGTGACCAGGCACCTCTTGCTTTCCACCCACCAAACTTTCCTCACCCAATGCTCCTCTTGTGCATTTATGCTCTCAGATACTTGAGAACTGTTGCCTGGCCGTCCACTGCAGACTCACCATGATGGGTAAGAAGAACAGACATCTGATGAAGAAGCGCCATCACTTGATCTGACACTTGCAGTCGCTAGCTCAGATGCTGTTACCTTGCATTGTTTAGAGAATATCATAGAGGCAGGATCAGCACAAGATGACTCACCACGCATTACTGGGCTGCAGCTAGGCCAGAGTGAAAGATGGGGCACTCCGGAGGACAAAGTCCCAGTTCTGCTGCTGAGGACTTAGATGGAGACTTTGATGGGGCAGCATATTGGAGAACGCTGACGGCCATGTGCATAGAAATGCAGCAGAGTATGCAACATACCTTACTGTCATTGTCAAGGAGCATGGAGGAGCCTTGCTCCAAATTAACACAGGGCTTTGCATAGAGCTTAGGGCCCATCCTTTCCAGCATGAAAGTGGCAGCCAACTCCATGAGAGCACTTGCAGCCTCAACTGTGATGCCGTGCCTGAAGTTTGGTGTCTCAGCTTCCTTGGAAGTACAAGCAGAAACCGTCCAATGTCTCAGTGCTGCAATGGAAGCTCAGCACTTAATGTGTTGTAAAGTATCACGTGACAGTGTGAACGACTCAGCTCTAAGCACGGGGATCTTCAGCGTGGGAGCTCCTCTTCCACTTGTGGAGATCGTATCTCAACTTGGAGACATGTAAACGCAACCTGTTGCCTGTATCCAGGCTCATATTGCTGCCATCGTGGCAGCGGATACCAATGTTCAAAAGGGACTTCCAGTCTGGCAATCTGTGCTCCAAATTTTTTTTGTTTTTTTGTTTTTATCTCTGTGTTTAATTGACTGCCACTGCTCTTCAAGAAATGCCTACCTCCTTGAAGAAGTTCTGTTCCTCTCTGCGACAAGATTTCCGGATCTCTCTGTTGCCCTGCTCACCTTCATTGTTTTCCATTTCTCTCCTGGTGTTTGACAAGGTGTTTACTAAAACCCGCTTTCACAGCCATATCTCCTTTCTCAGTGACTGTCTCCGTCTCCGACTTACCCCACGTGGATTTCAACTGAAATTCCACCCCTCATGTTTCGAACCCACCCAGGATTACAGGTATCTCCGGGACATAAAACGTTTCTCGGACTGCTGTTCACATCACATTCTGAAATCCACTCTCAGTGCCATGCGCCGCCATATGAACACACTCGACCTCTCCCTCCAGCAGCACCGCCGTACCCTTTTTCAAAGCTGCGCGTGCCCCCAGTTTCATTTTATCCTTCGGCTCATCCGACGCCTCAACAAGAAACTTTTTCTCTTTCTCTCAAGTGCTAAGGAACGCAAGCTCCAACAACTCATCGACACCAACACCCATCTAGGACCCTCCACCGCTGCCTGTCCCTCCGTCCCCACCCCATCTTCCAATCCCAGCCCCAGCCGTGTATTCACTATACCCCCTGACCTTCCCCTCTCCGATGCTGAACGTTCAGTGCTCAGCAAAGGACTTAGTTTCATACCCTTACGCCCTCACCTCAATGAATTTCGGGCTCGGCACGATGCTGAACTCTTCTTCCACCATCTTCATCTCCGGGCTCACTTCTTTGGGCAGGAGTCCTCTCCCCATTCAACGGATCCTTTCACCCACCTCAATATTCTCCCTCCACCTGGACCCCTCCCTCTGGATTCTTACCTTCTCTTGATCTTTTCATTGAGAACTGTCGTCGCGACATTAGTCGTCTCAATTTTTCTGCTCCTCTCACCCATTCTAATCTCTCTCTCTGAACTTACTGCACTCCATTCTCTCAGGTCCAACCCTGACATTGTCATCAAACCCGCTGACAACGGTGGTGCTGTTGTTGTCTGGCGCACTGACCTCTACCTCGCGGAGGTTGAGCGTCAACTCGCATACACTTCCTCCTACCTCTCCCTGGACCATGACCCCACCACTGAACATCAAGCCATTGTTACCATGACTGTCACTGACCTCATCTCCTCTGGGGAACTTCCTCCCACAGCTTCCAACCTGATATTCGCCCAACCTTGGATGGCCCGCTTCTATTTCCTACTCAAAATCCACAAACAGAACTGCCCCGGTAGACCGATCGTCTCAGCTTGCTCCTGCCCCACAGAACTCATTTCTCATTATCTTGACTCTCTTCTCTCTCCCCTTGTCCAGTCCCTTCCCACCTACCTCCGTGATTCCTCTGACACCTTACGTCACATCAACAATTTCTAGTTCCCTGGCCCCAACCGCTTCCTCTTCAGAATGGACGTCCAATCCCTCTACACCTCCATCCCCCACCAGGATGGTCTGAGAGCCCTTAGCTTCTTCCTCAACAGAGGCCCGAACAATCCCCATCCACCACTACTCTCCTCCGTCTGGCTGAACTTGTTCTCACACTAAACAATTTCTCTTTCAACTCCTCTCACTTCCTCCAAATAAAAGGTGTGGCTATGGGTACCCGCATGGGCCCCAGCTATGCTTGTCTCTTTATGGGGTATGTGGAACATTCCTTGTTCCAGTCCTACTCCGGCCCCCTTCCGCAACTCTTTCTCCGGTACATCGATGATTACTTTGGTGCTGCTTCGTGCTCTCGTCAGGATTTGGAAAAATTTATTAATTTTGCTTCCAATCTCCACCCCTCCATCATTTTCACGTGGTCCATCTCTGACACTTCCCTTCCCTTCCTTGACCTCTCTGTCTCAATCTCTGGTGATAGACTGTCCACCAATATCCATTACAAACCCACCGACTCCCACAGCTACCTCGACTACAGCTCCTCACACCCCACTTCCTGTAAGGACTCCATCCCATTCTCTCAGTTCCTTCACCTCTGTTGCATCTGTTCCGATGATGCTACCTTCAAAAACAGTTCCTCTGACATGTCCTCCTTCTTCCTTAACCGAGGTTTTCCACCCACGGTCGTTGACAGGGCCCTCAACCGTGTCCGGCCCATCTCCTGCGCATCCGCCCTCACGCCTTCTCCTCCCTCTCAGAAACATGATAGGGTCCCCCTTGTCCTCACTTATCACCCCACCAGCCTCCGCATTCAAAGGATCATCCTCCGCCATTTCCGCCAACTCCAGCATGATGCCACCACCAAACACATCTTCCCTTCAGCCCCCCTATCGGCATTCCGTAGAGATCGCTCCCTCCGGGACACCCTGGTCCACTCCTCCATCACCCCCTACACCTCAAACCCCTCCCATGGCACCACCCCATGCCCACGCAAAAGATGCAACACCTGCCCCTTCACTTCCTCTCTCTTCACCGTCCAAGGGCCCAAACACTTCTTTCAAGTGAAGCAGCATTTCACTTGCATTTCCCCCAACTTAGTCTACTGCATTCGTTTCTCCCAACGTGGTCTCCTCTACATTGGAGAGACCAAACGTAAACTGGGCGACCGCTTTGCAGAACACCTGCGGTCTGTCCGCAAGAATGATCCAAACTTCCCTGTCGCTTGCCATTTTAACACTCCACCCTGCTCTCTTGCCCACATGTCTGTCCTTGGCTTGCTGCATTGTTCCAGTGAAGCCCAACGCAAACTGGAGGAACAACACCTCATCTTCCGACTAGGCACTTAACAGCCTTCCGGACTGAATATTGAATTCAACAACTTTAGGTCTTGAGCTCCCTCCCCCATCCCCACCCCCTTTCTGTTTCCCCCTTCCTTTTGTTTTTTTCCAATAAATTATATAGATTTTTCTTTTCCCCCCTATTTCCATTATTTTTAAATATTTTAAAATCTTTTATGCTCCCCCCACCCCCACTAGCGCTATACCTTGAGTGCTCTACCATTCATTCTTAATTATCACATTCATTTAGATAATATCACCAACTTTAACACCTATATGTTCTTTTGTTCTATTGTTGGTGTCATCTTTTGATGATCTGCTTCTATCACTGCTTGTTTGTCCCTACAACCACACCCCCCCCCTCCACCTCTCTCTCTCTCTCTCTCTCCGCCCCCCACACACACACCTTAAACCAGCTTATATTTCAACTCTTTCTTGGACTCGTACTCAAGTTCTGTCGAAGGGTCATGAGGACTCGAAACGTCAACTCTTTTCTTCTCCGCTGATGCTGCCAGACCTGCTGAGTTTTTCCAGGTAATACTGTTTTTGTTTTGTGCTCCAGATTACTTGGATTGCTGAGGTGCTGTCCCAGCAGAGTATCAGTGACTCCATGGTTCACAAACCTGCTGCCCTCTCTCATGATGACAGCATTTATACACCAACTATGCCCTTGCTGCTGCCTGTCAGTCAGCCCTGACCTCTGCCACCCATGCCAAGTTGGTGCAGACCAAAGCTGGCCCCTCATGGCCAGAGCTGTTTGAGGGAATTCTGCAAGGCCATCTGCCGTCTCTCCCACTGTAAGTCAGCAGCATTCCACCAGCCAGGGAATAGGTGTTACAGTTCAGTGACCAACTCCCTGGTGAATCGCAGCTGCCTCAGACACTGCTTTTGGCCGAGGTGGAGGTAGGAAAAGTGTTTCCCGAATTACCTATGTCAGTATGACCTCCTACTGAAAGCTCACGTCTTACTCCTTCTGCACACATCTCTCCCCCTTTGCTGCCTCTGTTCCATCTCCCTTTCATGCTACAACCCAAGGTGGTTGGTAACAATGAGTGACAGCAAACTTTCAGCCTGGGGTTCTTCAAATTCCGCTCCACTCCTTGCAAAGGTCCAGTACCTTCTGACTCTGCCAACTTGTGAGAGCTCCTCCAACAGCACAGACCACTGTACTTCTACCGACTTTGCAACAGTAAAAGAAAGTCAAAAGCATTTGGCCTGAAAGTCTCATGCTGATGCCTTCAAATAGGGTCCCTTATGTATGTGGACAGTGTTCAGCTGTGCGTTAAGAGAGGGAATAATAGGATCTGCCAGATCCAAGTGCCAGGTTGGGTGCCAAACTCGTATCAGACATAGGAACTAGGAGCAGGAGTAGGCCATTGAGACTGCTTCAAATAGATCATGGCTGATCGCCTACCCCCGTTTTTTCCCACTATCCCCATATTCCTGAATAATGTCATTGCTATCCAGGAGTCTATCGATTTCTGTCTTGAACATGCTCAGCAATTGACCTTCCATAACCCTGTGGGGTAGAGAATTCCAAAGATGCTCCACCCTCTGAGTGAAGAAATTCCTCCTCATCTCAGTCCTAAATGGCCTGCCTCTTATCCTGAGTAGAAGGAAACTCACCAACCACTGGAGGCTGAGAAAAAAAGTAAAGAAAGGAGCGGCTCTTTGCCCCTCTGCACCGAATTCCCACCTGAATGAAATTCGCAATTCCTCACTTAATTTACGTCTCACTAGGAGGTGTACTCTTATATCCATACGCGCCCCTCAACCCTGGGTGACGTCACAGTCTGCCCACTCTGTATTCTTCTGGCAGATGCTTGGCATGCCCACGCTATTGGTACTTGGCATGGAAGTAGGCAGAAGTGGAAGCGCCACCATTTTTAGCTCCTCGGGATTCCATTCTGCTGAAAACACTATGGAAGCCAATTTTGCAGCCTTTCTATTTAATTCCATTCAACACGAGGTTGAAGAATTGCAAGCAAGCACACCACAAGACTGAATTTTAACTTTAGCACTTTAAATGTAGCTCCTTCCCTCTCTCCCTCTTAAGATGAACCAATGATTGAAATCATTTTCATTATTTGCCATCTGTCCCCAACTTCAAGTTCCCCTGGGGAGCCCCATTTTAGTTCATTTTCAACATCCTACAAGAGCTCCTCCAATAATACGCAGAGAGCCTTGAATGAATAATCAGAATCAACTGATTTGAAACTATCGTGTTGTTCCTCAGTCAATGTTTTATCAGTATTTGCAGTTTGTTATGATCCCCACGGAGACATTAACATTTAAAGAGATATTTGAATTGCCAGTGACCAACTTAAAGGAATCGCACAGCAAGAATTCAAATGTTAAGACCTTTACTGTAACAAACCAGAAGCAACCTTGCTTAAACATTACTGTGGGCAAATATTTCTCTAAACTACAGAAATGAAATCCGATGTTAAGGCTTTAACATTTAACATTTTAATTAACATTTAACACTATGCTGGATATATTTGTTTTCTTTCCTGAGGTATAGGTGACATTAGCAAGGCCAGAATTGTGCTCGAACTGATTGGCTTGCTTGGCCATTGCAGAGAGCAGATTAGAGTGAACCACATTGCAGTGGCTTTAGAGGTGAGTGTAGGCAATAGGGTAGTGGTATTATCACTGGATTCGTGACTCAGGCTGATTCTCTAAGGACCTGGTTTCAAATCCCACAATGGCAGGTGGTGGAACTTGAGTTTGGTAAGAAATCTGAAATTAAAAGTTTAATGACGACCATGAAATTATTGTCATTAAAACCCATCTGATTCACTAGCCCATCTGGTCTCTGGCCTACATGTGACTGCAGACCTGCAATGTCATTGATCCTTTAAGGTCTTCTGAAATGGCTGAGCAAGCTGCAATTCTTGGGGGGGGGGGGTGGTGGTGGGGAACCCATGCTCCCAGAGATATTAACCTGGAATCTCTGGATTATTAGACCAGTGGCATTACCACTACTCCACTGTCTCTCCCATAAATTTCAGGCTCAAAAGTGTCAATTGACCCCCAGCATCCACATCACTTTGGGCAAACATTACAACGCACTATCCAGTCTTTACAGGAAGCCGTCCACAGCTACCCCCAGCGTCCAATAGGTCCATTTCTCCCCGTTTTGCCTACTCGTAATGTTGGGTAACCAAGAAAAGGTGGTTTTCTCAGTTTTCAGAGAATTTCCAAATCAAATCAACTACCAGCAGTAAGATCCACTGCAGCAATTTCTCCTCCTTGCCAGTAGGGGGGTTGGGGGGGTTGGGGGGGACCTTTAGGTTGCTAAAGGATGTGTCTCTTTGACCAGAGACCATCCTCCCTCCTGTGTTCTGCTGGGTAGCCCACAAAGGACTTGCGGCCGTCTCCAAACTGCTGGTCACAGCGGCCTTTTATCCCTGTCAGACCTCTCTCTCTCTCTCTCTCTTTCTGTCCAAAAAGCTCAAGAGACAGAAAGTCTGTCCACAGCTAGCCCGGCTGCTCCTACTTTTATTTTCAGGTGCGAACATTTTGCATCCCTCCCAGTAAGTTTCAGCCTCGGGCCCGCTATCCCCATGGTAACCAGCCACCCAGGCTTCTTGTTGGGCCAAATTCAAAGCAGACCACATGACCCTCTTTATTTTCCCCCCATTTTACGTTAAATTAAGTAGACACCCCCAAAACATAATCATCTTTCAAAACCTCACATTCATAACAGAATGAGATTTGAGAACTTGAGCTCAGGTGTTTTCGCCTCGATCATAAAATTCTCATCCTTGTTTTTAAAATGCTTCGTGGCTTCCGATTCTGGCATCTGGCACATTCCTGATTTTCATTGCTTTTCTACTGGTGGCTGCGTCTTCAATAGCTAAAGACCTAAGGTCTGGAATTCTCTCCCCAAACACCTCCTGCTTCATTCTCCTTCTTTAAGAAGCTCAACGCCCACCTTTTTTAACCAAGCCTTTGGTCACCTTTCCTTATGGACAAGATGGGCCAAATGGCCTCCTTCTGTGCTGTAACTTTTCTACGGTTCTATGTAGCTCAGTGTCAAATTTTTGGTTTGATCAAGTGCCTGTGAAGTACTTTGGGAAGTTTTACTACTTTACAGGTGCTATATAAATGCAAGCCCTTGTTTTTGTTCAAAATAATGAATAACCATCCTTTACTTGTTTAACGTCCTTCCATCCCACTATAAAAATCGTGACATTTAAAACTCTTTTTCTCTCTACTTAGAGCTGTCATTCCACAGCTAACTGCCTGTCACAGCTTTAATCAAATGGTGTTCAGGCATAAATTGATGTTGCTGGAATTGAATAAGTTTCTTGCAGGCTTTGACAGAGCTGTAAGAGGCCAACGACCTTTAATTCGCTTCATCTATCAAAGAAATGGGAAAAAAAAACACTTCATATTAACGTGGACCACTGTCGGCTTTGATTTTTGGCCCGCTGACTATCGAATGGAATGGGCAGCAGGGTTACCCATATCCGTGTTGAGCGAAAGAGCATGGTTCTGAGGCCCCGGCTTCATTCATGCCGGGCCAGATGAGCCCCAGCTGTTAAATGGGCTTCCTGGTGTAGCCCACTGGATTCTGACTGGTCAATACCTGGCCATCTCTGGCTGGCGGCAACAGGAGCGGGGAGGTTGTGGTTGGTGGGTCCCAGAGTGGGGTTCCTGATGATAATAGTCTGGCCCAATTTTCATAGGACTCCCAGAAGATCAATGCTGCCCCACCTACACCCTCAAGGGAAATACAAAGCTTACTTTGGTTGAATAGTATTTGTTCTATGACCTGAAGGAAAGATCAGAACATGCACAGTGCATTCTGCAAATTTTTCCAACATAAAATGGCATTTTCTATTTGCAAACTAAAAGATTCTAACTCATTTGGTCATCCAAGTGTTGGCCTTTCAAAAGGAGCCAGATTCAATGTTGGGTCTAATGGGGGTGGCAAGTAACATTAGCATCACACAAGTGCCAGGAAATTACCATCACCAATAGGAGAGAATCAAACCATTGCCCCTTGACATTCAACAGCAGTATCATCGCTGAAATCCTCATCATCAACACCCTGGGGGTTGCCATTGATCAGAAACTTAACTGGACCACTGTGGCTACAAGAGCAGGTCAGAGGTGAGCAACTCACCTCCTGACTCCCCAAGGCCTGTTCACCATCTATAAGGCACAAGTCAGGAGTGTGACAGAATACTCGCCAATTGCCTGGATGAGTGCAGCTCCAACAACAGTCAAGGAGCTCAACATCATCCAGGACAAAGCAGCCCACTGATCGGCACTCCATCCACCATTTTAATAACTCACTCCCTCTGCCACTGGCACACAGCAGTGTGTACTATCTACAAGATGCACTGCAGCACCTCACCAAGCCTCCTTCAACAGCATCTTTCAAGCCTGTGACCACTACCATCTAGTAGGACAAAGGCAGCAGATAGGTGAGAACACTTCCACCTGGAAGGTTCCCTCCAAGCCACTCACCATCTTGACTTGGAAATATATCGTCATTCCTTCAGTATTATTGGGTCAAGATCCTGGAACTCCCTTCCTAACAGCATTCTGGGTGTACCTACGCCACATGGACTGTAGTGGTTCAAGAAGGCAGCTCACCACTACCTTCTCAAGGGCATCTAGGGGTGGAAAATAAATGCTGGCCCAGCCAGCAATGCTCTCATCACCTGAACAAATAAAATACTACTGATCCCATTTTGAGGGCATTACTGTTACTGTTACCGCCAGGCAACATGAGTTAAAGTCAGCTCCATGTTATTACAGTTGCTTGTTAATCTTGGGCACATTATTAATGGAAATTGTTTAAATATTTTCACATTTCTTGAACATAACCTTGGTCTAATGGGCACAGAATGGAACTGTTGAGAGCTTGAGATGTTTTCTAAGCATTCTAGAAGTGCAAAAGTCATCATGGATCATTGTTATTTATGATGATGATAAAGAGTAGGGCCTTGAATAATCATACACTGGTACCAAAAAAGCAGAGGCTGCTTCCAATTTTGCACTGATTGTTAAACATGTCCAGTGTGACATCAGGAAAAGAAATGAATTCAAAGTTCACATATTGTAATATTGTGTTCAAATATTATCATCGACACGTTTCCAAATAGTCAGAAAATTAGTTACTTTTTTGACTTTTTAGACAATTTTAGCAGTGAAGATCTCTGCCCTTTTGATGCAGGTGTTAGTCTTTCCCAGAGAAACTTGCTCAGATAATAGTGTGGCCAATTATAAATTGGAAGTGAATCCTATATTCCAGTTGTACAATTTTACTTTCTGCTCTTAAGAAAGCTGTTGAATCTCCACAAAGCAATGTTTCATTTCTCCTTCAATAGCTCTGAAAGGGAATTCTAGTATATAGAATTTCTCATTTTGCCAATAATGTGTGCTCTTCCCTGACCTTCCCATTGACAGTCTGACAAGGCTGGAGGTGAGTAAGGAAGATCTTGTTCAATCATGCTGACCTTGAAAGGGATGTGAAGAGGCTACTGCTCATCCTGCTGCTGCTAGTGTTGCTGAGGGGTCAGTAGTGAGTTATTACCAGTCCTGTCTCACTTATACGGGCTGTCCATACCCACAGCCATTGCAAGCACCAGTCTCAGCTGAAGGCCTCCATTTTTTTGGTGGTTGGGATTTTTTTTTACAAGATACATATGAAATTCATGTTCCTAAATACCAGGGCACGTTGTGTCTGTTCTGGTGACAATGGTGTAGGGAATGCAGACATTTTCAGACAAGATAGTTTGCAGATGATGTTTGGGTCTCTGTAACTGTTAGTGAGCATTGAACAGGACAGCACATGTTGTAGCAATCATGGCAGATTCTAGTGAAGGTGGATATCCATATACAAGTTTCTCTTTATGCCCCAGTTGTGTTTGGGAGGTTGGATAGTGTTATATATGGACTTGTTTCTCTTCCTGTTCTCATAGAATTACCTTTGGAGGCTCCCAAGTATCCAACCTTGGCTCCTTCCCGTTTCTCATCTACACTCTGCCCATAACTAAAGCAACAACTGTCAGCTAATAGCCTTTGTGAAATTACCTTCAGTCAGTACCAGGCATGAACAGAAAAAAATATTGAGACTTCTGAGAAGCAACTGGTGCATTTTAAGACCTTTATTTAAACAATAATGCATTTTTTCTCTGTTTCTGCTGAAACTTTTTTTTTATTTTTTAGGCCTGTTCTCCCTTTTGAATTCTGCTTTTGTGTTTGGGATGGTTCCTGTAGCCTCTTTGTTTGACACGTGTAATTTTCATCTGCCTTTAGTTTCTTTACCTGGTCGTCTAGGAAACCAGCAAAAACTGACAGCCTCAAAAAGTTGTCAACTCAAAAGTACAATTTAATACAGATCAAAGATATGTCCTTAGTGCAGTAGAACACTGGCTTTTAAAAAAAAATTCACTTGTGAAATGTGGACGATAATGCCTGCACACTGATGGTGGGGACAGAAGAGTCAAGCTCACTGCAAATTGCCTTCAAAACCACTCCAGCACTTGAGCAGGAAAATCAATACCAACACTCCAGTGCAGTATTCAGGGAGCACTGCACTGTCAGAGATGCCATTTTTCCAATGAGATGTTAAACTGAGGCCCTGTCTGCCTTTTCAGGTGGATGCAAAAGATCCCATGGAACTATTTCGAAGGAGAACAAGGTAGATCTCCCTGGTGTCCTGATCAATATTTACCCCTCAATTGAAATTGCAAAAGGATTATCTGGTCATTATCACTTTGGGAGTTTGTTCTGTGTCAATTGGCTGCTGCATTTCCTATTACGGTGGCAACACTTCAAAAGTACCTCATTGGCTGTAAAACACTGAGATGTCCGGTGGTTGTGAAAAGCGCTATATAAATTCGAGCCTTTTTATTGCATGAGCAGCAATGATCAAACTCCAAAAGCTTACCCTATTGAGCACAAATAATAGGCTGCACCCTATTATATTCAATTAACTACTCACATTGGTGTAGCAATAACAAATTGGTTTAATATCTGGCTCCTCTATAAGATTTCCATCAACAAATAACAAAGAGGTATAAGAGAAGGGATTTTTTGACAATTGGTAACGCTCATCAGGAGGCCATCTGGTGCTTAGTTAAGAAAATGCACATGCCAGACAGATCACACATTACCAGTTGATTACTATAGAAACACTTCTGAGTGGACAGAAAAATTGAAAGAATAATTCAAATCTTCTGGTTGCATTGTGGGGAGAAAAGGAAAAAAAAATACACTATTTAAGCGGTGTTGAATTTTTTTAGAAACATCAGTGCTGGGTTAAAATGTATCAAAGATGCCATTGGAATTCTAATATCAGTCGTTCAAAGCCTCCATAATTAAAGACAGTTTTAAGAATTAATGTTCCTGCAAATTGTGAGAAAAACATCATTAATAGGCATAAATCAAACTTCAAAGGTTGCATTCTTTGAATGGAAGTGGCTGCTCTGACTATTTCAACAGAAGCTAAACTGCTCCAGTTCACATTAATAAAAATTTGAACACGTCGAGTATTTCCAAAGTGCACACAGCGTGTAAGAAGACGTATTGTGCTGTGGCAGACTGTTGGAAATCGGAGAAATGGACAGGAGCAGAAACCATCATGAGCTCTGTGTGGCTGGCCCTCAAGTTCAAAAATTACAAAGCTGTCCTTTATCTCCTCTAACCTTTAATTGTTTATCTTTGCCCCCCAAAATATCGTGACTTTATTTTTATATTTGCTGAAACTCTGCATTACAACAAACCTAAGGGGTGTGCAGGGTTGTCTTACCTCTTGCAGTAGACCTGTAGTTGACGGTAACATAAAGGTGAACACCGCAACATGGCAGCCAATAGGAAGGCGAAAACGCTTTTTTTCAATTGCACTGCCCCCTTGCCATTGGTGCTTAATCACAACCAGATGGACACTTCTGCACACACACCCATCACAAATCCCCACTATTAAAGATGAAATTTCAAGCCAACAAAGAAATGAAGAACTATGACAGCCCAGGCCAGTAAATGCAAAAAGCTGGGTATAGTATAAAGGGTTAACAGATGGGATTTGCCAATGTATGACGTGGATGGAGACATACCACTGACATCATATGTTAGACTCTCTCTCTCTCGAGAGAGAGAGGTTGGAATACCATGTCTATAGGAGCAACATGCCTACTCTGTAACCTGATTAGAAGTAATGCTAATAAACAAATGTTACTTGCCTGGATGAGTGCGCCTCCAACAACACTCAAGAAGCTCAACACCATCCAGGACAAAGCAGCCGGCTTGATTGGCACCCTTCTCACAAACATTCACTCGTTTCACCACCAATGCACAGTAGCAGCAGTGTGTACCATCTACAAAATGCACTGCAGAAATTCACCAAGGCTCCTTAGGCAGCACTTTCCAATGCTATGACTGCTACCATCTAGAAGGACAAGGGCAGCAGACACATGGGGAACACCACCGCCTGGAAGTTCCCCTCCAAGCCACTCGCCATCCTGACTTGGAAATATATCACCGTTCCTTCACTGTCACTGGGTCAAAATTCTGGAATCCCCTTCCTAATAGCACGGTGGGTATACCCACACAGGGATTGCAGTGATTCAAGAAGGCAGCTCACTACCACCTCCTCAAGGGCAATTAGGGATGGGCAATAAATGCTGGCCTAGCCAGTGACGCCCAAATCCTGCAAATGAATAAAAAAAAAGCAATGTCTACAGTTTATTTATTAACCAAGTACCACATCTAGAGTCCAAGACAAAAAGACCATCTCCAAACATTAGGTAGGCATGTAATTCTTGGAAGTGGAATTACATTAGACCTGAGAAAACAGAGTGTTGTCAGTCCAGGGGGAGCGAGGTTAGAGTGAGTGCACGGCATTCACTGTTCATGATGCTTCCCCCTCTACACTGGGGGAAGACCAGATACAGACTGGGTGATCACTTTGCAGAACACTCTATTCAGTCCACAAGTGTAACCCTGCACTTCCACTGTCCTGTCATATTAATTCTCCACACCACTGCCATTCTGAGCACTCTGTCTTCCACCTCTTACATGGTTCCAATAAAACTCAAGGTAAGTTTAAGGAACAGCAGCTTACTTGTCAATTAGCCTTTTGGACTCAACATTGAATTAACCAATTTCAGATCATAATCTGTGCCCCCATTTTTCAGATGGCCGCGGCTGGTGATAACTCTGCTTATTGTCTTTTAGAACCTTCACTAGGTGTTTCTTTAGTTTCTTTACTTGTTCCATTTATCATTTATCTCAGGCCTTCCTTTTGTCTTTCCCAGCAATTGCCCCCTGCCCCCCCCACCACACTCCCTCCCCCCCCACATCCTGCCAGCCCCTTTCCTCTGCCTCTGTGCTTTCTTAAAACCTGTTCCATTTCAAACGTTTCCCAGCTCTGATCAAAGGTCAGCCTCTGTTTTTCTCTCTCTCTCTCTCTATAGATGTTGCCGGACCTGCTGAGTATTTGCAGCATTGTCTGTTTTTATTTCTGGTTTCCAGCTAGCATGGTGGCCTGAATCTTCCGAGGGGCGACATTCATTACCACCCTGTTCCTACCCTTTGGTGCCGTGCCGGAGATCTGCTTTACTGGTCAGAGTTTGCAATACTGGTTCTTCAGAAATGCAGAGCACGCCCTCAACCAAATTGCTTCCTCATAACGCTGAACTGTCAGGAGAAGAAAAGCCATGTTCCCCTTCTTACAGCACTGCCTGCCATAGTCTGGTAGGTGTTCACCAACATCTCGAAAAGCTGGGATATTTAAACAACTTTTCGGTGTGTTAGTGTGTGTGTGTGTGTGTGTGTGAATGGGAGAGTGAATGGGTGTAGCAGGGTAAAGGGTTGGGTTGGTGAGGTAAGTGGGTATGGGGGTAGGGTGGCAGGTGGATGAGGTTGCAGGTGGGTGGGGTGACTGGTGGGTGGGGCTGTTGGTGGGTAGAGTGGCACATGGGTAGGGTGACAGGATGGCAAGTTGGTAAGTCACTGGGTGGTAGGGTGGCAGGTGGGGAGGGGGGCAGGTGGGTAGGGTGGCAGGTGAGTAGGGTGGTGAGGCTGCGTCAGGCTGGGCAGAGGGTGGGTCATAGAAATATAGAAACTAGGAGCAGGAGTAGGCCATTTGGCCCTTCGAGCCTTCTCCACCATTCATTATGATCATGGCTGATCATTCAACTCAATAGCCTGCTCCTGCTTTCTCCCCATATCCTTTGATCCCTTTCGCCGCAAGAGCTATATCTAACTCCTTCTTGAAAACATACAATGTTTTGGTCTCTGAGAAAAAAAATGTTTTGGTCTCAACTACTTTCTGTGGTAATGAATTCCACAGGCTCACCACTCTCTGGGTGAAGAAATTTCTCATCTCAGTCCTAAATGGCCTACCCCATATCTTCAGACTGTGATCCCTGGTTCTGGACTCCCCCACCATTGGGAACATCCTTCCTGCATCTACCTTGTCGAGTCCTATTAGAATTTTATTGGTTTTTGTGAGATCCCCCCTCATTCTTCTGAACTCCAGCGAATATAATCCTAATCGACTCAATCTCTCCTCATATGTCAGTCCCGCCATCCCAGGAATCAGTCTGGTAAACCTTCGCTGCACTCCCTCTATAGCAAGTACATCCTTCCTCAGATAAGGAGGCCAAAACTGCACACAATATTCCAGGTGTGGTCTCACCAAGGCCCTGTACAACTGCAGCAAAACATCCCTGTTCCGTACTCGAATCCTCTGGCTATGAAGACCAGCATATCATTTGCCTTCTTTACTCCTGCTGCACCTGCATGTTTACCTTCAGTGATTGGTGTATGAGGACACCCAGGTCTCATTGCACATTCCCCTGTCTTAATTTTTAGCCATTCAGATAATAATCTGCCTTCCTGTTTTTGCTAGCAAAGTGGATAACCTCACATTTATCCACATTATACTGCATCTGCCATGCCTTTGCCCACTCACTCAGCTTGTCCAAATCACACTGGAGCATTTCTATATCCTCCTCACAGCTCACCCTCCCACCCAGCTTTGTGTCATCTGCAGATTTGGAGATATTACATTTAATTCCCTCGTCTAAATCATTAATATATATTGAGTCAATGGAATGAATTGGTGAGGTCATGTCCGCTTAGAGGGGCAGGGGAGGTGGTGTTGGTCAGAAGGTGAGATCAGATCTGGTCTCATTGTGAGGAGAGTCGGGGGGGTCAGGGGTTAGTCAAGGGCGGGTGAGATCGGGTCAGGTCTGGTTAGGGGGTTCAGGGGGAGTCGGGAGTTCTGGGGGTGAGTCAGGTAGTGCGATCAAGTCGGGAGTGGGGGGGGACATCAGGGGGTGGAGGGGGGAATCAGGTCAGTCAGTGTGAGTGATTGAGGCGGTCAGTTGTACAGTTACGCAAGAGTAGGATAGGATTTTTCCGTCTAACATTTCCTGGATAACATTTCAGGTAAGTAAATCAGAGCCGTTTGAAGCCTCTGGCTCTGAATCAGAGCTGGAGGCTTTTCCTGAGGGAGCAGGAGAATTGCCCATCGGAAGTTCGAATTTCCAGGACAATTCCCACAGAATCAGTGAGCTGTGCCTTCCGAGGGGTGCCAACGAGTATCTTGGGGAGTATGTCTGGTTTCCGACAATCTGAAGGCTGGAAGTTCTGGGCAAGTATTTTACTTTTGCATATGGTGAGTGTATCACGAATAAAAGACTTGAAAGGATCCAGCTGTTGCCATTTACTACGCCTTCAGTCCTTTTAATTTTGTTTCATTTCTTGTCCCATTGCTGCCCTCTTTCACCTTGCACCATCAGACCTTACAGCTTTTTACCCTGCCCCGGACCTTCCCTTTTGTTTTTCTCCTTCGCTCTCCCCTTTCCATGCTTCTGTACTTGCTTAAAACCAGTTACAGCTCCCTAACATTTTCCAGTGTGATGAGAGGCCATGGACCTGAAATATTAACGCTTTCTCCCTCCACATTATTGTCTGACCCTGCTGAGCAGTTCCAGCATTTTCTGTTGCTATTTCAGATTTCCAGTGCCTGCAGTATTTGTTTCTCTTACCTATATATAGTGCCTTTCACAGCCTCAGGATGTAAGCCATTGAAGCCATATGGAGCAAGAGAAATAGGTTCCATGTTTGACCCAAGGCTTTAGTCATGCTTGTCATTCATCTACCAACCACGTCCCTTCCCCCACCCCTAACTGACTGCCAAGCACCCTACTCATTTTAAGTGTCATTTCTCGAACAAGTACACCTATTTAATTTCATTTACAAGGGAAGCTGTAAAACATTCCACTGCTCGTTCATTTAAGCAATATGACAAGGAAAAACAGCTGCATTCACACGTTCTAAGCAATTACTTATTCCCTTTGTAATCAGTCACTCTCCTAGAAACAGATAACTAATGAGCAGGAGAAGTGCAAAGGAATCCTCGTGAGGTTAACATTACTTTTTGTAATTAATGCTGCCTTACGCTAGAGCACACAAGTTTCCATTAGAATCTAATTATAGTCAGTGCTTAAACCTTTCAACTACTAAACAGGACAATTTTTACAGGATAGTTAACGATATCACAGTCACGAAGCAAATTAATGTTCAGCAGCTAATTAGGAGGGAGAGAAAGTGAGTTCAATTCAGCTTCATGTTTCATTTACCAAAACTATCTGTGAGGGATGACAGGGCAAAGGAATGAATGATTTTTACAGTCTGGAGCCACTGACAGATACAACTCGCTCCGATCCCCACAAACTTATTGAATTAGCAAAAAATTCCATGTGCTGTGAAGGGAGACAGGTGCATGGGTAACTACCACCTATACTTGCATATTGCACAGGACTTCTTAGAAATTACAGAAGCAGGTCACGTGACCCAACCAGCCTATACCAATGTTTGTACTCCTCCAGACCTATTTCATCTAACTCTATGAACATATCACTCTTTTCCTTTCTGCCTCACGCTCTTATTTAGCTTCCCCTTTAGTCATGACTATTTCATTATTGGTTCCCTGTTTTTACAAAGGCTTTACTCCGCAAGTTGAAATATATTCCCGATGACTAACCTATCAAACCACTTCATAATTTCAAGGACTTCTATGAAGACACCTCTCAGCCTTCTCTCGTATAGAGAAGAAAGCCCAGTCTGTTCAATCTTTTCTAGGTTTAATCTCTCAATTCTGGTATTGTTATGTTTTAACTATGGGTCACTTTGCTCGCGAACTGGCTACGCGCTTATCTCAGCAGGCAAGTCGATTCTATATTCAGCAGATGCAGAGACCAATGTAAAATGAAGCATGTACTATTTATTTACACAAATAACAGAGCATTAACATGATGTGTGCATCTACAGCCAAACCCTACTCTACACTAACATTAACATGTTAGCCTGCATTACACAGCTATTGGGTCCTACAGTCAGGTGGTCAATCTGCTCACATTCTCTTAAAGGTGTATTACACCTCAGATTACCACATCCCTCCCCCTTTACTTGAAAGTACATTTTACAATATGTTAACTATTTACAAAAAAAAAAAATTTACAAATTTAGTCGCTCAGGGGGCTAAGGTGTCGACCGCTGTGGCTCTATGGCTTCGGATGGTTTATCTGAGGCCTCCCCCTCGGGAGTTATCTGTCCACTAGGCTCCCCAGTAGGAACTTGTAAGTCTGCCTCTTCAACTCTCTCGGGCTCAATGGGTTCTGCAGGTATTTCCTAAGCAAGAGAAGTTCCTTCTACCTGTGGTGTAGACTCCAACAGAAATGCTTGCCGCACCTTTTCTTGTGGATCTGTTTCCCGTTTCCTGAGGCAATCTATATGTCTCCTGATTATCCGATCTTCAACCGATCTGTGGTAGGGCGGGGGTCCTTGTCATTGCACTGACTTCATAGTGACTGATAGCCATTTGGGCCCATCTCCAAAGTTCTTCATGAAAACATCTTCCCCTGCTTCACGGCTATGGTAATCCATAGTCAGGTTCATTTTTCTGTGCCTCTCTACCTTCCCCCCTAAATTGACATTATGAGGCTTAATGGTGTGCTGAGACATCTCTTCATTAATAACTCTGCAGGGGCAACACCAGTGGTCATATGTGGCATGGTTCTGTAGCTGAGCAGGAAGCGTGATAAAGATTTTGCCATAGAGTCCTCCTCTAGTTTCTTCATTCTGGCCATGAAGGTCTGGACTGCCCTCTCAGCCAACCCATTGGATGCAGGGTATTATGGCGAGGTCTTGACATGTGTTAGGACGTTGAGAGTTGCAAATCTTTGGAACTCCCTGCTAGTGAATGCTGTTCCATTGTCAGACAATATTACCCCTGGTAAATCATGTATCACAAAGGTGGCAGATGTGGGTGATCGCATCTTGTATACATCTATCCATTTGGAGTGAGCATCAATAATAAGAGAAACATTGTGCCCAAAAAAGCCCCATGTAGTCAACGTGGAGGTGGACCCATGGCCTTCCTGGCCCTTCCTAAGGATGCAGTGAAGCAGAAAGAGGCAAGTTCTGCACCTGTTGGCACTGCATGCAGCTCTTGACCATGTTTTCAATTTCAATGTCCTTCCCTGGCCACCATAAGTAGCTGCACACCAACATTTTTGTTCTGGAAATGCCAGGGTGAGCGCTATGCAAATCTATCAATAATGGTTGTCTTCCTCTGGGAGGCATAATGACTCTCCCTCCCCACGGTGAGATGCTATCCTGGCAGGTGAGCCTGTATCTCCTGTTAAAACAGGGCTTCATTTCATCCCACTTTGGCTCATTAGACCATCCCTGCAAGACTTGTTCTCTGAAATGAGACAAAACTGGATTGCGGTCTGTCCATTTTCTGACCAGTTTGGCATTCACTGGTGGTGAATCCAGAAAATTAAATAACAGGATAAGTTCTTGAGGGATGAGGACATTCACATTGCTGTCCTTCATGGGGTCATCGACTCAGCGCATCAGCATTGGCAATCTGGCTTCCCAGCTGGTGGATAAAAATATATTCATGAGCAGCTAGAATCAGTGCCCACCTTTGGATACAGGCCGAGGGGATTGGGGGGTGTTGATTTATCTTCCCCAAACAAGCCTATTAGTGGCTTGTGATCAGATACATTAGTGAAGTAGGGACCATGGATGTATTAGTGGAATTTCTTGATGCCAAATATGATGGATAAGCCTTCTTTTTCTATTTGTATCTTCGTTCTGCCTCACTGAGTGTTCTTGAAACATAACCAATGGGCCGTTCGGAGCCACCTGTCATCCGGTGGAAATGTATCAACAGGGCCGGTGAATGTAGTAACTGCTTTACTGACATGGAAGTCTCTTGTTGTGGGGCTTGCCAACTCCACCTGTTGTTTTTCTTGAGTAACCTGTATAGTGGAGGCAGTACTGTTGACAAATGTGGGAGAAAATAACCATAGTAGTTAAACATTCCCTAGAATGACTTGAGTTCTGTGGCATTTTTCAGGGCTGGTGCCTCACGAGTAGCTCTGACCTTGTCTTCTACTGGGTGAAGGTCCTGCGAGTCGACCCTATGACCCAGGTAAATCACTTCTCTTGCTTCGAAGATACATTTTTCCCTTTTCAAGTGTACTCCGGCTCGTGAGAAATGCTTCAGTACCTCTTCCAAGTTAGACAGGTGTTCTTCATCAGTTAGTCCTGTTACTAGGACATCATCGAGATAAACCACCACATGGGGTGGGCCTAGAACTAGATTTTCCATGGTCCATTGGAAAATGGCACAAGCCGATGAGACTCCGAAGGGTAACCTGGTATACTGGTATAACCCCCTGTGTGTGTTGATAGTCACAAAATCCCGAGAGGCCTTTTCTAGCTCGACTTGGTGGTAAGCGAGGCTCATGTTGAGTTTCGTATATGTGGGTCCCTCTGCCAGCCCGGAGCACAATTCATTCATTTTTGGTAAAGGGTGCCTATCAAGTCTGGCCACTTTGTTGATGTTCAACTTGTAGTCCCCACATATTCGCACACTCTGGTCAGGCTTTAGCACTGGAAATATGGGCGCTGCTCATTCAGAAAATTGTACAGTTTGTAAAACTCCCACAACCTTTCCTGCCTGTCTAATTCAATGTCCGCCTTTTCTTGTAATGCACAGGGGACTGGCCTCGCCTTCAAATATCTGGGAGTTGCTCCCGGACCCATGTAAAGTTTAACTTGCAGTCTCTGAATCTTCCTGAGCTTTTCCCTGAACACAGAGGCAATATTTCTGTAATGATCCTTGTAGTTCTTTCATTCTGAGTTGGAAAATCTCAGTCCACTCCAAGTTCATTTCCTTAAGCCAGTTCTGACCAAGTTGAGTTGGACCCTCCCCTGCTACCACTATCAGGGGTAGGTTAGTCGACTGGCCTCTGGATTGTACTGGCACCTTGCATATACTTTTCACTCGTATGTTTTTGCCAGTCTACGTCTTTAGTCTGGCATCTGAATTTTCAGCTTTAGTGAGTGGCTTCCTCCATTCAGGCACTTAAACATGTCTTCTCCTATGACTCTCATGGATGTGCCTGTATCCACTTCCATTCAAAGGGGTTTTCTGTTGACTTCTACTGTCATATAGTTTGGCTCTGTCTTACCCATTTAAATTGTATAGGGAGTAAATATCTGATTATGTTTTTTTCTGGCTCCTCCATTACATAAATTTCGCGACTTCTGCCTTTTTGTTTGAATTTGGCCTCAATCTTTCTTCACAATATCGCATAACTTGCCCATTGTGATGGCAGAAGAGACACTTGGTTCTTTTAATTCGTCATTCGTTTGCAGGCTGTCTGGTTTCAATTCTGCTATTACGAATGTGGTTTTTATTCGTTAGGCCATTGCTTTAAGCTGGTCTGTTAATGGCAGCAATTTCCCGCCTTTTCCCGGAGCCCTGCACCTCCACATCATTTCTAGCCGATCTCTCCCCCCCATGTGAAGAATGGCGCCATTTTGTGCTCCCTTGGTTTCTTCTGAGTCCCTGACCGTGCTCTCCATTAAGCCTCAACTCCAGGGCTTTGCTGAAATCCAAATTTCTCTCAGACAGCAACCTTTTTTCAATGACGTCTTCGTTAATCCCACACACTAATCGGTCTCTTAATACGTCATTAATTGACTTGTCAAACTCACAGTGCTCTGTCAGTTGTTTGAAGGCTGTTACATAGCAAATGACTGCTCCTGCAGGGGCGCGACACCTTGAATTGAATTTAAGACCCTGCGTTGTAACTGAGGGTTTCGGTTGGAAATGGTCTTTCACTAGGTTCACCAACTCATCAAAGCTCTTGGAATCTGGGGCATTAGCTGCCAATAGACTACAAATTAGGCCATATGTTTTCCTGCCACATGACAAGAGGATAACCTGCCTCTTCTCCTCCCCCAAAACATCATTGGCCAAGAAGAAAAACATGAGACATTCAATATAATGTGAACAGTGATATTATATGACTGGCTTGATGTTGCCAAATTGTGGCATATTGGAGGGCGATGGCTTTGACGACTATGGTGAGGGTTTACAATTGTAATGTACTTACAATCGGATTGAAGGCATGGCTACTTCAGTACAGTTGAGCTTTTGTGGCCTTCCTTGATGTCATGACTGGTGGTGTTTTGCCTTGTCGCCAGTTGTTATGTTTCGACTACGGGTCACTTTGTTCATGAACTGATCCCATGCATATCTGTCAGCAGGCGAGTCGATTACAATATAAAGCAGACGCAGAGACCATTATGAAATGAAGCACGTACTATTTATTTACACAAACAACGGAGCAGTAACATGATGTATGCTCCTCCAGCCAGACCCTACTTTAGACTAACATTAACATGGTAGTCCACGCTACACAGCCATTGGGTCTTGCAGTCATGTGGTCAATCTGCTCACAATCTCTTAAAGGTGTATTACACCTCAGATTACCACAGGTATCATCCTGATGTATCTGTTTTCAGCATCCTCTAATGCCTCTATATCCATTTTGCTATTTGGAGACCAGAACTGTGCAGAATACTCCAAGTGGTGTCTAACTAAAGTTTGATGCAAGTTTAACATAACTTTTCTTCTTTTGAGTTTTGTTCCTCAATAAATGAACCCCAGTGCTTTGTTTGCATTTGTTTGAACCACGTTGCTATAATAAGACCCACCTGTAAAATAACTTGTGGGCCTAAGAACATGAATGAGTGTTAACGTTGACCTTATGTGGTTGTCGTTTTGGTTGTCAGGTCACCTGAGCTGGCTGAGGACAGGATGTACAATCTGGCAAATTGAAACCCATTACGGGAAGGCTAAGTGCTTAACATACCCATGGCTAATAAATAAAATGGCACAAGGCAGTGTCAATCGGCACCGCTGGCTCTGACAAAGCAGCTGAACCCCACTTCCTGAGACTATCCCCTGCTCCACTTCTGCACCAGCCACTAATGTAAATTGAGCAGCATGATGTAAATTGAATATTAGTCTCCCCTTGTTACAAGCTTTTGATCTTCAAAGATAGAGCTAGTAGCTGATATTGAGAAGGACCTTCCGCTTCCATGACATTATGAAAGAAAGAATATATTTGTATAGTCCCTTTCACAACCTCAGGATATCCTAAAGTGCTGTTCAATCAATGAGTGCTTTTGACACGTAGTCACTGTAGTGATGTAGGAAATGCAGTAGCCAATTTGCAAGCTTCCGCAAGTAACAACTAATGAAATAACCAGATCATTTTTCTTTAGTTATGTTGCTTATGGATATTTATTGACCAGAACATTGGGGGAAACTCCCTTAATCTTCTTTGAAATGTAACATGGGATCTTATATAACTACATTAAAGCTAGGCAGACGAGGCCTTGGATTAGCCTCTCATCTGAATGACAACACCTCTGATAGACCAGTGCTCCCTCGGTACTGCACTGGAAATATCAGCCTGTATTATATGCTGGAGTGGGACTTGAACCCGTGACCATTTGACTCACAGGTGTTTATTAGTACCAAACGAGCCATGACTGACACAGTGAAATGTGAATGGGAAATGTGTGCTGTGGATAGGCTTTTTCTATATGTCTCTGTTGACAAAGTAAAAACAAAATACATCTATGCCCTTGCCCTGTGAAACTTTTTTCCATCAGAAGTTCCGACACCCACATTTATATTGCAAACAGCCCATGTCAATTTGTCGCATTGTGATTTTGCTTTGCCTCCTCCAGTTGCAGGAGGGTGTAATTACAGCACAACATTGTTTCATAACTTCATTTTAAATGCAGACCAGGAGCTTATAAAGTAAATATAAAGACATGAATGGAACGTACAACTTTAAAAATAGCCCAATTATTGCTCAGCCTCTAACCAAACCCCCACTGAAGGCTGCACTCCTGATTCCTTGTGTGGAACGCAACAAGAGAGTGTCTGGTTTATTTATAAATGCCTGGCTTCAGTAAGCAACATAATTATACCACAGTGTTGATGTAATACGGATCCTCTGATTAATGTAATTGGTATCATTTGAATTATATAATTATAATTTGGAGCAATCTTGTATTTAGAATGCTCATCCACCTGTTTACCATCTATTCCTGATTGGTAATTTATCCAAAGGGTTTTTTTTTCATATCTCTCCACATACTTTTTCCTGCTGGGGAACTATTCATTGGATACCAGTGATCTTTACTAGGTGGGTAGTCTTTATCTGTGTGTCCAGACAGTAAAGACCAGCAGGCTGTTTAACCTTGAGCGGCAGTCGAGCCTTTCCATTGGTTGTTGTTTCACCTTCTCTGCATTCAATTCTCCATTTATCATTCCAATGGAGTCAACAACAACAATTTTCATTTATATGGTGCCTTTAACGTAGTAAAACATCCTAAGGCTCCTCATAGCAGTTTAATCAAGCAAAATTTGACACCCAGCCTCAGAAGCAGATGTTAGGGCAGATGATCAAAAGCTTGGTTAGAAAGGTAGGTTTTAAAAAGCATTGTAAAGGATAAGGGATAATAATCAAGTATCGAGTCCCTGAGTGAATTGTCTTCTTCCTAGCTAGAGGCAGTAAGCCAAACCATGGCTCTATACTATATAAATATCTATATACCACCTAACCGCTTCCTCATTTTGGTCTACATGCCTTCAAGATCTTAGTGCTCCTTCAATTCTGGCATCATGCGCATTCCCAATTTTAACCCCTCCATCACTGGCAGCCGTGCTTTCTGGAATCCCCCCCCACTATCCTGCAAGCCTCTCTCCTCTCTCTTTTTCTTTAAGGTGTTCTTTGAAACCTACTTCTTTGACCAAACTTTTTGTCATCTCCCCGGCTACCTCCTTTTGCTTCTGGGTGTCAAAACATGTTTTATTTGTCAAGGACCTTGGGCCATTTTTCTACACTCAAGGTGTGATATAAATGTAGGTTGTTGTTGGTGAAAGAGGTAGGTTTTAAACTCACACAGAAAGGAGTTGCAGTATCAGATACCCCTGAAGTTTGATTCACTAGTGCGTTAACATTTCACTTCAAATACCGCAGCTCACCACCACCTTCTCAAGGGCAAATAGGGATGGGCAATAAATGCTGGTCTGGCCAGCAATGCCCACGTCCCATGAACCTTATAAAAATCCAGCAATTCAACTGTAGGGGACTGTTGTCGATTTTCCTGTGGTTGGACTTGAAGACTGTTCACATAGGGATGGCAAACTGCATGTGTCATAAGTCTAGATGAACATGATCATCGACACAAGTAACTGGTTAGACCTATCAGCACATTTGGTGAAAAATGTCTGGTGGAGCTAAGCTTTCTTGTGCCTATGACTGTTCAGAAACTAATTAAGTTAAAGCAGTTATTTATTGACTCTGACAAATTCTTTCAAAGCGTGCCAGTCGGCAGGCTGTAAAATCGACAAATATAATTCCTAAGATTGTTGAACCATTGAAAAAAATCATTTGGAGAAAGACAGAATTGGGCATTAATAGATCACATCACAATTTACAAGATCAGCTGAAGTTGATTTCATATCTGTAACGTGAATAGCTTCTCATAAATCACATCATATTTATCCAGCTTTAGTTCTGGATGAAGATCCAAACTTTGTAAACACACTTTAAGTGTGTGGCATTGGTACACAATAGGCCAAATTTTGCAGCCCCCATCGTGGTGGGGGTGGGGCTGTAAAACGTGGCGAACCATTCTAAACTCCATTGAATTCGACGGGAATGTAAAATACTGCTGCTGTAAAATTCTACACAATACTTCAGTCAACAACAATCTGTTTTATCCCAAAAGCATGCAGCTTACAAAACTAAAAAAAATATTTTATAAAGGTAATTAAACTTTGAGTGCCCTGTTATGTATTCCATTGCTATTTTACAAAAGAAAAAATTAAAGGGTTTGCATTTATATAGTGTCTTTAACAATATCAGTCTATCCCAAAGTACTTTACAGGCAATGAAATACTATTTGAACTGTAGTTGCTGTTGCAATGTAGGAAATGTAGCAGCCAATTTGCACACAGCAAACTCCCACAAATAACAATGTAATAATGGGTAGATAAATGTTTTTAGTGATGTTGATTCAGGGATAAACATTGAACAGAACACCAGCTCTTATTCAAATAGTACCACTTGAGGGAGCAGACTGAAGCTTCGTTTAATGTCTCATCTGAAAGACAGCACCTCTGACATTGCAAGACTCCCTCAATAACGAATGTGACAACCTGGATTATGTGCGAAGCTGGTGGAACAGCTTTGAGGGGGGAGTCAGGGGATAATTGAATTCCCAAGCTCTGAGACCTGCTCTTAAAGTGCGCAAGGAGATCTACTGGGGACCCTGTTTCTGCCTCCTCCACGATCTGCAATTTTTGAAAAAATTGTTCACGGGATGGGGCTATCACTGACGAGGGCAATATTTATTGCCCACCTCTAATTATTTTTGAAAAGGTAATGGCGAACTGCCTCTCAGAGTCCCTGTGTAGCAGGTGCACCCCTGGTGCTGTTAGATAGTGAGTTCCAGGATTTTGACTCAATGATAATGAGCGGTGATATATTTCCAAGTGGGGATAAGGTATGATTTAAAGGGGAATTTGCAAGTCGTGGAGTTCCTATCTTGACCCTGTTCTTCTAGGTGGCAGAGTTTACAAGTTTGGAAGGTGCTGTTGAAGATGCCTTGGCGAGTTGCTGCAGTGAATCTTGTAGATGGTACATACTGCTGCCGGTATCGGCTGATGATGAAGGAATTGGATGTTTAAGGTAGTTGTTGGGGTGCCAATCAATGGATCTTCTTTGTCCTGAATGTTGTCGAGCTTCTTTTGTGTTGTCGGAGCTGCCTTTCTCCAGCCAAGTGGAGAATATTCCGTCACACTCCTGACCTGCCTTGCAGATGGTGGAAAGGTTTTGGGGAGTTAGGAACTCATTAAGTCCCAAGCTCTGACACCTGCTCTTACAGTCAGAATATTCAGCAATGGTAATGCTGTTGAACATCAAGGGGATATGGTTAGACTGTCTCTTGTTGAAGCTAGTCATTCCCTGGCATGTTCGTGTGGCATGAATGCTCCTTGCCATCTTTCAATCCAGGCCTGAATGTTGGCCTTCTTGCATTGCTTCATTATCAGAGGAGTTATTAACAGAATGGCAACACTGTACAATCATCAGTGCATTGATCTAATAATGGAGAAAAGGTCATTGATGAAACAGCTGAAGTGGCTGTGTAATGAAAGCCATCCTGAGAATGAAGAGAAGGAGGTGTGAAAATGTACTGTGCATTGGTTAATAGGCACATTAATACTTTAAAAATAAACCGGCCCATATTTTCATCCATTCCTGTTGACTGGAACAAAGAACATCAAGAGGAGATCTGACAGAGGTGTTGAAATGTTAAAGGATTCTGATTAGGTAAATTAATAGAAAAAAACTAATCTCATTAGTCGTGAATCAGTAACTATAGCCATACATTTAACACCATTATTCAGAGAGAAGTTTGGATTTGAAAGAAAGCGTGATTTAGGGAATGGAATAACCTACCAGAAATAGTGTTGGGGGAGAATATGCTCCCCTGTCTGGGGGAGGGTTGGGCAGGAATGGGTGTGGCAGGCGTGCAGCCGATAGCCGCCCGTGATTGGCTGTGCGCTGCCATTTTACGTGAGTGGGCCAATTACGGCCGGCCCAGCGTGATGGACACCTGGAAGCGCTGAGCGCTCCTTGTGCGGGTGGGGGGAGTAGACTGAGTCGGGCCCTGAACTCTTTCAGGCACACGTGGGTGAAAGAGCGCAGAAATCTCCCTGAGGCACAGAGCTACCTCGGGGCCATTAGTTTGATTTTTTTTTTAAATTTAATAAGGAAAAAAAAATTTAAGACATGTCCCCACATGTGACATTGTCATGTGACATGAGCTGGGACCCGTCAATGAACTTTAATAAAACGTTTTATTCAATTTATAAACACTTCATGAAACCTCATCCCGCCCGTGGATGAGGTTTCATGAGAAATGCGAAGGCCGCCTGGACTCTTCGCCAGCCCCCCGCCCTCGCCAACCTTACGGTTAGATGGGCAGCTCCGTTAAGAATTTCATTTGATATTTAAATGGCCATCACAGGCCTTTGACAGTTCGGCGGGCGCACAGATGACTCCAGAGCCCGCCCGCCGAGCTGAAGACGGGAATGACGTGCGGTGACATCGGGACGCACGCCCGACCTCACCACGGGTCATTTTACAAGTCGGCGAGTGGGGCCCAGCAACACCCCCCCCCCCCACCCCCCCCACCCCCCTCACCCCCAACTTGCTTACCGACCCAAAGCTTCTGACCCTGGAAACAACATCAGTGACAGCTTTGAAAAGGAAAGCAAATCAATATTCGAAGGAGGAGAGTTTAGAAGTGGATAACTCTTTCAGAGAGATAGTGCAGGGGAGATGGGCTAAATGGCCTCCTTCTCAGCAGTACAACTCTATGCTAATTCAAGACAGATCAAATAACACACACACATTTTAAGCTAGGGCCTCACAAGGTAATTGCAATCGCATTGACTTTAAATCTGACCTCATAAATCCCTTGGGCAGGATTTCCCACCTCCGCAGCCCTGCCGGGATGATCCGGGGTCCCACGAAAAGTCAATGGACTTACGGCCGGGCTACCGAATCTCGTGCAGAAGGTCCCAGCATGACGGAGCCAGGAAACCTCAGCCCTTGCGGCAGTCTAATTTGGTAATTCCCATGTGAAGTATCATGGAATATTTCACTAGGTTATAGGCAATCCATAAGTGTAAGCCCTTGCTTTTGATGTTGAATGGATAGCAATCTGGCCTCTGAGTTAGTAGTTTTATACTTCCACTCCAGGGACTTGAACACAAAAAAAAAATCAAGGCTAAAACTTCAAGGCAAGTACTATTGGAGTGCTGCTCTGTCAGAGGATGAAATGTTAATCCAAGGCCCCCATCTGCTCTTTCTGAGGGGTGGGGGGGTGGTGTAGAAAACCCCACGGCCACTATTTTGAAAGAGGGATGTTCTCCCTCATGTCCTGGTCAATAGTTATCCCTTGACAAGCATCACTAAAACTGTCATCGGCTTATTATCTCATTGTTGTTTGTGGGAGCTTGCTGTGCACAAGTTGGCTACTGCATTTCCTACATGATAGTACTAACTTCAATTCAAAATTAATTAGTTGGCTATAACGCATGTTGGTATGCCCTGAAGTCATGAAAGCTGCAATATAAATGTAAAATTCCCTCTACTTTTCAAAGTCCAAGCATAACATTTGGCTCTACATGCCATTATACTATGCCTTTTATATTGTTAGACATTAAAAATTAAATGCCCTCTCGGCATTAAAAGCAATGAATCTATGGCTAGTGTCATGGATATTGAAGTATACTCTGTGTAAGAGGGTGGATGTAAAGTAGCAAAAAAGCCCATTGTGATGATTATTTGGTCAAAACTGTAAACAATACAAAGACTAAAGGAATAAACTACTGTCCATTCAATACCAATTAATGAGCTGTATTTACCAGTTATTGTAACAAATCGCTCAATTTTATCACCAAAATAACAAGTGCTGCATGCCCTATGAAAGATTTAAGATGCTGAGTGGTTAATTGATAACCCAATATTCATGTCACCCAGACAACAGCAATAAATTATTCAAAGTATCTTCACATATAAATTAGCACGGAAAAAATTTGTTCCTTTGCACCAACTGCTCGATATAAATAAACAACATGGTGGAGAAATGTTTGTGCATTAGGTTCAAGTACAGCATAAATGCCTACATGAACTGGTTGGGTCAAATGGCCTGTTTCTGTTCTGCGTATTCTTTGTAATTCTGTGTAAGGTGGTGAACATATGCTTACAGCCTATTTGATCCTAAACTGAAATTCCATTTGCATATCCGCCTACTGCCGATTCCACCTCCCGAACATCGCCCATCTCCGCTCCTGCCTCAGTTCAACTATTGATGAAATTCATACCCGTGGCCAAAATTTTCCGTCTGGCAGGCGGGCGGAGCAGGAGTGGAGGTAGGTGGGTGCAGCGCATTTCCGACTCCCGTGGATAGCGGGAGGTGGTGAGCTCCTGCGATGTGGTGCGGCGCACCTGGATCCTGTGTCGCAAGCACTTCAACGATTCGTTTCGCTCTGGAAGGGTGAGCACCATGTTGGCATTGGACATTTAACCCAGCAGGTAGTCTTAGCCTTTTTGAGGGCACCACCCACCCCCACCACCACATCCCCCCCCCCACCCCCGCCCCCAAGTCTTAGTGTAGTGACTGCATTGAATCATGTTGGGCATTTCTCGTACATTGAGTGGGCATATAGTGCCCATGCTTACATCAGCCTGAGTGGTTCATGAGGAGATGGGTTCTCCCCCGCACCATGTGTTGCTCTTAGTTGCACATGACTAATCTGGGGCAACCTGCAGGAGATGCAGCTAGGCGCATACTCAGAACTCCAACACATGTCCTATTCACAGTGATGAGATTGTGGAAGGGAAGCTTCAAGGTCTCGTGGCCAAGAGCCATCTGCTGCCCTCGACGCTGCATGTGGTTGTGCCTCCTTGCTATGGGAGCAAAGACCGTGTGTTTCCTAAAGTGATGGATGCAGAATATGTCCAAGGTGGCCGTTGGGAGGGGGTTGGGAGCAGGTATACTATCCTTGTGTGACTGATCAGCAGTAGTGGAGAGAGGAGGCACTACTCTGAGATGGGCCACTGTGGTTGGGGTGCGGTGTGCGCATGCAGAGTCCGTGTGCGATTAGCCACAATGAATGGACTTCTCTGTTTTTCAGGAGAAAAGTGCTCACAATGCCTCAGAGCATTTGTGCACTGGAGGCGGCCAGGTCCAGCTGCTGATTTTGAGCTGTTTCGAGCAGGAGGCCCTGGAGTTTGAGAGGTGCCATGTGCCCAGGTCAACTGGTGTCAGTGAGGCTGGGGTGCAGCGGCTAGGTATTTGAGGTCAACAGTGACATCTGCTCGGTCTTCCCACCATCCAAAGCACTGATGATTGTTTGAATCGTTATTGTTGCAACATTGCTCATTCACAGACTGATAGAGTCAGGGGTGTGGGTCATAGACAAAGGTCCCTCGGCCCTTTGAAGATGCGCTTGTCAAGCACCTTCCAAAGTCGTCTTATCCCATTTCCGACCACTACCCCCATGGCCTTGTATACCATGGCATCGCAACCGCACATCCAAATACCTATTACATGTTAGGAGGGTTTCTACGTCCACCACCCAGTCAGGCAATGCATCCCACATTACTGAGTGCAAAGGTTCTTCATCACCTCACCTCATGTCCTCATGTCAACCACATGCCCCTTACCTTAAATCAATGCTACCAGGTTACTCTTCGCTCTGCCAAGGGGAAAAGTTCCTTTCTGTTGACCCTATCTTTGCCCCTTATAATGTTATAAACTTCAATAATGCCCCCCCTCAATCTCCTCTGCTCCAGGGGAAATATCCCCAGTCTATGCTATGTCTCCTCATAATGACAACTCTCCAGCCCAGCCAGCATCCTGGTCAGCAACCTCTGCACTCTTTCCACTCCAACCACATCCCTCCCATGAAGCACACAGAACTATAGCTGTGGCCTAGGCAGCACTTCCAACATGACCTCCCTGTTCCTACATTCTATTCTTTGCCTAATAAAAGCAAGTATGGTATTTACCTTCTTAAACACCTTATGTACCTGTCCTGCTACCTTAATGGGCTTGTCGACATGCCCAGCCAGGTCCCTCTGATCCTTTCTTTCCATGGTCCTACCATTCCTTGTGTATTCCAGTACCTTGTTTCTCCTGCCCAAGTGCATCACCTCACACATTCCATTTGGCATTCCTTAGGCCATCTGACCAGCCCGTCTGTATCCGCCTGTAATGTTTGGGTCTCCTCCTGACTATTTGCCACCCCACCAATATTTGTCTCCATAGCTTCTGGAAGGTTGAGCACATAATGAGCCAGGGGGAAAGGGATGAAGTGTGTCACTGTGTTCACGCTAACTGATCCACTGTCCTTGTTGTTAATTTCAGCATCATCAGAGCCTGTCGACCAGGATCGATTGCAGACGCCCCCTCTCACACCTGAGGGTCCTCAACTGTCACCAGCGACACACCATTTCTGCAAGGCAGGCACCAGCGCAGATACTAGCACCTCGGTGGGCATTGCAACATCGGCTATTGTCCCAGGGCACAGTGGAGAGGGCACTTCACAATCACTGGAGGAGTTGGCAGAGACAGAGAGTGCCCATGGTGCCAGCAGTCAGAGGGCTACAGGAGGCCAGGCAGAGTCAGTGCCTGATGATGTGCCTCTGGAGTTGTCCACGAAGCAGCAGCTGCAGGAAATTCAGCCGAGTGTGTGGGAGCATCTGGGAGTGTTGCATAAGACTATGCTTCACTTGGTGTCCACGTGGAGCATCATTGATGCAATGAGCCTCATGTCAGAGCATCATGCTTCCTCCATGGAGAGAGTGGCGACTCTCCTGGAGAGGGGCCTCCAGAATAACAAGCAGCTTCTCCTGGGGATATGCTTGGACATGCAGCCCTCACAGTGCCAGTGGCCACAGTGCCAATGTGGGAGATGGTGTGGGCTTCAAGCTTCCCAGCTCGTTGCCCATCATCGACTGTGAGCAGGGGAGTACGGGGTGACCTCACGTCGGTGGAGCAGCTGCCTGTCGTATCCACGGGCTCCTCTCAGGGCGTTCTGGATGAGGGCAGCAGCTGCTTCGCCCTCTCCCAGTGACAGCTTCATCGGGTGAAGCTGTGATGACTGGGGAGATGCCAGCTGTGGATCTGGTCACTCCCTCCCAGGCGGGGCCAGCACAGGCTCCACGGGCCAGAGGACGTCCACCAAGGTCATCAAGGCCAACAGGACAGCAGAGTCAGCAGGCTGGCTCAGATACCACTCCGAGCGATGGGGCAGCACCAAGACGTAGCACCCGGAAACTTAAGCATAAGGCACCTTAGACACTCCATGGGTTTCTCACTGGTGCTTTTGTGTTGGCCCAAGATTAGGGAATTATTATTTCTTGATGTTTTGCTTTCATTTTGTTTGACCATATGATGGTGAAAATTAAATCCAGATGTGTTACCATGGCTCCTTTGTTCTGCATTTGTATGTTTTACATACATGTCATGAGTGTTTGAGTGGTCACTGAGGTTTATGCCCAAAGCCCTTAGTTGCAGCTGATGAAGTGGCAGATTTAGCACTTAGGTGCTGAGTATGGAAGCACCAGGCAAGGCTGGTCCTCCTGATCCATCTGTGTGGAGCTAGCTGAAGGTTCATTGGATTAAAGCCTCCCGGGTGTCCCTGCCTCCTTGGTGTAGTCCCGGGTCAGTGTTTAGCCCCTCATCATTGCCCTGTGCTTCCTCATCCTCAGGATCAGAGCTGGACTCATCGTGTGCAGCCGCATCCACTGCATCAACATCTTCATCGTCCACTGCGTCCCCCCCCTTTCCAGCACAAGATTGTGCAGAGCGCAGCATGTAACCACTATCGCTGCAAAGCCTCTGGCCTACTGTGCCTGGCTTGTCTTGTCCCTGCGGGAGTCGATGAAAGTCAATGCATGCCTGAACAGAGCATCTGTGACCTACTTGACACAAGTGTGGACAGCTGATTGGGAGACACCACAAAGATCACCCACTGAGCCCTGGAAGGAGGCAGAGGCATAGAAGTTGAGGGCAGCTGTGACCTTCAGAGCCACTGGCATGGGGTGTCCGCCCAAACAGTTAAGAGAGATCTCGGGCCAATTGTCTGACAAATGTAGTTGATTGTCTCCCTTGACAGTCAGAGCCTCCTTCTGCACTGTCCCTCAGTCATATTGAGGTAGCTGCTTCGCCACCTCTATACCCTGGCAGCAGGATAGTGACATCTTCTGCGGCCCCATCCATCTTGGACAACCTCTTGACCCAGTACCTCTTGTGCCTGTGCCTGTACTCCCAAAGGTGGCTCCCCTAGAGTTGGTTGTGCACTCCTGGCCTCAGACTGTGGATTATTTACTGGAATACTCTATCACAAACACTTAAGGTAGAGGCTGTAATTATTTGAAAAAAACAATTGAATAAGTATTTTCAGGCTAGAAAAGGAAGGAGGGGCTAGTACAGAGTAACAGGTTTGAGGTAGAAAACTCCACTTGAAGATCGAGTATTGGCATAAGATGGGCAAAATAGTCCCCTTCTTGTGTAACAATTTTTCTGATTCTATGAAACACACTTTGTGGTATTACTGTAACATCTCCATAATTGAATATACTGCTCATTGTGGAAGCAGCTGCACAGGTTAATAAGGTCAAAGATTCACCCTCTCGATTACCCTGTGGGACAGTAGGACGGCTGATCCAAATTGATTAAGTGGCTGCTGTTGTAAAGACAGAAGAAACAAACAGGCTTACTGCTGCTCCTAGACGCCGTCTAAATACATCTGTGCAACTTGCTATGTCTTTTTCTACTATTTTTTGCCCCATTTCCCTCTTCTCAAAGGCAATTCTGGAGTTAGTATACAAAGCTGCTATGAGGTAATTGAATTGAAGAATGGACTCGGGGCCCTCAATATTCTCCCCCTGATCCATGTCCCCATGTTTCTATCTTCTGTGTTCCATGTTCCCATGTTTCCATGTTCCTATGTTCCATGTCCCAATAATCCTACGTTCCAACGTCCCTCTATTCCTACATTCCTATGTTTCCACATTCAAATGTGTCCATATCCCAACGTTCCTATGTCCCTTTGTTTCCAAGTTCCAAAGTTCCTAAATTTTTTCCCGTAAACTAATCCTCACTAATGGATGGTTCTTAATGATTATATCTGTTTCGCTTTAGGCAGCGGGTACCAGCAGGCTGTTTGACACAGCGTTACACAGTCGAGCCTGAGCTGCTGTTTCATCTGACTGGCACCCAGGCTCACTTGGAAGGCAGCACTGGATAGCAACGCACAGCAGGCATTCTGTGAGGGCAGATGGAGTGGGAATGACTTTCCCTTCTTAGTGAAAAGGCACAGAGGTTATTCACACCTCCTACAACGACCCTAGTTGAGGCCGGTTGACTTGGACATTAAGTCCAGGGATGGAAACAGCAAAGCTTCTGAACCCTGTGACACAATATGACTCCAGGTCAGGCATTTAACCATTGGCTCACAGGGAATTCCATTGCCTTTAGTTAACTCAGCATTCCATCCTTATTTATTTAAAGCAAGGGTGTTATGCGAAAACCCATATAAGTCATTGGATAGGTATCAGGCTATGGAAAGTATACAGTGTTGTTTCCAGAGGTTAGTGTTGGGACCGCTGCTCTTTTTGATGTATACTAACAACCCTGACTTGACGATACATATAGGGCATAATTTCAAAGCTTGCAGATGGCATAAAACTCAGAACAAGGAAGATAGTAACAGACTCCAGGAGGGCATAAACAGACTGGTGAAACGTGCAGATCTTGGGCAGATGAAATTTAATGCGGAGAAATGTGAAGAGATACATTTGGCAGGAAGAACAAGAGGAGATAATGCAAACTAAATGGTAACAGAGGTGCAGCAAGAAAGGGAGCTGGGGATGGATGTGCGCAGATCTTTGCAGCTGACAGTTTGAAAAGGTTGTCAAAGGGACAAAGTAATATAGGAATATCCAGAAGCAAGGAGGTTATGCAGAACCTTTATGAAGGTTACGTCGTGTTCAACTGATCGGCATTTGATTGTGTGTGTCTGATTCTTCTCTGTCCTGTGTGCTCTTGGTCAGGCCTGAGTGCGGGTACAGAGAGGGAACGAGAAACTAAACTGAAGCCGGAAGCTGTAAGGATGAGAGCAGACATTTCAGAAGCACGGCAAATAATTGGCTCTTGTTTAGACATCGGGCTGAATTTTCTGGCTGGCGGGGGTGGTGGGGGGGTGGGGGGTGGGGGGGGTGGGGGACGGGGAGAAGCGGGAACAGGCGCTGACCCGTTTGCTGCCCATGATCGGGCCTGCGCCGCCATTTTATGCGGTCGGGACATTTAAGGCGCGACCAGCGTGAATCATGGCTCCAGAGGACAGCGGGAGCGGGCGGACGGCGAAGGATCTGCAGTGACCTCCGGGGTCCAATGGCCAACCCCCCGGGCGGCCTGTTTTAAAAAGCTGCCGCCGCCTTTCCAAGGCTGCGAATCACGGCCAGTGGAAGGGCTTCCCGGAGCGCTGCTGGTGAGCCGGCCAGGCAGGAGGGTAGGACAAGTTGGCACTCTGCCCCTCGTTTTGCAGATGATTGTCTTGCTGCCCTCCTCGAGGAGGTGGCAGCACAGCGGGAGGTCCTGGTAGCCCCGGACAGAAAGAGAAGACCCCCCCCCCCCCTCCCACAACCCACATGACAAAACGTGCCTGGGGGGAGGTGGTGAGCTCCCGCGATGTGGTGCGGCGCACCCTGGACCCAGTGTCGCAAACACTTCAAAGACCTGCTGCACCCAGGAAGGATGAGTACCATGTTGGCACTGGTCATTTAAATCAGCAGGCAGGCGCCCCACTCTCCCCCCACCCCCCTGCCCAAGTCTGAGCGTAGTGGCTACATTGAATCATTGTCGGCATGTGTCCTTCGCTGGGTGGGCCAGCAGATATTGCCCATGCCAAAGTCACCCTGAGAGGGTGGTGAAGAGCTGGGTTCTGCACCCGCAGCACATGGTACACTGAGACCGACATGACTGGTTTGGGGGCAACCTGGAGAAGCTGCCCCCAGGGGCAGTGCTGAAACTCCAGGACCTGTCAAAGTCAGGGTGATGACATGCTGGGAGGGGAGCTTCAAGGTGGTGTAGCACTGATCGACCTGCTGCCCTCTGCGCTCCACTTGCTTGCACCTCCTTACTATGGAGGGTTAGAACGTGTGGTGCCTAGTGTGATATAGGCAGCATTTAGCCAAGGTGGGGGGGGTGGGGGGGTGGTGGACAGGCCTGGCATCTTTGTGAGAGTGTGCGGCAGCAGCGGGGTGAGGAGGCACTGGAGCCCTGCAATGTCCCACTCTGGTTGGGGTGGGACGGCAGCGAAGAGAGTCCAGGTACAGGTAGCACTAATCAATGCTCTTCCCTCCTTTTCAGGAGAAGAATGCACAGAATGCTGCTGAGCAGGTGAGGACTGGCAGTGGGGCGGCACAGTTAGCCATTCTCAGCTGCTTCGAACAGGAGGCCCTAGATTTGGAGAGGTGCCACGTGCCCAGGTCCACCAGTGTTGGTGAGGCTGGGGTGCCACGGGCAGGTATGTTTGCCCAACACTGAGGTCACCATTGTTCTCCCAGCAGCCATGGTAGTGCTGAATGTTCAGTGATTGAAGTTTGCAACATGGCTTGTGGAAGGATGAGCGCATAATGATCTGGGGACAGGGATGCACATTGACATTGTCTCCACCTTAACTGATCCAATGTCCTTGTTCTTCCTTTCAGCATCAGTGGAGCAGGGCCAGGAGGAGGAGCAGCAGGGACCCCCTCTCACACCTGAGGGCCCTGAAGTTACGGACTCACCAGTGTCACACCATCTCTGCCAGGCAGGCACCAGCGCAGATACTAGCACCTCGGTGAGAATTAGAACATCAGCTAGTGTCCCGGGGCACAGTTGAGAGGGCACTTCGCAGCAGCTGGAGGAGCTGGCAGAGACAGAGAGTGCCCATGGTGCCAGCAGTCAGAGAACTGTAGGGGACCAGGCACATGCTCAGTCGGTGCCTGATGATGTGCCTCTGGAGTTGTCCGCAATGCAGCAAACGCAGGAAATGGGGCCGGGTGTGCGGGAGCACCTGGGGGAGATACAGGAGGCTGTGCTTGGCTTGGTGTCCATGGTGGAGGAGTCTACACGGACTATCGCCGATGCAATGAGCCTCATGTCTGAGCACCATGCGTCGTCCATGGAGAGAATGGTGACTCTTGTGGAGAGGCTCCTCCAGGAGACCCATCAGAGCTTCATGGGGATGCACTCTGACCAGCAAGCCCTCACAGCGGCATTGACCTCAGCTGGTCAGTGCCAGTGTGGGAGATGGTCTGGGCACCAAGTATCCCAGCTTGGTGCCCAGCCGTCTACGGTGAGCAGGGAGGTCCGAAGTGACCTCACGTCAGCGGGGCAGCTGCCTGTCTCTGCGGGCTCCTCTCAGGGCGCTCCAGATGAGGGCGACAGCTCCTCTGCCCCTCTGCCAGTGACTGTTGCATCCGATGAGGCTGCGGTGACTGGGGAGATGCCAGCTGTGGAACTGGCAGCTCCCTCCCAGGTGGGGCCAGCACAGGCTCCAAGGCCCAGAGGACAACTGCCAAGGTCATCGAGGCCAACAAGTCAGCAGGCTGTCTCAGATGCCATTCCCAGCGAGGAGTCAGCACCAAGACATAGCACCTGAAAAAGGAAACATTTGGCACCTTAGGCACACCAAGGGTTTAACACCAGTGCTTTTGGCTCATAATGAGACTTTTATGAGGCAGTGTGATTTTTAACACCTTTTTCATTTTGTTTCATTAACTTTCTTTGGTTGCAAAAATAGTTTCAGACCTGTCACCATGGCTGAGGGTGCCTCTTTTGTTCTGCAGGTGGATGGTTTCCAATAATGTAATGAGTGCTTTGTGGGACATTCAGCTTTATTAACAAAGCCCTTAGTTAATGTTCCTAACCTGGCAGATTTTGCACTTGGGTCTCGAATATGGAGCCTACAGCCTGTAGGCTTGTCCTGGAGGTCCATCTGTGGTGGGCTAGCTGAAGGTTCATTGGATTAAAGTCCCCCCGGGTACCCCTGCCTCCCTGGAGTATGCCCGGGTCAGTGTCTACCCCCTCAGCATTTCCCTGTGTTTGCTCATCCTCGGACTCACTGCTGGACTTATCATGTGCATCAGCAGCCAACGTGTCTATGTCTTCCTCGTCCACAGCGTCCCCCCTTTCCAGCACAAGATTGTGGAGAGCACAGCATGAAACCACTATCACCGACACATGATCTGGGGGGTACTGGAGTGCGCCCCCTGAGCGGTCCAGACATCGGAAGCGCATCTTGAGAAGACCGATGGTTCTCTCCACCACAGCCCTTGTGGAGCTGTGCCTCCTATTGTACCACTGCTCAGCTTCTGTTCTTGGATGGCAGAGAGACATCATGAGCCACCTTCTGAGGGGATAGCCCTTGTCACCCAGCAGCCATCCATCCAGCCGGGCTGGAGCACTTAAGAGCCCCGACACCTGGGAGTGTCTGAGGATGTAGACGTCGTGGGAGCTGCCTGGGTACCTTGCACAGAATCTGCATCCTGTGGTCACACACTATCTGCACGTTCATGGAGTGGAAGCCCTTCCTGGTGATGAAGGCACCGGGCTCACCCGCTGGCGCCTTGATGACCACATGTGTACAGTCTATAGCACCCTGGACACGGGGGAAGACAGCAATGGCCACAAAGCCTCTGGCTCGCTGTGTCTTGCTTGCCTGGTCCCAACTGTAGAGGGTGAAGGTCAATGCATGCCTGTACAGAGTATCTATAACCTGTTTGACACAAGTGTGGACAGCTGATTGGGAGATACCGCAAAGATCACCCACCGAGCCCTGGAAGGAGCCAGAGGCATAGAAGTTGAGGGCAGATGTTACCTTCAGAGCCACTGACATGGGATATCCATTCATATAGTTATTGGAGATCTCAGGCCCAAATAGCTGACAGATATAGTAGACTGTCTCCCTTGAGAGATGGAGCCTCCTTCGGCACTGCACCTCAGACATATTGAGGTAGCTGCTTCACCACCTGTATACCCTGGTAGCAGGATAATGGTGTCTTCCGTGGCCCCTTCCGCCTTGGACAACCTCTTGGCCCTGCACCCCTTGTGCCTGCACCTGACCTCCCAAAGGTGGCTCTCCTGGAGGCCGTATGTGCACTTCTGGCCTCCTCCCCCTTCTACTTCTCCCTTCCTCGTCAGAGGAGGTGTCTCCAGTGGAGCGTTCAGCTCCCATTCCCATGCTAAGGGAAGGCTTCCTGAAACATGTAGGCCCAAAAACGTTTCCTCGCTGCAGAGTGCAGCGCAACCTGAAGGTTGTGAGTCCGGACCAAGCAGCTGGTCTGCGTTTTGAAGTATTGCAAGATCTCACAGGCAAGTTTTAGTAACTCTGAAACATCAATATTTGGCAGAGCACACTCGCGACCCCACTGAGCCCTCGTTTCCCGACCATGGATGAGGTTTATGCAAATGTGTCCTACCTGCCTGCCTGTTGCGCCGACCCGAAGATTGCACAGGCGCCGAAAAATCGCAGTCGATTGGCACCTCAAGGGCCTTAAGTGGCCTGTTAGTTAATGGTGGGCGCGCATCGGAGATCATCGCGCGCCCGCCCAACAAAATATCGTGATGGTGCGCGGTGATGCCGGGACGCTCGCCCGACGTCACCGCGCGTGATTTTACTGCCTGCGCGCAGGCCCAGCCCCCACAAGCCAACGGAAAATTCGGCCCATAAAAACTGGTTTGTTATTTCTGCATATCGCCAAGGCATAAAACACAATAGGCTCGTCTTCAGTTCGAGTATTGTGTTCAACCCTGGGCACCACACTTTAGGATGGGGGTGAAAACCATGCAGCGGGTACAGAGGAAATTTACTAGTAATATGCTGGGATGTAAAACTTTGTTTACATGGAGAGACTAGAGAAGCTGGGATTATTTTAGAACTCTGAGGGCTAACGAGAGATTTAATGAGGTGTTCAAAACTATGAGGGCTTTTAATTGAGTAAATAAGGAAAAATATTTTTACCAGCAGCAGGTTTGGTAACTAGAGGTCACAGATTTAAGACGATTGGCAAAAGGTTCAGCGAGAAGAAAAGACAAAAAGCGTTTTTGCAGTGAGATTTTATGATCTGCAAAGCACTGCCTGTAAATAGTGGAGTAACTTTCACAATGCAATTGGAAATGTGCTTGAAAAGGAAAAAGTTGCAGGTGTATAGGGAAAGAGCAGGATTGATTGGATAACTTGTCCAAAGAGCTGGCACAGGTAGGATGGGTTAAAAGGCCTCCTTTGTCATAAGATTCCATAGGTGCAAAAGTTGGCTCGATAGCACCTGTATTTTCACCATGATGGCTGCCTTTTCTGGTGCAAAATGGCATCCATGCCATGCGGCACATTCTGCGTATGTCCTGTGCCAGATGCCATCTCAGTGAGGTTGTTAGGGTGTATGTTAGAAGCATGTGCTGGATGTAGGCATAAAGCTTCAATGGTCAGTATGTAATGCTGATAAGATGCTAGCGGTGCCATTTTTGACCTCAGCACTCCGTCTAATCTTCTCGCTTAAACACACACAGATGAACATGCATTCAGCAGTGGGAAGGAGCCCCACCAGTTTATTTAAAGGGATCATCAATTACTTTCAGATTAGTTGCTGATTGATTTCTACTGGTTCAGTTTGAACTTGTAGAAGTGCTGTGCATTTACTACTACTAAGCAAAGATGGTTCACAAGGAAAGTGTTGCATGTCGTGAAAGCCTTGGTTCTGACTTCGAGGGTTCACCCTGGACCACTTGCCTCATGGGTGTTATTGTTTCCATTCCCCTTGGCCTTCAGCATTACAGGGAGATTTAGCAAAGGCAAAACAGAGCAGGCCAAACTGATTGAAGAGGGAGGAACAGGGAGGGGAGAAGGGCCCTCAACAGGAGGCCTTATCCATCCAGGGGCTTCAGGGAGCAATTTCCTTGCCTCAACTTCAGCCAGGAACAGTGAGTGCAATGCCTTCATTTTATGAAGTTGATGTCCACTGAAATCTGCCACCTCTTGTGGCTGACCTTTAACCTCAGGGCAGGTTGCGGGCAGTGCTGCCACTGTGTGTAAAAGTGGCTGTAGCCTTGATTTTTTTTCTTTGCATCGTGATCCTTCCAGGCTGGAGAAGCCGACATCCCTAACATTTCCCATTCCCTATACAATGTTGTATAATGAAAATCACCTATGCTTTCTCTGCCCGGGGAGGGGGTACATAGCATCCTCTCGGGCTAGATAAAAGCATGCACGTGGCTTCCCCAGGATAGCCAGCTTCCCCATGGTGCAGGGTGCCATTGACTGCACACAAGTGTTTCTGCAGGCAGCGCAGCTAAATGGAGATATCTACCAAAGCACAGCCAGTTCAACCCTCTGAAAGTGTATGTAGTGTGTGACCATGCCCAGCACATTATGCAGGTAGCCATTACAGATATCAGCTTTCATTGCTTTCTCTCAGTTTGTCCAGAAGTCTTCCTGGCCCCCTGCAGATAGAGGGGCTCTCTCCTCCTGTCCACCTCCTGCACCAAGGCCCCAAGACCTTAGCCTATTCTATGCCGGGTTGTGGCATTCCCATGTCTTTTCAAGGTCCAAGTCCTTTTGTACTGAACTCCAACACCTGCTCCAGCCAAAGTGCGACTTCCCTTTAAAGTTACAGGCTTGTTTTAAGTAGTCCAGGCTTGCTTGAACTCATGCTAACCTCTCAAGATTTTGCATCCCTTACTCAGGCACCCAGCCACTCAATTGCTGCGATCGTGTAAATGATCGGGCAGCACCAAGTTTGTGCGCTGCCTGCATCGGAACAAACAGACGTAAGTTAGTTGCATGTTGTGATTCCATGGCCAGTTTTCAGGCCTTATCCAATTTCTCCCCTCTGGATGTTATGATTCCATGAAAACATCCAAAATGTTTACTCTGTCCTCTGTCTTCTTGATTAAACATTGTGTCTCGTGTTGCCCTTTATATATTAAAATAACGCTTTGATGGACTCTAAATAATGCTTCTGTTCTGCACATGATAGGGTCATTTTACATTGACAAAGGCAAATAATTCCGCAAATTAAAATGGAATCCATATAATTGTATCAGGTTAATTTTGTTCCAAATAAATTTCATTAAAGTGACATATATTCCATTATTCATGTCTAGGCTGCAGATCACTACGCTGCTGTATCGTACCTGTAATAGGCTTATAATTTAATAAAGGAGAATCCTTGTCAGTGGAATTATACTGATCGTCTAACACTCAGCGTCTCTGTTCATTATGCCAGTTTGACAGGAGCGGAAATGAGTGCAGTATAATTCCACTGACAACTGTTCCCATTGTTATGAAGGAAATAGTAACATGCTAATGGCTCAGCTTGCACTGTTTGAGGTGCCAACTTTTTGAGGAGACATGAGCCCGAGGCTCTATTTTCCCTTTCAGGTGGGCTACAAGATTCACAACTTTTCTCCTGCTCTTTGACCTAAGTGCACTTTGGCCCTGACCTTTCTCCTGAGTTTCTTTAGTGGTAGAAATAAGGTTACATAGGCTTTAAGCAGATTTAAAATTTGTTCTTTCATGGGATGTATGCATCACTGGCAAGCTAAGTATTTGTTGCCCATCCTTAATTGCCCTTGAGTTGAGTTGCTAGGCCATCTCAGAGGGCAGTTAAGAATCAACCACTTTGGTGTGGATTTGAAGTCACATGTAGGCTAGACCAGGTAAGGATGGCAGATTTCCTTCCCTGAAGGACAGCAGTGAACTATATGGCTTTTTATGACAATCAATGAAAGTTTAATGGTCACTATTACTGAGACGAGCCTCAGTTTCAGATTTTAGTAATTGAATTTAAATTCCACCAGCTGCAGTGGTGGGATTTGAACCAGTCTTCCCAAAGCCTGGGCTTCTAAATTACTCGTCCAATGTCATTGCCACTATGCCACCATCATGGTATATAGCATTAGAAGCTTTACAGATGTCACCCAAGTTCACATGGTCACGCTCTTAACTCCCTGGCCTTGAGCTCATAATCGAGGCTGACATTACACATGCAGGACAAGGGGAGTGCAGCATTGCCTGAGGTGCTGTTCCTTGAATGAGATATCAACCCAAGGCCCCCAGCTGCCTGATCAAGTGGGTGCAAAGGACCCATGGCACAATATGGAAAAGAACGGGATTATTAAAATTCTTTGAGGAAGTAACGAGCAGGATAGATAAAGGGGAACCAGTAGATGTAATATATTTGGATTTCCAAAAGGCGTTTGATAAGGTACCACACGTAAGGCTACTCAATGGTGTTGGGGTAGTATATTAGCATGGATAGAGGATTGGCTAATTAATAGAAGACAGAGTTGGGATAAGTGGGGCATTTTCAGGATGGCAACCTGTAACTAATGGAGTGCCACAGGGATCAATGCTGGAGCCTCAACTATTTACAATATATAATAATGACTTAGATGAGGGAAGTGAAGGTACTATCGCCAACTTTGCGGATGATAAAAAAATAGGTGGGAAGGCAAGTGGTGAGGATAACACAGGGAGTCTACAGAGGGATATAGACAGGTTAAGTGAGTGGGCAAAAAAGTGGCAGATGGAATATAATGTCGGAAAATGTGAGCTTTGACAGGAAGAATAGAGGAGCTGAATATTATTTAAATGGAGAAAGACTGCAGAAGGCTGCAGCACAAAGGGAAGTCTTGATAAAACCATACAAGGCACTCGTTAGACCGCACTTAGAATATTGTGAACAGTTTTGGTCCCCTTGTCTAAGGAAAGATGTACTGGCATTGGAGGCAGTCCAGAGAAGAGAAGGTTCACTAGGTTGATCCTGGGTATGGAGGGATTTTCTTATGAGGAGAGCTTGAGTAGGTTGGGCCTGTACTTATTGGAGTTTAGAAGAGTGAGAGGCGAGCTTATTGAAACATATAAGATTCTTAGGGGGCTTGACAGGGTAGATGCTGAGAGGTTATTTCCATTGTGAGAGAGTATAGGACCAGAGGGCATGATCCCAGAGTAAGGGGTCACCTATTTAAGACAGAGATGAGGAGGAATTTCTTCTCTCAGAGGATAGTTAATCTGTGGAATTCTTTACCGCAGAGGGTTATAGAGGCTGGATTGTTAAGTATATTTAAGGCAGAGGTAGACAGATTTTTAATCAGTAAGGGAATCATGGGTTATGAGGAAAAGGCAGGGAACTGGAGTTGAGGATTATCAGATCAGCCATGATTTCATTGAATGGCAGAGCGGGCTCAATGGGCCGAATGGCCTACTTCTGTCCCTACGCCTTCTGGTCTCCCGGTCAGAGTTTCTCCCTCGATCCATACTATGAAGAGGAACTGACCTTTCATCACTTTTTGCAGGGTCAATTGACCTGTGTGTAAAATGGCCACCAGGCTAGATAATAACAGCAGCACTTACGAGTAATTCATTAAGCGAAAGGCTTTGAAATACGATGCATCGCTGCATAAAATCAGTTGTTTCTATTGTTTCAGTATCGGATACAACATGGATTTAAATTCTAGAATCATTCATAACAGGCAGAGGAAAACAGAGAAGTGAGACAGTAAACATCCTAAATAATAAATGAATGAAATACAATTTTAATCTAGATGAGATTTACTTCCTCGTCCCAGAAATGTAACTGATTTTGTTTTAAGTTGATATTTCAATGCTGAACCGATCTCAAGTAATATACCGTTAGAAGTATCTTGTCACAAAAGCTGGAAGGATTAAAGATCAGGGTATGATACAACAGAGAGAAGCTAAAAAAAATGAACAGTTCACAAATTCAGCGTTAATTCCCAGTACTTCAGTTCTGTGGACTTCCCCCACCACCCCAACTCCCCACCCCGTCCCAGATGCATGCAAGATTGTAAAATAGAATATTGCATTCAATGAATTCCACTTTAATTAATACCACTCGAAGGTTTGATCAAAGATACTGAGGCTTCTCTTCCGTGAAATCACTAGACTCGTCTGCGATAATCTGTGAAAAGCTTATGGAAGCGGAAGATCATTTGAAGCTGTCATAAAAATGCACAAATGAATCTTTTCTTTTCCGGTCCTGAAATTGGGAAATACAGCAACAACATTGTGATCAGGGTACAGCTGGAACTCTATATGGATCTATGCTCCTCAGTCTTTTGTGCTTTGATCACTAAGAAACAGTAAGGGCAGACAAACTGTTGAGACGCCACACTAACATTGAAAAGAGTTGGAAGAGAGCGTGAGGTAAGAAAGGAAGGACGTTTAAGTTGATTGGCAAAAGAATCGGTGGGGACCTGGGGTAAAATCTTTCCTTTACATTGCAGGTGGTTATGATTTGGAATGCATTGTTTGAGAGGAGTGGTGGATCTAAATTAAAAGTAGCCTTTCAAATGGGATTGGATAAATACCTGATAGAGAAGAAATTGCTGGGATTTGGGGAAAGAGTGGAGGAGTAGGACTTTCCTGGATTACTGGAAAAAGACAGCACAGAGCTGATGGGCTGAATGGTCTCCTTCCCTGTTGTACTATTCCAGGATACTATGGTTCTATAACTTTGCATTTATAGAGCACCTTTCACTACCTCAGATTACCTCAAAGTGTTCCATAGCCGGTGAAGTACTTTTGTTTGTAAAGCGCTAAGGATATCCTAACCCCTAAAGGGGTTAGATTAATGCAATTTCTTTTGTTCTTCTTCTGTTTCAGTGGGACTCATACAGATAATGATCTCTTGTCCAAAATATTTGGTATAACCATAGTGACAGCGTCACCAGAATGATGCCACTGGCATTGTAACATATTTTGTAGAGCCACCACCAATCTTGCTAAATGGATGACTCTTGTGGGCTAACGCATATCCACACAAGGAAGAAAATAAAGTGACCCAGATGAAACAGTGTGCTATCAATCCATCTCTAGGTCCTGGGCGTAAGTCAAGAAATAGGTTAATATGTCAGATAAGGTCCCTCTTCGATGACCATACCGTCTATGGATGGTTTTCCTAGGTAGTGGTCATCATAAGAACATAAGAGATAGGAACAGGAGTAGGCCATTCGGCCCCTCGAGCCTGCTCCACCATTCAATAATTTCATGGCTGATCTTCTTGTGTTTCAATTTCCACATTCCCATCTAACCCCGATAACCTTTGAATCTCTTGCCTCTATTTATCTCTGCCTTAAAAATATTCACTCACCCCACCTCTGCCACCTTCTGAGGCAGAGAATTCCGAAATCACACAACCCTCTGAGAGAAAAAAATTCTCCTCATCTCTGTCCTAAAAGGTCGACCCCTAATTTTAAATCAGTGCCCCCTATTTCTAGACTCACCCACAAGAGGAAACATCCCATCGGCATCCACCTTGTCAAGGCTGTTCAGGATCTTGTATACTTCAATCAAATCATCCCTCACTCTTCTAAACTCCAGTGGAAACAATCCCAGTCTGTCCAACCTTAACTCATAAAACAGCCCACTCAGTCCAGGTATCAATCTAGTAAACCTTTGAACTGCCTCCAACACATTTACATCTTTCCTTAAATAAGGAGACCAAAACTACACACAGTATTCGAGGTGCGGTCTCACCAATGCCCTGTATAACTGAAGCATAAATCCTTATATGTTCAATCCCTCTCTTAATAAAGGGAAGCATTCCATTAGCCTTCTTAATTACTCGCTGTTCCTGCATACTAACTTTCCGTGACTCATGAACTAGAGCACCTAACTCCCTCTGCACCTCAGAATTATGCAGCCATTCTCCATTTAAGTAATTCCCTGCTTTTTCATTCTTCCTGCCAAAGTGAACAACTTCACATTTTCCCACATTAAACTCCATTTGCCAGATCTTTGCCCACTGACTCAACCTAACTATATCCATCTAAAACCTCCTCATGTTCTCTTCACAACATACTTTCCAACCTACCTTTGTGTCATCTGCAAACTTAACTACCATGTCTTCACCCCCCTCAACTAAGTCACTGATGTAAATTGTATAAAGTTGAGGGCCCAGTGCAGGCCCCTGTGGGACGTAACTTGTCTCATCCTACCAATCAGAAAAAAAAACATTTATGCATACCTCCAGCTAGCCAATCTTCTATCCATGCTAATATGTTACCCCCTATACCATGCGCTTTTATTTTCCGTAATAATCTTTGATGTACCTTATCAAATGCCTTCTGGAAATCCAAGTACAGTACATCTACAGGCTCCCCTTTATCCACTGCACATGCTACTCCTTCAAAAAACTCCAGTAAATTGGTTAAACATAATTTTCCTTTCAGAAACCCATGCTGACTGTTCCCAGTTGCCTTGAGCTCTTCGAAGTGGCCAGCTATAACCTCCTTAATGATCGATTCTAATAATTTCCCCATGGCAGATGTCAAGCCAACTGGCCTATGGTTTCCTGTTTTCTGCCCCCCACCCTTCTTGAATAGAGGGGTTATATTTGCTACTTTCCAATCTGATGGAACTTTTCCAGAATCAAGCGAATTTTGGAAAATTAACACCAGCATGTCAACTACCTCATTACTCACTTCTTTTAAGGCCGTGGGATGTAATCCATTGGGACCTGTCGACTTGGCAGCCTGCAGCTCCATCAATTTGCTCAATACTGTCTCCCTGGTGATTTCAATTTCAGCAAGTTCCTTTTTCATATTCACCTCCTGATTTGTAGCCTTTACTGGAAGGTTTTTAGTATCCTCCATAGTGAACACAGAATATTTGTTCATTTCTTTTGCCATTTCCTTATTATCTACTATTAACTGCCCACTGTCACTCTCCAGAGGACCAACACTCATTTTCCTTATGCTTTTCCTTTTCAAATACCTGCAGAGACTCTTGCTATCCATTTTTACATTTCTAGCTCGTTTCCTCTCATTCTAATTTCTTTCTCCTGATTAACCTTTTAGTCATTCTCTGCCGTTCTTTTTATTCTGCCTGATCATCAGTCCTGCCACTCATCTTTGCGGAGTTGTATGCTTTTTCCTTAAGTTTTATGCTTTCCTTAAATCTCTAGCTAACCATGGATGGTGGGTCCTCTCCTTAGAATAGTTCTTTATAGTAGAAATGTACTTATCCAGAATACTCTGAAATATCCCCTTAAATGTCTGCCACTACTTCTCTATTGATCTATCCTCTAGCCTAGATTCCCAGTACACTCCAGCAAGCTCAACTTTCATCCCAACATAGTTGCCCTTATTTAATTTTAAGATGCTAGTCTTAGACCCATCCCTCTCCCTTTCAAACTGGGTGTAAAATTCAATCATATTGAGGTCTCTGCTACCTAGGGGTGCCTTTACTCTGAGGTTATTAATTAATTATGTCACGGTACACAATACCAAATCTAATATAACCTGCTCTCTGGTAAGTTCCAGAACACACTGCTCTAAGAAACTATCTCAAAGCATTCTAAGAAATCCTCATCCAGGCTACTACTGCCAATCTGATTTTTCCAGTTTAAGTGTAGATTAAAATCATCCATGATTATTGCCATTCCTTTATCACAAGCACACAATATTTTCTCTTGAGTACTTCATCCTACACTGTGGCTATTGTTAGGAGACCTGTACTACTAATGACATTTTTCCCCTACTATTTTTCATCTCCACCCAAAGCTATTCTACATTTTGATCTCTCAAACCAAGGTCATGTCTAACTATTGCACCAATGCCCTCTTTGATTAACAGTGCTACCCCTCCACTTTTACCTAGCTTCCTGCTCTTCCTGAAGGCAAATGCACATGGGATACAGGGTAATTTGATAAGGTGGATTCAAAATTGGCTTAGTTGTAGAAGACAGAGAGTGATAACAGAAGGATGCTTTAGTGACTGGAAGCCAGTGTCCTGTAGTATACCACAGGGATCTGTGCTCGGACCCCTATTATTTGTCATTTATATAAACAACATAGATGACCAAGTGGGGGGTAGGATTAGTAAGTTTGCGGATGACACAAAGATTGGCCGGGTGGTTAACAGTGAAGTTAAGTGTCTTAGGCTATAGGAAGATATAGACAGGATGGTCAAATGGACAGGTAAGTAGCAGATGGAATTTAACCCTGAGAAGTGTGAGGTGATGCACTTTGAAAGGAGTAATTTGACAAGGAAGTATTCAATGAATGGCATGACACTAGGAAGTTCTGAGGAACAAAGGGACCTTGGCATGTGTGTGTCCATAGATCTCTGAAGGTGGAGGGGCATGTTAGTGGGCTGGTGAAAAAGGCATATGGGACTCTTGCCTTTATCATTTGAGGCATAGGTTACAAAAGTAGGGAGGTCATGTTGGAGTTGTATAGAACCTCGGTGAGGCCACAGCTGGAGTACTGTGTGCAGTTCTGGTCACCACATTATAGGAAGGATGTGATTGCACTGGAGGGGGTGCAGACGAGATTCACCAGGATGTTGCCTGGGATGAAATATTTAAGTGATGAAGAGAGGTTGGATAGACTTGGGTTGTTTTCATTGGAGCAGAGAAGACCGAGGGGCGACCTGATCGAGGTGTGCAAGATTATGAGGGGCATGGACAGGGTGGATAGGGAGCAGCTGTTCCCCTTAGTTGAAGAGTCAGTCACAAGGGGACATAAGTTCAAGGTGAGGGGCAGCAAGTTTAGGGGGGATGTGAGGAAATACTTTTTTACCCTGAGGGTGTGAGGGTCTGGAATGCGCTGCCTGGCAGGGTGGTGGAGGTGGGTTGCTTCACAACCTTTAAAAAGTACCTGGATGAGCACTTGGCAAATCATAACATTCAAGGCTATGAGCCAAGTGCTGGTAAATGGGGTTAGGTAGGTAGGTCATGTGTTTCTCACGTGCCGGTGTAGACCTGATGGGCCGAAGGGACTCTTCTGCGCTGTGTGATTCTGTGATTCATGAATGTTATGTACCCTTCAATATTAAGGACACAATCATTATTGTCCTGCAGTCACATCTCTGCAATTGCTATCAGATCATATTTATTTACTTCAATGTGGGCCATCAGTTCATTTACTTTGTTATGAATGCTACCTGCATTCAGATAGAGAGCCTTCAGTTTCGTCTTTTTGTCACCTTTGTAACATCTAGTCTTGAATGCTGATGCATTGTTAGGTTTTTTCTTTCTGTCCCTTCCTGCCATTCTCTGACCCGCATTTCTCTTATTACTATTTTGCTCTCCTGTCTTGACTCTACATTTTGAAATGTTACCTCTACCCAAGCTTGATGCCTCACCTCTCTTGTTTAGTTTGAAGCCCTTTCTGCTTCCCTAGCTATGTGATTTGCAGGACATTTGTCCTAGCATGGTTCAGGTGTGAACAGTCCCAGCGGTACAGCCCCCAATTCCTTCAGTACTGATGCCAATGACCAACAAACTGGAACCCACTTCTCCCACACCAGTCTTTGAGCCATACATTTGTCTCTTTAATCTTATTTGCCCTGTGCCAATTTGCTCGTGGCTCAGGTAATAATCCAGAGATTAATATCTTCGAGGTTCTGCTTCTTAATTTGTTACCTAAATCCTCACACTGACTTTATAAAACCACTTTCCTAGTTCTTCCTATGTCATTGGTACCTACATGGACCACGACAACTGGATCTTACCCCTCCCACTGCAAGTTTCTCTCCAGCCCTGAGCAGATGTCCTGAACCCTGTCACCGGGTAGGCAACATAAATGTCTGGACTCTTGCTCTTTGCTGCAGAGAACAATGTCAATCCCTCGCACTATACTATCCCCTACTACCACTACATTCCTTTTTGCTCCCCCTGCTTGAATGGCTTCCTGTACCACAGTGCCATGGCCAGCCAGCTCATTATCTTGCAGACGTCGCTTTCATCCACACAGGTTATGAGCACCTCAAACCTGTTTGACAGTTGCAAAGCCTGAGGCTCCTCCCCTACTGTCTGCTCGGTCCCATTAGCTGCCTCACTGACAGTCACATCCTCCTGGCCCTCACTACAGACCAGAACAGATGACTCTCTTCTAAGAAGGGTGACTGTCTTCTGAAACAAAGTATCCAGGTATTTTTTCCCCTCCCTTATGTTGAGCATCGTCTGTACTTCAGCTCCCACGTCAATAATCCTGATCCGGAATTCCTCAAGCTGTTTCCTGCGGACGTGTTTGTCATGGATTGCCTTGGCATCCAAAAGTTCCCACATCTCACAGCTGCAAAAAAACACCTGTCCTGCCATTCAAATTTGTTACTTAGTTAATTGACTTTAATTAAATTCTTCCTATGTATGCTACACTTTACTGTGTTTACTGAATGCTAGTACCGCTGACAACTAAAGGTTAATTGCTTCTTAACTACAAGGTTAGTATTTTAGATGTTTGTTTAAATTACTTTATTTTTATTGCTTTTTATTTTTATAGTTAGATTTTAATTTTAAGGTTTTCAAATTTTGTTTTATTTATTTTAAAGCTCTTTTTATTTATAGATCTACCTTAACTCACCTGTCCTCACCTGGTTTCTCACACACTGTCCCTTAGACTGAGCACATACCGGCCAATCAACTTACTAGCTTCCTGTGACGTCACAGTTACTTTTTTTTCTTTTCCAGCCAACAGCGTCCTTCTCAAACTGAAGTCCCCACCGCTCTCCGCACCCATTTCAAACTGAAGTCTCTCCCGCTTTCCGTGACCTTTTCAAACTGAAGTCCCCACCGCTCTCCACATCCTTTCCAAACTGAAGTCTCTCCCGCTCTCCGTGACCTTTTCAAACTGAAATCCCCGCCGCTCTCCGTGTCCTTTTCAAACTGAAGTCCCCACCGCTCTCTGCATCCTTTTCAAACTGAAGTCCCCGCCGCTCTCCGTGTCCTTTTCAAACTGAAGTCCCCACCGCTCTCTGCCCCCTTTTCAAACTGAAATCCCCGCCGCTCTCCGTGTCCTTTTCAAACTGAAGTCCCCACCGCTCTCTGCCCCCTTTTCAAACTGAAGTCCCCGCCGCTCTCCGTGTCCTTTTCAAACTGAAGTCCCCACCGCTCTCTGCCCCCTTTTCAAACTGAAATCCCCGCCGCTCTCCGTGTCCTTTTCAAACTGAAGTCCCTGCCGCTCTCTGCCCCCTTTTCAAACTGAAATCCCCACCGCTCTCTGCACCCTTTTCAAACAGAAGTCTCTCCCGCTCTCCGTGTCCTTTTCAAACTGAAGTCTCTCCCGCTCTCCACACCTTTTTCAAACTGAAATCCCCACCACTCTCCGTTTCCTTTTCAAACTGAAGTCTCTCCTGCTCTCCGTGTCCTTTTCAAACTGAAGTTCCCACCGCTCTCTGCACCCTTTTCAAACTGAAATCCCCACTGCTCTCTGCACCCTTTTCAAACAGAAGTCTCTCCCGCTCTCTGTGTCCTTTTCAAACTGAAGTCTCTCCCGCTCTCCGTGTCCTTTTCAAACTGAAGTCCCTGCTGCTCTCCGTGCCCTTTTTAAACTGAAATCCCCGCCGCTCTCTGCGTCCTTTTCAAACTGAAGTCCCCGCTGCTCTCCGTGTCCTTTTCAAACTGAAGTCCCCACCGCTCTCCATGTCCTTTTCAAACTGAAGTCCCTGCTGCTCTCCGTGTCCTTTTCAAACTGAAGTCCCCACCGCTCTCTGCCCCCTTTTCAAACTGAAGTCCCCGCCGCTCTCCGTGTCCTTTTCAAACTGAAGTCCCCACCGCTCTCTGCCCCCTTTTCAAACTGAAATCCCCGCCGCTCTCCGTGTCCTTTTCAAACTGAAGTCCCTGCCGCTCTCTGCCCCCTTTTCAAACTGAAATCCCCACCGCTCTCTGCACCCTTTTCAAACAGAAGTCTCTCCCGCTCTCCGTGTCCTTTTCAAACTGAAGTCTCTCCCGCTCTCCACACCTTTTTCAAACTGAAATCCCCACCACTCTCCGTTTCCTTTTCAAACTGAAGTCTCTCCTGCTCTCCGTGTCCTTTTCAAACTGAAGTTCCCACCGCTCTCTGCACCCTTTTCAAACTGAAATCCCCACTGCTCTCTGCACCCTTTTCAAACAGAAGTCTCTCCCGCTCTCTGTGTCCTTTTCAAACTGAAGTCTCTCCCGCTCTCCGTGTCCTTTTCAAACTGAAGTCCCTGCTGCTCTCCGTGCCCTTTTTAAACTGAAATCCCCGCCGCTCTCTGCGTCCTTTTCAAACTGAAGTCCCCGCTGCTCTCCGTGTCCTTTTCAAACTGAAGTCCCCACCGCTCTCCATGTCCTTTTCAAACTGAAGTCCCTGCTGCTCTCCGTGTCCTTTTCAAACTGAAGTCCCCACCGCTCTCCGCGTCCTTTTCAAACTGAAGTCCCCACCGCTCTCCGCATCCTTTTCAAACTGAAGTCCCCACCGCTCTCCGTGTCCTTTTCAAACTGAAGTCCCCACTGCTCTCCGCGTCCTTTTCAAACTGAAGTCCCCGCCACTCTCCGCACCCTTTTCAAACTGAAGTCCCCGTCACTCCCCGCGTCCTTTTCAAACCGAAATCCCCGCCGCTCTCTGTGTCCTTTTCAAACTGAAATCCCCGCCGCTCTCTGTGTCCTTTTCAAACTGAAATCCCCGCTGCTCTCTGTGTCCTTTTCAAACTGAAGTCCCCGTCACTCCCCGCGTCCTTTTCAAACTGAAATCCCCGCCGCTCTCCATGTCCTTTTCAGAGAGAAGTCTCCGCCGCTCTCCGCCTCCATTTCAAACTCATCTGGACACTCGCAAGTGTGGCTGTCTCCATATATCCATCATACCGCTGTTGATTGAAGATCCAGGGTCTGATAACTGCTCACAATTGAAATCTGTTCACATGAAAGAACCAGTTCTGCCAGGTCAGAGTAATTTTATAAAACTTCTTTGAGTTTCCCCCTCCCCAGACACTTTGTTCCTTTAACTGGATTATTTTGCCGGCAAGTTGAGGATATGAAGCAGTTTATTGTAAATTCAGGTGAGCTGTTTGCTGTGCCTGGTCAGCTTTGGCTCTGAACTCAACAGAATATGTTGGACGGACAGAGAAAATAAAACTGGTGAGGCCGGAAAGATAGGATGGGTCAGTCAGCATTGAAGGAAAGGTTAATGTTTCAGATAGGGCCTCTGATCGGAGCCAGTGTGGCGAGGGGATGGGGGAGGGGGCAGAATTCTTTCAACGATATTTATAAGGAATGAGATTGCTAAAAGCAGTTAACTTGAAGGCCAGGGTGACACGCTGTCCTGTCAGCCTGGTTTTGCTATAAATTAGATTTTCTGGGAAGAAGAATGAGTGGCTGATGTCCAATACCTGAAATTATGATGGGTAATCCTTTAAATCTGATTGATTCAAGCTCAGAGTGTCAATGGGTATCACACTTTTTTTTATATGTGTGTGCTATTAGAAACTTCAAGAGATCAGATGTGTTTCTTATCAATCAGTGGGATTAATTTGCAAACCTATTGCATTCGCACCGATGATGGGGCCTACTTAACTCTTTAAATGTGACCTGTATAGGGGTGCAGTGTGTTCTCCCGTGTCTTACCAACACCAGCTCCCGAATGGGTAGATTCTGAGCCGGGAGTGCGTGGTTACAAAATCACTCCTGCCAGTGGTAACGTGCTAATTGGATCCACGTGATTGGCTGAAGCTTCATCCTCATGTAACTTGGAGACAGATCAAGGTTCCAACAGTTGAACATTGATGACATGTAGCACAAGCACAGCTTTCCTCACAATTGAAATAAGCAACGACTTGCATGATTGTAGCACTTTTAACTTAGTAAAATGTTCCAATGCGTTTGAAAAGTGCTGATGAAGATTCTGCTGTCACCATTTACCCAACCTCCAGACACATATTTTGCTTCTTTACTTGTTCCATTTCCGCTGCATCTTGCCTGACACCATCATCTCTTTTGTTATTTAATTACTCCTGTCGTCCACCATTTCAGTCTTTCCCTGTTCCTTTCCAGTTCCCCTCCCACACCCCCACCACCCCCCCCCCCCCTCACTGCACTCCCCCCACCCCCACCAACTACTTGATTTGCTTAAAACTTGCTAAACATCTTCAATCTAAAGTTGAGGCTACAAGTTGGAGTTCTCATAGTGTTAAGCATAAGAGTGAAAAGTTTTATTTATTCATTCTTTCATGGGATGTGGGCATCGCTGGCAAGGCCAGCATTTGTTGTCCATCCCTAATTGCCCTTGATCTGAATGGCTTGCTGGGCCATTTCAGAGGGCAATTAAAGCATTAACTCTGCTTCTCTCTCCACAGATGCTGCCTGACCTGCTGAGTATTTTATACGTATGTCCTGTTTTATAGTTGAGTACAAGGTCTAGGTTGGCCCTCTGGCTCATCACTAGGTGAAAGTGATACATTAAGAAGAATGTGTCAATTGATGTTCCAGCCAGGCATTCCTGGGAAATCTTAACCTGCCTGAAGCACATGTCAGGAATTCCTGAGTGTGTAACTTGTCGTTAAGCAACCTTTACGGTTAAATGGTTAAGAAAACTGCATAGTTTGCAACAAATATGCGTTCCCTTAAAGGATACAAAACCTAGGCATAAAATAGTCCAACTGTGGCTAACAAGAGAAGTTAATGGTTTGAAAACAGAGAGTGCTAGAAAAACTCAGCAGGTCCGGCAGCATCTGTGGAGAGAGAAACAGGACTTCGAAGAAGAGTCATATTGGATTCAAACCATTAACTCTGTTTCTCTCTCTGCAGACACTGCCAGCTGAGATTTTCCAGCACTTTCCGTTTTCATTTCAGATCTCCAGCATCCACAGTATTTTGCCTTTATTTTAGTGGAAGTTAGGTAATTTAGATTAAAGTCAAATATTTATCATGTTTTCAAAAAGAGGTTTAGGAGGATTTTAAAAGTTAGCAAATGATGACCAAGGAACTGTTAAAGAAAAAGGAAATCACATATGAGAGTGTCCATTGTGGTTCAGTTCAGAGCAGCTTTACCTCTATCCCAGTTTCTGGGTTCAAGTACCACTCCAGGGACTGATCCCAAAAATCAAGGCTGACACTCCACTACAATACTGAGGGAATGCTGCACTGTTGGAGGTGTTGTCTTTCAGATGAGACATTAAACTGAAGCCCCATCTGCCTGCTTGGGTGAATGTGAAAGATCCCATGTCAATATTTTGAGGAAGAGCAGAGGAGTTATCTTCAAAGTTCTGGCCAACGTTCATCCTTTAATCAAAACCACAAAGAACAAATTATCTTGACATTATTACATTGCTGTTTGTGGGAGCTTGTTGTGTGCAAATTGGCTGCTGCATTTCCTACCTTGCAACAGTGACCACACTTCAACAAGTATTTCATTGACTGAAAAGTACTTTGAGATGTCCGGTGGTCGTGAAAAGTGCTATATAAATGCAAATCTTTCTTTTTATTCATTTTCACTAGCTAGAGACATGAAGACAGATGGTGAAGTCTTCTCTGAGTGTGCCAAAAGGAAAAGATTACTGAAAGTAAGTGTGGGTGCCTTTAAGGCAGAGACTGGAGAAATGTTTCAGGAATAGTGAGAAACCAATGGGCTAGTGAGGAATGAGGAATTAAAGAAATTAGCATCAGTGAAAGCTTGCTGTAAGGGAGGAATTTTGGAAAAGCATCCCCATTGAACCTAGCTCCTCACTGCTACAACAATGAAGAAGTTGAGCATTGAGGCTACAATTTGGAGTTCTCATCATGTCAAGCATAAAAGTAAAACGTTTTATTTATTCATTCTTTCACGGGATGTGGGTGTCACTGGCAAAGCCAGCATTTGCTGTCCATCCTTAATTGCCCTTAAACTGAATGGCTCGCTAGGTCATGTTGCTGTCGGCCTGGATTCACATTAGGCCAGACCAGTTAAGGATGGCAGAGACATCAGTGAAGCAGATGGGTTTTTACAACAATCAAATAGAGTTTCATGCTCACTGAGACTAGCTTTCAATTCCAGATTTTATTAACTGAATTTAAATTCTACCAGCTGCCATGGTGGGATTTTAAACCACACCCTAAGTGTATTAGCATTGTCCTCTGAATTACTAGCTCAGTGACATTACCACCAGTTTCTTACTGTACTTATATAGGACCTTGGTAAGACTACTCTGGAGTACTGTGCACAGTTTTGGTCTCCTTGCCAAAGGAAGGATATACTTGCCTTAGAGGAAGTGCAATGAAGTTCATTTGGCTGATCCCTGGATGAAAGGAATGTCCGATGGGGAGAGATTGAGTGGAGCAGGCCTAAATTCCCCAGGAAAATGCCATCAAACAAATATCTGCTCTCATCCACCTCACAGTAATTTCATTATCATAAGACTTTCTGGAGAAATTTATTCCACTTTGTATGTAAATGCAGACAGTCATTTCAGTTCCCCCTCCTACTTAAGATGCACTTATCCGACCAATGATTAATGTAGGCTGAGAGGATTACCATGCTTGTTTGTGTCAGAACGAGTTGTGCTCTTAAGTAAAATCTACTGAAGAATAATGCAAAGACATTATTCCTCCATGACTATCCCATTTAGTCTGCCTGTATAACAACACAAAAATGCTTGGTCAAAGAAATCCCTTTTAATCTTGTCAATTTATTCTTTTTCACTCAAATGAATTGATTTGCATTGCTTGACTGTATCTGATAACGTCCAAAGAAAATTGCTAAAAGTGCTCCAAATATTTTTGATTTTGTCTGAAAGACATAATCGAAGGTAGTGGGGGGTTGGGGGAGGCTGGTGGGGGATTGAGTGGAATTACATCGAGATACCAACCCTACTGTGGGGGCGACACTTTTGTTTTGAAACAACCTTTGGACTGAAATCGATATAAACCATACAAGAGAATTTATTGTACTGCCATCGTAATACAATTCTCCTTAAGCAAGATGGTCTGATAACAGGAAAGACTGCTTAGAGGGGATACTTTAGGAACAATTATTAATGGTCTCACTGTCACAAAACTGTAATAAAAAATTATGCTGACCTTTCCTCCAATCTAGCTATAAAGCTCTGTTGTCAGTCTTAACCTTATGAGTGTCAATGACTCTAAGGCTCCCAATGTTGGAATGTTTCATTTAGACGTATTTTTAGTTTCTTATCAAGACTTTTGAGCCAGATCTTGCTGGAGTGGAGCATCTTGTAACATATTATGTTAAACTTTTTCGCACACCCTTCAGCTCAAACATAACTTGCGGTATAACGTTCTGGAAGTGTGGGCTAACGAAGACATAGTGAGGGCAACAGTGCTTCCGGGACCTTTATACCCGCATCAGCATCCCATCTCCCTGAGATTTAAGGATTTGGAAAGAACCAGAGGAATTGGAAATAGGGCCAATTATAGTCAAATCAGGAACTAAAAGAGAAAAGGAGAGAGTGAAAGAAAGATTGGATTAGGAGACAAAGAGAGTAAAAAGACGGAAAGGAGAAGTAAGAGAAAAGAAAATGTAATTTTTTTCATTTTTTAAAATCTATTATAATTGACTCCATTCAAAAATGAGATGGATCCATTTAAATTGTTACCTTTCTGGGCCAGAGAGCTTGATTGGCACTGCAGTGAAACTTATCCTTTTGTTAAAAGGGTAATTGCGCTGTTAATTACCAGACTTAACTTTCCGTGGAGCGTTTAATAGACAATGAATGTGCAAATCTAGCAACTCTTTAAAAATAATGGTGAGACTTAGTGCAAGCTGCAGTTCATGTAAGGTAAATGATGGATTGTAAGGTAAATGATGGATGATGATAAATCGGTCAACGAGTTCTGGAGATTCTCAACTCACACCATATCCTGTAATATCTTGAGCTTTTCATCAACTTGGGCTTCAGAAATGCTGCAGAATCTTCTGTCCTGCCAGCAGCAAGAAGCTTGGCGGATGGGGGAGCTTAATTTAGAGGGAGGCCAAAAATCAGTTTCCCGATGGCAGGGTGAACTTTAGCAATTATGTTCTTGGAACTTTAATGCGGGTTAAAGGTGGGTTGATCTTCCCAACCGATGAACAATGTTGGGAAGCCCTTTTGCAGCCATTAGCACGTCCTGCCTTCTCATTAAAAAGGCCTCTTCACCGGAATTAAGTTCCTCCTCCATATTAAGTTCCCTTCCAGTGAGAAACTAGAACATTCAGTTTTAGAACTACACCTAAGTGGTTTTGGTCTCCTGATCTAAGGAAGGGTGTAACTGCCATAGAGGGACTGCAATGCAGATTCACCTGGATTGACGAGATTGTCTTATGAGGAGAGATTGAGGAAACTGGGCCTGCATTCTCTAGAGTTTCAAAGAATGAGTCTCATTGAAACTTACAAAATTCTTAGAGTGTGACAGGATAGATGTGGCTGGGGGGTTTTCCCTGGCTGGTGAGTCAAGAATCAGGGGACACAGTCTCAGGATAAGGGCCAGGCCATTTAACACTGAGATGAGGAGGAATTTCTTCACTCAAAGGATGGTGAACCTTTGCAATTCTCTCGCCCAGAGGGCTGTGGAAACCCAATCATGGAGCAGGTTCATGACAGAAATCGATAGATTTCTGGAGACTAATGGTATCAACGGATATGGGGATAGTGGGGAAAAATGGCATAGTGGTAGATGGTTAGCCTTGATCTGTCTGAATATCAGAGCAGGCTAGATGGGTCAAATGGGCTACAACTACTCCTATTTCCTAATTCACCAGACATTCATCATACACCTTTTTTGTTTCACCGTTGTCTTTATATAATTCATCATCCCAGGAGCCTTGTTTTTGGCTCCCTTATCTTTCACTGGCATACACCTGTCAAGGTAGACTTCTTGCATGATTAATGGTGAGTTGCTGCTGCGTGGTCCTCTTTGGGGAGTGTCGGTAAATGCCAGCCCATGCTTGAGACCAGATGGTGGCATTGCAAGTTGCGTGGAGGATAACCAAGGAAGGGTCAGTGGGGAAGGGTAGAGCAGTGGCCAGGCAAAGGTGGAAGGGATAGTGCAGGCTGGCAGGCTGTCTGGGTGCCCTTGAAAATGGCACCCAGACCTTGAACCCCATGAAGTAACCGTGGCGACTTCCTGCTTGCCCCTGTCTTGAGAAGTAGTGAGTTCCTCAGGGATGCATATTTAATGAGTGCACGATTGCATGTGATCAGTAGTTCTAATTGCTTCTAATTGTTTCAGCCATTCACTGACTCATTCCTCAAGGCAATTTCTTGACCAATCAAAGTCAAGCTGCCTAGTTTAAATTTCAAACAATGCTTGGCAGTTAACTGTCAGTCACAATCACTGGTGCGTTATCTATGGTAATGCCTCTACCAATCAGAGTCCACTTGCCAACCAATCAGCACTCTCTTCTCATACAGTATAAATTGTTGTTTTCCCCTTATATTGATGTTCAAACCAAATTGCGATGTGCAGGATTGAAGGAACACAGGGTAAAGTTCGTTAAATGAAAATTGAGGACTGATTTAAGGAGCTCACCATTCCTAAACAACAGTCAATACCAACTGATCTCTAGTAGCATGCACTAAAGGAATCAAGATCATATGTGTTATTCAGATGAAGCAGTGTTATAGGTTGAGTTATGGGTTATGGATCAAGTTTTGCACTCTTGATAATGTAGCTGTGTTAAAAAATCATGCACTCTTGTCCTTTTTAATTATACATATTTATAAATTTCCAATGCTGCATTTACAATATCAAACTCTCGTTATTACATTCCCAACTTCATACCCAAGATAAAAGCAAAATATTGCAGATGCTGGAAATCTGAAACAAAAACAAAAATTGCTGGAAAAACTCAGCAGGCCCCACAGCAACTGTGGAGAGAAAGAGTTAATGTTTCGAGTCCAGATGACTGTTCTTCAGAACTAAAGAGAAAGAAACGTAGAAGTAGGGTGGGGAACAATACGGCAAGAAGCCCAAAAATCGGTTTGCAATCGTCCGTTCCGCTCGTCAAATGCAGGCCGCGTCTCCTGTCGCCACATGTCAGGAAAATCATTTTGTTGGCCGGAATCAATCCCACGTCAAATTTACTGCCCGCGTCAGTGTGATTTCAGAATGGCGTGTTTCACCTCTGCCCTTAAAAGGCATGCACCTGGCAACCTGAACTTCAAGGGGAACTCGGAGATGAGCGCACACAACCTGGTGCAGCGCTCGTGACCATTACCCATCGGACATCAAGGAAGAGGCATTCACGAGGGGTGGTGGGGGGCATGGCTGGCTTTCAGTGCGGTGCCAGGTCAAGGGCTCCAGCGCGTGTCAGACCCGGGGTTGGTGTCGTTGGGGGGGTGTGTGCAAGGGCAGCAGAGACTGGAGGAAATACTCAAGCACATGCCGGGGAGTGTGGGGGGAGGGGCGGTGGTGTGGGGGGAGCTGCCACACACTCAGAAAACCTTGTCAAAAGTGAGCATTCATCTGAAGCTGAGGCTGTTCAGCTGCAGGTCCACTGACATGCTGGGATACTGCCGACTCAAACAATGCAAAAGCACGAAAGTGTCAACCAAGTCCTCCAGAACTTTTCACCCCTCGGGTGCAGACTGCAAATTAACATACATTTTAGCAATCGGTCACTGGGCGAGTTGTACAATCCCCTTGCAAAGAGTGGTCATGGTGCAGTCTCAAGTGGAGACGCTCACAGACTCTCCCAATGTCTTTACAAAGGTTTGGATGAATATCCATTATATTTTGAGCTAACAGCCTTGCAGTGCGGGTTAGGAGAATGTCTGTGCCTGAGCTGAGAGCACAGCATGCAGTCCAGTGGCCGAAGCTGCCACCAATCGGTCAGGTGGGGTGGGGCGGAGGTGGGTGGGGTTTCGGACAGCCAATGAGCGCCCTACATAACGGCCATCCAAGTGGTGGCCAGCACTCTCCTGCACGTGTGAAGGTCTAGTACACGCATGCTAAACCATACGACTCTCTCTCTTTCTTTGGTCCTGCAGGAGGAAAACATCAGGATCATGGGGCCTGGTGATTTAACAGTATGCTTTGTGGAATACAAAGACCAGAGATGAAAAAGAAGAGAGTGGTGGAAGGGCTTTGGTTGACAAAGGAAGAGCAGCCCCTCAAGATGAAGGGGTGGCAGGGCCTGCTGCATACACAGGTGAAGATCCACAGTGAGCCATCAGTCATAGATGCCTCTCTAGACCCAAGGTCTGTAGATGGCACTTGTCATTCCTGCAGATGACTGAGAACGAGTGTCACCAAAGACTGTGCATGTCTAGGGAACTGGTCAGTCACTTATGCCACCTGCTGCAGAATTTGGTGCCATGGGGGCATGGAAGGCATCCTCTGCCAGTGGCCATATAAGTGACTGTAGCGCTCAATTTTTACACCAGTGACTCCTCTTAGGGCTCCACAGGTGGCCTGTATGGGATCTTGGAAGCCTCCACACACAAGTGTATCCAAGAACTCATGTACACCATCTTCGTGAAGGCGCAGAACTTTGTGCATTTCACCTGGGATCAGGAAAGCCAAGAAGCAAGAGCGCTAGGATTTGCGCTGATCTCAGGTTTCCAACAGATGCATGATGCCATGTCAATCACATGGTGCTTGGATCTCCATGACCAAAAAACAGTCAACTGCGTCAACCGCAAGGGCTTCCACTTGCTGAATGTTCAGCTGCTGTGCAACCACCTTAAGCACATCCTGCAGGTCTGCACATGCTCCCCAGGGAGCATCCACGACTCCTACATCCTTAGCAGGTCTCAGATCCCTGACATCTTCCAGGGTCCAGAGAGGCTGCAAGGTTGGCTCCTCAGGGTCAAGGGCTACCCACAGAGCAAGTGACTGATGATGCCCATGTGGTGGCCTCAGGCTGCAGCAGAGCAACAGTACAATGAGGCTCATTGTTCGACCTGGACTTTGGTGGAACAAACTATAGACATTTTGAAAATGAGGTTCAGGTCCGGTGGAGCCCTGCAATACTGTTCCCAGAGGGTGTTGAGCATCATTGTTGCTTGCTGCATGCTCCACAACCTGGTGCTGAAACAGGGGGAGGACCTGGCTGAGGGGGAGTTGGAAGAGCTGCACGTCTCCTCCCATGGAGAGGTTGTTGAAGGAGATGACGATGATCAGGTCCTCGAAGGCGAGGGTGCCAGCTATGAGGCTAAGGCACTGAACATAAGAGGGTGGCGCGCTCTGGGGCCTTCATGGCCACAGAACTCATGGAGCATGATGACAGCATGTAGTGAGGACACTCCATAGATCTTCAAATTGCCTCTGTGAATACCTGACTCCTGCCTGGCTGTGGGCAGCTTGTTTGTGCTCTGAAATCAGGGTCATATCATGGAGATGCAGTTGTGAAATGTTGAATGCACCTGATCCTTTATCAACCTTTAGCATCTGACCCCTTCAGGAGCACAGCATCACCTGTCATTGATGCTGAAGAGATGGGGGCCAGCCCCACATTAAAGGTGCTGAGAGCACACAGAGAGAATGATGGAACTCTGTGACATCTGCCCACAACATTCTGGCAGCAATGACTAGCGCCATCGAGGTGCAGGCATCAGTACTGTGTCCAGTGAGTGTGAGGCCGGACCATCACTTTGGTCTGAAGGTTACACACTGCACAGGGAAGAGACCCTGGACTGAGACACCTGCCTTTACCTTGTGCAGGAACCAAGGTTTCACATCTGAGTGACACGGACACTGCTCATCATAACAAGGAACCATAGGCAGGGAAACATTTTTGGGAGTATATTTACAATAGTGAACAGTATGTACAAGCGATTAACACCTGTGCCCAGGCTGTGCAACTATATCTTCTTAACCTTCCTAATCCTGCCGCTATGTCTTGGTGCTCCCCGGACTTCCACAGTGCAATTGCAGGCAGCCTGCTGACTGCTACACTCTGTCTGCAATGATCTTAGCGGGCGTCCCCAGGAGGGCCAGACCGGGAGGACTTCACTTGCTTTCTTGGGTGCCTGCGGGCCACTGGCTGATACCTTGAGGATAAGGGGAATTTGGAGTGAGATTGAGCAGCCCCTCACCCCTCTTAAACTGACATTGTTGCAGGTGAACTATGGAATGAGAATGGAGTTCAGTTTGCGCAGCCATGCAGGACTGATGTCCTGGACCTAGGTCTCCATGGCAGCTGCCATCTCACTAGTGTTGACATCAGTGCATTGACATGCTGGCGCTATCACCTCAGCTGAAGGTGGACGGACTCCTCCATCGTGCCTTGCAATCTGAGGAGTACAGTGGACATCCCTTCCTGATGTTCCCGAGCTTGCCTCTGCAACTCCAGCAACTGAGGTATGACCAAGTCCAGAGACTCGTCATCTGATTCTGACTCAGCAGGTTTTAGGTCTCTAGCAGCCCTCTGAATGCTGATAATGTGGGAAGACATTGTTGCTGCCTGCTATGGATCAGACAGTGCGATGTTCTCACCAGATTGTGATCCTGAGGCTACTTTAGAACTAGGTCCCACCAAGTGTGTGTCCCTGTGCTGGGGAGGGTGTGGGTGAGCGCTGTGACGGGTCTTCAATCAGGGAGTCATCAGATTCTTCTTCTGAGCTTTCTTCGGGCATGGTATGAGGGCCTGGCTCCCCTTGGGTGCTACCCAAATGTGCCTGTGAAAGCAAAGAGAGTTAATTAGTGCATGGCAGACAAATGCAGAACAGGGGAGCTTACTCACAGCCTGGTTGTTTGATGGATGTTGCACTGCTGGATCCTCACTTGGTTGAGCACTGCCGGCCTCACCGTCAGCACAGGAATAGTCCAGTTCATCGCCGGCCAGCTGGACGACTCTATTTTCAAGCCTGTGAGGACCTTGATGTCAGGCATTCCTCCGCCAGTCTCCGTTTGTCGTGTGTCAGCTTGTCCTGCATGAATACAGATGGGGAGAGTGGAAGCAGGACACCTGCCAGGCCAAATGAGAAGAATGCCTGGCATGTGCGGGTGGTGAGTGGTGCCATGGACAGGGTGAGGGCTGATGAAGTTGTGTGTGACAGAGTCAATGGTCCCTTGAACTGGCAGTGAGTGAGATCCCTGCGGATATGTGATGGGTTTGTGAGTGTGAGTTGAGAGTGATGAGAAGAGAGATTTACCTTGGTGGAGGAGATCATTCACCCTCTTGCGGCACTGGGTGGCTGTTCTCTTTTGCAGGGCATTGGCGCTGACCACTGCTGCCACTGTCTCCCATGCTGGATTGATCAACTTACTTGCTGGTCTTCACCCAGACCAAGGATAGAGGACTTCAGGGCGGCCCTCCACTGCATCCAGTAGGTGCCCGAGGGAAGTAACGCTAAATTTGGGGGCAGCATGTTTCCTCCCTTTGGAAGGTAGCTGCCAATACCTTCGAGAGAGCTAGCTCTGTGCAAGCTTTTAAACATGGCGCCCAGATTACTGAAGACCTGAGGTGATGGCAGGGCAGGTAAATCAGTAGCTACCCCACCAGCAATCCTCCGTGTTTCCCAGGAATGCATTATTAATGAGGCTGGACGCGTCGGGAATGGGATGATAAGAGCGAAAATGTGCCATTGCGGCCAGTGGATAAAATGTTCTTTTTCCCCACTTGCTACTGTTCTTTGTGAAAATCTGGGCCAATTCTGCCCTATGCCTGACATGCAGTGTAAACCACACACTGCACCCAATGCCGGAGTACAGTGGGAACTATACACTATACCCAATGCAATGAGCTATACACTGTATCCAGTGCCTAACCTCAGCTATAGACTATGTCCAGTGCTTGCTGTACATTGGGAACCATACAGTACACCCAATTTCTGACATAGAGTGAGAGGTCTGCACTGTAACCTGTAGATTGGCCATTTCCGATAGTCCAAACATTAGGGTTGAAAAGGTTAGAGGGGGAAGCTTGGGTAAATTAACAGGTAACAGCAGCTGGTTATTTCAGAGTTTTTAAATTGTACAAGAGAAAAAACAAGAGGTTGAAGATCCAGCATTGCAATGAAAAGTGAGGTTGAGGAACATGTAAAAACAAGAAGAGGAAATTGAACGGATAGAATGAGATTTGAAATAACATCAAAAATAAACCCCTTCTCCTACAAAATCATTTTTATCAATTTTATTCAGAATTTGTCTTAGTGGCAAATATTGAACTTGATGTCCCCCTACATGTCAGACAGCAGTGAGTGTACCATTTGCATTACCTCCATGATCAAGCTCCATCTGCTGGTTATGGATGTAATTGATTGATACAGTCTTCACCATAGCACCAATAATACAGAAAGACCCAAGAACATAAGAAGTAGGAGCTGGAGTGGGCCATCTACTGGTTCCCCTTTATTTACCCAGGGTTGTTTGAGGCCAACTGTAGAAGTGTAAGGTATCTTAAAGATTTGAGCAACAGGTGAAGCTAGTCTTTTAAAACTGCTACAATGCAGTAGCAACAGGACTGGTATTTTCCACTAACAGGATGCTCCCATCAAATCAAAAACATGTATTAATGTGGTATATTAATCTCACTGCAATGCCGGATATGTAGTCCAAACATCCCAAAGACTGGTGGATTGTATCAAAGAGCATGGCCCTTTGGCTGTTTGCAACAGGCAGAATATGGACTGTACTTAACCAGCCTGTGCTTGCAGAACTCAAAACATAATGTCTAATGTTAGGTATGACTCCATGATTGACAGCATTTCGTGAACAATCTCGAGTGTGCTAAGAATTACACAAACAACCAATTTAAGATTATCAATTGGGCTCGCAGTGTGGCTCACTTACACTTGTTGGAAGCTATATATATTCGTACACAGGACCCTCTCCTTTACCAGCAGAAAGAACTTGTCCAGGCATTGTGTCTTTTCTGAATTAAACAAAAGCATTGGTGGAACATAGTTCCCTGATGTGTTTTCCATGGTAATGCCTCAAGGAATCAGAGTTGACTTGTGAACCAATCAGCACCCTTTCCTCATGCAGTATAAATGGCTGCTCCCTTTGAAATTTGGTATTTTGCATTTGAGCTGATGAATGTAGGCACAAAGATTCTTCAACATGTCGTCTTTTTCGAAAATACTCCAGCTCCAATAATTTCTTGTTTGATGCTCTGTCCAATGTTATAATTACTGTTGGGGGGGGGGGGGGGTGCTAAAAACTACTCCCAGCGGCATTTTCTGATTCTTGCCATTCCTCATCTCCACCAATACTGATTCTACTTCATAATCTTCTGAGTCAAGATCCTTCCTCCCTCATGTCCTTGTCATCTTTTACTATCAGGACTACCCCTTGTCCTTTGCCATTCTGTCTGTCTTTTTGAAATATTGTGTACCTTGGACTATTTATTTCCCAACATTGGTCACCTTGTAACTATGTCTCTGTAATAGTGATTAGATCCAGACCATTTATTTTTATTTGTGACTCTGGTTCATCTATCTTGTTATGAATGCTTCGAGCATTCAGGTAAAGAGACTTTAATGCCATGTTATTACTATTACCTGAATGGACTTTAGTTGCTGATGCACAGCTACTGTTAAACTCTTTGTCCCTTCCTGCCCTACTCTGCTATTCTTTACTTGCATCGCTACTTTGTTCTGTTGCCTTGACTTTTCTTTTTGGATTTCTAAATCTCCCTGCACCCAAACCCTCCCCCTCAATATTTAACTTCAAGCCCAATCCTCAGCCCTAGTTATATGATTCACCAGGATACTGGTCCTAACGCAGTTTAAGCAGAAACCATCTCAACGGAATAACTCTCTCATTCCTCAGTATAGTGCCAGTGTCCCATGAATCAAAATCCGTTCTTCTCGTGCCATTCTTTGAGCCTTGCGTTTAATGCCCTAATCTATTGACCTTATGCCAATTGGCTTGTGGCTAAGGGAACAATCCTGAGACAATTATCTTTGATGTTCTGCTTTTTAATTTGGACACCAACTCCTCAAAATCTCATAGCAGAACATCATTCCTAGTTTTGTCTATGTTGTTGGTTCCTATGTGGACCATGACAACTGGATCCTCCCCCTCCCATTCCAAGTTTGCCTCTAGCCATGAGATGTCCTTAACCCTGGCACCAGGCACGTAGCACACACCTTTGCAGCTCCTGGTCATGGTCGCGGAGAGCATTATCTACCCCCCTGACCATATCATCCCCTATCACTAACACATTCCTTTTCACTTCCCCCACTTGAATGGCATCCTGTACCATGGTGCCATTGTCAGTTCACTCATCCACCCTGCAGTCTTTCTCCCCGTCTGCACAGATAGCAAGAACCTTGTATCTGTTGGTCAAAGTCAAGAGCTGAGGCTTCTCCATCACTACCTGTTGGAATCCCCATACTTGCCTGACTCTAAACTTCTACCCAACCTAGGGGTGTGACTGCCTCCTGGAACAAAGTGTCCAGGTAACTCTCCCCCTTCCTGATGCTCCATAATGTCTGCAAATCAGACTCCAGCTCAGCAACTCTGATCCGAAGTTGCTGAGCCAAAGTTTACCAATGATCAGCTGGTTGGTGCAACCAGAATTTTGTGGATCACATCTTGTCCATCACCATAGCCCTTGCCAAGCACCACTGGCTTGGTTTATCCCAGTATCATTTTGTCCCTCATCATCAAACTGCTTCATGGCCTCTCTGAACCCAACTTCTCTGAACCCAACTTCTGTGACCAACATGGTCCAACATTATCTTCCAACTCAGGTTTACATAGAGACATGGGAAGATAGGGGCAGTGGTAGGCCATTCAGCCCATCGAGCCTGCCCCACCATTCAACGCGATCATGGCTGATCATCCACTTGAATGCCTTTTGTCACACACTATCCCCATATCCCTTTATGTCATCGGTATTTAGAAATCTGTCACTCTCTGCTTTGAACATGCTCAATGACCGAGCTTGCACAATCCTCTGGGGTAGAGAATTCCAAAGATTCACAACCCTCTGAGTATAAAAAATAAAATAAAATCTCCTCATCTCGGTTCTAAGTGGCTTCCCTCTTATTTTGAAATTGTGTTCCCAGGTTCTAGACTCCCAACCAAGGGAAACATCTTACCCACATCTTCCCTGTCTATCTCTTTAAGTATTTTGCAGTTTTATTTCACCCTCTTCCTTCCCTCCACTCCACCCTTCACTGCCTTCACTGTCTCTGCAGTGTGGAATTCTGCCCCTAAAATTTCCCATCTCCTTGCTTAATATAACATGAGGGTACAATTCTAAACAGGGTGCAGGAGCAATGGGTGGGGTGGGGTGGGGGAGTGTATATGTGCACAAATTGTTGCAAGTGGCAGCACAAGTTGAGAAAGTTGTTAATGAGGCAGACTTTATCACTTGAAGCACAGAGTGCAAAAACAAGGAGGTTGTGGTGAACCTGGTTCATCCTCAACTGGAGTATGGGTTCAATCCTTGGCACATTTAAGAAGTATGCTAAAGGATCAGAGACATTGCAAAAAAAATCTACAAGAATGGTTCCAGGGATGAGGGACTTCAGTAAAGAGGATAGCTTGGACAAGCTGGGGCTGTTCTCCTTAGAGAAGAGACGGTTGAGAGGCGATTTGATAGAAGTGTTCAAAATCACCAGATCACCAGGGGTCTGGAGAGAGTCAACAGGGAGAAACGGTTCCCACTGACAAAAGGATCAGGAATCAGAGGACATCGATTTAAGGTGAATGGCAGAAGAATCAATGGCGACATGAGGAAAGGCTTTCTTATGCAGCGAGAGGCTAAGGATCTAGAGTGTACTGCCTGAGAGTGTGACGGAGCAAGATCCAATCATAGAAATTGGATAATTATCTTAAGAGAAAACATTTGCGGAGCTACTGGGAAAATGTGAGAGAGTGGACTTAGTTGTTCTTACAGAGAGCCAGTACATGCTGCATCTGTATGCAGCAACCATTCTATGATTCTAAAACAAAAACAAAAACAGAATTACCTGGAAAAACTCAGCAGGTCTGGCTGCATCGGCGGAGAAGAAAAGAGTTGACGTTTCAAGTCCTCATGACCCTTCTTTTCTTCTCCGCCGATGCTGCCAGACCTGCTGAGTTTTTCCAGGTAATTCTGTTTTTGTTTTTGTTTTGGATTTCCAGCATCCGCAGTTTTTTTGTTTTCATTCTATGATTCTATTCACTGAGGTTTTGATCACTATGCCTAACCTCTCTCTTACTTCCTGATTGGTCTCCTATGTTCCTCCTGCAAATTGCCCAGGGGATATTCATTATGTGGAGGATGCTTACTAAGTGTAAGTTCTTGGCTGCTGCAAAATAACTTTGCTAATATCACTTCAGTTTGTGCCATGCTTGAACCCATAGCTTAGAACTCATCCAAACGTTGTCACTAATGGACACAACAACAGCAAAATACACAATGGAGAGCGGCACAAAAGTCCAATTTAAGGGGATGTTAGATCAGCCTATTGGAGAAAAAGGAATGGAAGTATTTTGTGATAAAATCTGAGTTATTATGGTCTGGAACGTACTGCCTGAAAGGGTGACGAGAGCAGATTCAATAGGAATTTTCAGAAGGTAATTGGTAAATATTAAAGGGGAGAAAATTGCAAGGATGTGGGGAAGTAGTGAGAGTGAATAACTCTTTCAAAGAGCTGGCACATTGACAGTGCTTTCAGCTGCGATGGGGCGGTGGGGGAGGCACATAAAATTTGGGAGGTGGCTAGCCCATGACTTCCCCACTCACCCCCCAAGCTGACCCCATAATACGCTAGGTGGGCGGATGCCAAAATCGGCAGCCAGCCTGCCATATTGAAATGAACAATTCAAGGTCAGTTAGGCTTATGAGCTAGCCTATTGACTGAGATAACACACTGCCCATACCATAATATGTGTTGGCACAGGCAGGTGGGCCGGGTGGGTAGGCTATTTTTGCAGCAGCCATCGCTCTCCTTCGTACTCCTCCCTGCAGTCCTGTCAGCGTCCACTACTGAATTCTGGCACTGCTGCGACAACTAGAGCTGCTTTTGTGGACGTGACTTCTTCCCATTGAAGGACAGCAGTCCCACTCTCAGCTGGTTTAACCTGCACCCCCACCCCCCTCCCCCAGTGTGTTAGGCCTCCGGGGCAGGCTACCTTCCAGTGTGTTGGCTGCTGGCCGACTTTCCTTCCAGGGTTGGGGGGAGGTGAGGGGGTGCGTGTGATGATTGTGAGCAGCCTGGCCTTCTACAAAATTCATCCCCATGATTCCACAGGTTGGGTGGACTAAGGTTTGCGTGGAGCATAAACACCAGTATGGAGGAGACAGGCCTAAAAGCCTGCTTCTGCGCTGTACACCCCACGTAAAAAGGAAATTAAATAAATCAGTTCTTGAAATGCTTTGCGGCTTTGACAGATCAAGCTGTACTCCTGTGTAAGTGACAGGTGTGGCATTCCTGCCTGTAATCTGCTCATAACATTTCAAGGTATATTAAGAGAAAACAGTTTTCTCAGTCAGAGGTGCTGCATCAGAATGAGAGCTGACATTCTGGAGTCCTCTGTTTCTTAACTCAATTCCCCTGACATTTAGCTGCTGTATTTTGAGATTTGCTGGTTAGTTACACAGAGAAAAACCATTTTGTAAGTTCATGGCTATCATTCCTACCCTACGCTTGTTTAGAATTTGCCCACTGTCCCACCAAAATAGAGAGTGCTATACTTAACATTTATTCTGTGTTGAAGGTACCTTTTTTAATCAATTACTCCATCTTCCTGCAAATAACTGTGATTTTTTTTTTTGTTTTGGTTGCTTATTTAAATATATATATATATTTATAGATAAATGCTGATTTTGTGTGTGTAGATGAAGTGACAACTCTAGGCTGGCAGATCCTTTCCTCCCATTAGCATCACATACTAAACAAGCTGGTCACGCCATATACAAATTCTGCATGCTGGCTTGTTTGTCCCATTCTTTCTGAAATTAAATTTCTACAAAGCTCGAGAGTGCTTTTGTCTCACTCTGTGGCGTTCAAACTTTTTTTTAGTGAGGAAACCCTAGTATATTGTGAAATTCTGTGGAACCCCCAATCTGTCCCTCCCCTCCCACGGTGTGTATATATATATATATATATATATATATACATAATAAAGCAAAATTGAAAAACTAAAATGAACAAATGGATGAACAAGCAAAACATTTTAATCATTATTTTTCATTAAATGTAACTATATATCTTGAAAAACTGAAAAATTTGGTACAGTTTTCAAATTACTGGAAAATTGTGCAGAACCCTTGAGTTCCAGGGATGGGGGACATGGGTGGGTGGGGTCCTGTGGGTGGGGTCCCTGGTTGGAAAAGTGCTAGTTGATAATTATAACTCTTTCCTGAGACAAAAAAGGGCAGCCATTTCATTAGATCCACGATTCCACCACCAATCAATGAGATGAATGAGTCATCAACCTTTTTTTGTGGTATTGGTTGTGGTTGACATGTTGACCAGGTCTAATGTTAGTAACGATACTGGTCTTAATGGCTTTTTTTGAGGGCGAGAGTTTCAGATTTCCAATGCTATTTGTGTGAAGAAGTGCTTCCTGATGTCACCCCTGAATGACCCGACTCTAATTTTAAGCTTATTATCCTCCGCCACCGCCCCCCCTCCATTTGTTTTGGACTCTCCTCCAAAGAAAGTGGTTTCTCATCTCAAACACCTCAATTAGATCATCCCTTAATCTACTACACTCACAGGCATGCAGACCTAGCCTTTACCAGCTGTCCTCGTAACTTAACTCTTTCAACCCCGATGTCATTTTTGTGAACTTGTACCTGTGCCTTCTCCTAGGCTAATATACCTTTCCAGAGGTGCGGTGCCCAGAACTGAACACAGCATTTCAGATATGCTTTATGTAACTGCAGCAAAACTTACAGCCTTTGTTTTGCAGTCAATCTTTCTGCAATTTCACAATTCAGAATTTCCCACCTTTATTGATCTTTCTTTCTCCAGTCCAGAGTGGATGACCTTGCACTTCCCCACGCTGGACTCCATCGGTCATTGTTTTGCCAACTCACTTGGTCCAGCAATGTTCCTTTGCAACTCTTTGGCTCTTGTTTACGCTCTGTGTGCCATCGAACTTAGGCGCTTTCCGCAAACCTATTACACGTCTTTACGTTCCTTCATCTAATCAGTGCTTAACATAATGATTAGCATACCTGGGGGGCACTACTAGTTCCATCCTGCGATTGGAGCACAAACTTGCTATCCTTGCTGGGCTGGAATTTTGTGGAGTTAGGAAGGCTCTGCAGATATTTAAAATGGTGGGTGGACGTAGAAGTCCTGCCCGCATTTCGGACAGATCCATTTTTTGCCAGTAGGGGAAAGGGGGCAGGCCATGAGTCACACAGGAAGGAAACCCAAATTCAGCAGGGCCATTTGACCTCAGTGTTCAAAACTGTATCCGATTGTTAAAGTCTTTTTTTCATCTCCACGTGGTTCCTGAGGTTTGCCCATGGTGGATACTGGTGATTGGCTATTGACTTAGCACGAAGAATATGGGGGCTATGGGAATAGCTGGGAGCATGAATTGGCATTGTTATAAAACCATGTCTTATATCGAAAATTGCTTTACTTGTTAAATGGTTGAAGCTGCCAGATAAGTTTTAAAAGATTTAAACAGCAGCTCCTAAATTGGCCAAACATTGGCATAGCTGTACCATGAAAATTACAAAGCTATTAGCAGGCAGCATCTTAAATATCAACCCGGGAATTGCTGACTCCAGAAGAAAAGACAGAAATTGTCCATCAATATCTTTAAATCATCTTGATGCAGAATCCGGAAAGATCATCAAGCTCAGTCTCAAACTGTCCAAGTCATCAATCTACAGGATTCGTGTACTATTGATTTTTTTTTGGACTCTTAAACAATTTAACCTACTCTCCCACATTGTTACTTACTTCTGTATGTGTGTGTGTGTGTGTGTGTGTGGTCTGTGTATGTGTGTGTGTATATATATGTGGGTTGTCTGTATATGTATGTGTGTTTGTGTGTGTCTGTATTGTGTCTGTGTGTGCGTGTGTGTGTGTGTGTGTGTGTGTGTGGTCTGTGTGTGTGTGTGTGTGTCTGTGTGTCTGTGTGTTTGTGTAAGTATGTGGGTTGTCTATATATGTATGTGTGTTTGTGTGTGTCTGTATTGTATCTGTGTGTATGTGTGTGTGTATATATATATATATGTGGGTTGTCTGTATATGTATGTGTGTTTGTGTGTGTCTGTATTGTGTCTGTGTGTGTGTGTGTGTGTGTATGTGTGTCTGTGTCTGTGTGTTTGTGTATGTATGTGGGTTGTCTATATATGTATGTGTGTTTGTGTGTGTCTGTATTGTGTCTGTGTGTATGTGTGTGTGTGTATGTGTGTTGTGTGTATATGTGTGTGTGTTTGTGTGTGTCTGTATTGTATCTGTGTGTATGTGTGTGTGTCTGTATTGTGTCTGTGTTGTGTTTGTGTATGTGTGTGAATGCTTGAATGCATGTGTGAGAGAGAGTTGGGACGTTTTTATTATTTTTATTCACATTGGGTGTTAAGTATAGTAAACACTATTCTTTTTTAAAGCAAACAAGAAAACTTGTCTGTGTGTGCTTTATTTTACAGCCACGGCACTTGAATGGTTAAGCACTTACTGAATTGGCAAGCAAATTTTTTGAAAAAAAACACCTGTTGTGGTCAACCGAGGGGTGGAAAGCCATTGTACCGTTGCTCACCTGACCTTATCTGCATGGAGGGTAGAAGGGGCCATGGGGTGGGTGGGGAGAGATGGGTGTGAGGGATGAGGCTAGAGGGCCGAACAACTTCTGAAACAATTGGAATGAAGGCCCTGAGAACCAAGGGGCTGCCTTCCAACCAGCTTGCCTCGGCACTCGCCCACCCTCATGGCCGCTTACAGACTGCTTCTGGGATCAATGGGCCCAATTCTATTCGGCACCCCCCCCCCCACCCCTCCCCCCCTGCTCCCCCTCCCCGCCTCTGTGCAAAAGTCACATGCTTCCGCTTGGCTGGTTCACCCCATTTTAATTCTTTGGGCGACATTCCTTTAATTAGTATGAGGCGGGTCTTCTATCTGTCTCTAGGCCTAAGACCTGCCTCATAAAGCTGCCAGCCAATCAGAGGTCAGCAGCTCTGCGCCAGACCAGGAGCAGTGGCCACTGCCGGTATTGCAAGAGGCCCGAGAGGAAGAGGAAACATGAATGCCCCAAACGCAGATAAGTCCAGGATCTCACCAATGGTGGGTTGGCAAGCTCCTATGACTGAGACGGAGGGGGTATGTTGGACAGGATGGATGCTGGGAGCCAAAACTGTGAGGTCAGGGCACTCTAATTGGCACTGGGGGCAAGGAGGACCCCCCTCCCCCCAGGAACTTCTTTCATTAACCGGCAGTCCGCAGGGTTAAACCTGCCTGGCTACATGTTGTGCAAAGGCCTCTCCTACCACCCATTAAATCAGGGCAGCTGGGATGAGACCCTTATTTGGGCCTTACTTACCCACCCAAGGACCTCAATAGGGCCACAGGTGGCAACCCAACACTATCTCTCTCTACTCATAAAATCGTGGTGGAGGCAGGCATACCGGCAGCAGGCACACGCTTGTTTTCCCTCCGGTGGATGGCCAGTAAAATTCAGCTCATAGATTCATAGAACCTTGCAGCATGGAGGGAAGCCATTCAGTCCATTGCCCCTGTGCTGTCTCTTTGAAAGAGTTATCCAATTAGTCCCACTCGCCTACTCCTTCCCCTATTTCAATATTTATCCAATTCCTTTTGGGAAGTTACTATTGAATATGCTTCCACCACCCTTTCAGGCAGCACATTCTGGTTCATAACTTGCTGCTTGAAGAAGATCTCTTCTTTAACTCTTTTGCGAATTATCTTAAATTTACACCCCTTGATTTTTTTTTTCTTCCATGGGATATGGTCATCGCTGGCAAAGCCAGCATTTCTTGCCCATCCCTCATTTCCCTTGAGCTAAACATTTCAGAGGGCAGTTAAAAGTCAACCACATTGCTATGGGTATCAAATCATATGTAGGCCAGACCGGATAAGGACAGCAGATTTCTTTCCCATAGCAGATTAGTAAACTAGATGGGTCTTTACGACAATTGATGAAAGTTTCATGGTCACTGTTATGATCCTTAGCTGAGGTTACCCCTGGACAAGCCTGATCCCAGAGTGGAATTCAGCTTGATAAATCCTAACTTATATTTTTTTTATATACATTGAGGGTAGCAACTGAACAGTCACAGGACTCAGCTGATGAACTTTTAACAAAAGAATAAAACATTTATTAAACAAGAAAAGAAGAACATTATTACAATACTTTTTCACCCATAACTATACCTTGACAGGTTATATATGGATTTGTAAGGATAACAAAAATTACAAAAACTATCTCATACTCTAAGATTCACAGCAAGTACACAGCCCATGTAATTCTATGACACCCTGTGATCAGACACTCCTCTGAAACCAAACGGCAGATGCCACCTCAACCAGATACTATGGATCTCTCATCAACTCCCCCCAGATGCCTGTCACACCATGAGCCAACCAGTCTCACTGAATTCCGTCTTTCACCTGAGGGTTTCCAATCTCCACTCTCCAAGACCTCGCCTTAGAACGTTCTCCCAAAGTGACGCTTTCTCTCAGACGCTTTCTGCAAGGGTTCACCTCCAGGGCTTCAAACTCTACTTCCGATGTTCCTCTTCCCTGGGTCACCACATGCATTCAAGCTGTCTTCCATGCACTGTATTTCATTGACTCAGCAATCAACAGTACCACTGCTTTACATGCCCATAGCAAAGAGTTACAGACCTTCAGTTGCCTCTTTGGACCTTCTTGCCTCTTTCAATCTGTTCTTGCCTTAAATCTGCTTTCAGCAGTTTTTGTCTCTTTAAATCTGAAGCTTGAACCTTTTCACTTTGCCCCTTACACTTAACTTCATTGACAGGACCCTTTTCAGGTTCCTGTCTTTCACTTGACTAGAAGTTCTGCTTGGACTTTCCCCTGTTTCTGTCTCACTCCTTTGGTCTTGGGATCTTTTGATTCTTTTGGGAAATCTGCAGCTCTCTGTCCCAGTATCCAATCTCTCTGGGACCCTGGCTCCAAGCTAAACTTAAAACTGCTGTTTCTTTAATTTTTCTGTGTGTCTGTGGGAGGGACCTGTCTCTCTGGGCCCCCTGTTGCTAAGCAACAGCCAGTTTTCTACTGTTGTGTTTGTTTCACTTCTCTTTAGGAGTCATAAAACTCATTAGAAATGCAGGCACCTTTTTAAAGTGAAGCTAAATCTCCATTTGACCTAGCTTTATACACAGATGCAGAAATACAAATCAAACTTAAACTTTAAAGCTATAACTCATTCCTAACACCCACAAATGCCAATAAAACTTACATAAACTGTTTCTATTTCCAAGCAGTCACCATCACTGAAACTAGCTTTATATTCCAGGTTTATTAATAGAACTTAAATTCCACCAGCTGCCATGGTGGGATTTGAAACCATGCCCCCAGAGCATGAGGCTAGTTTCTGTATTGTTAGCCTAGGTGACATTACCATGATGCCACCATTTCACCCTCACTGACTGCCTAACCAGTTGAAACATTTTCTGCTTCTTTACTCTATCAAAACCCCATATAACTAGGATATCTCCACGAAATCTCCCCTTAAACTTTTCTGCTCTAAGATGAGCGATTCCATTTCTCATCTCTCCGCATACAACTGAAGACCCTCATCGCTACAGATACCTCCGAGACCTTGACATCTTTCCTAAACAGTGTGCACAGAATTGGGCACAACACTCAGCTGAGGCCAAAGCAGTGATTTATAATTGTTTGCCATCCTTGCTTTTCTTTGCAATGCCTCTATTAATGATGCCAATGAAGCTGTATACCTTCTCAACTTGTCCTATCTTGTTCAAAGGTTTGTGTACATAAAACTAGTCAAGTCAGCGTGAAGTGGGGTAGGAGGAGGTTCGCTGTTCCTGTACACCCTGCAATAGTTTAAAAAGTAATTAATAGAAAAAGGGATATTTGAAAGTGGAGGAAATATTTAGGGGGGGTGAAGGGTATTGTGATATGACATCTATTTTCTGAATATCTCAAGTTTAGCAATCTTGTAAATGGTGTTTGTTTTTTATTCATCCATGGGATGTGGGCATCACTGGCTGGGCCAGCATTTTTTGCCCATACCTAATTGCACTTGGAAAGGTGGTGGTGAGCTGCCTTCTTGAACTGCTGCAGTCCATGTGGTGTAGCTATACCCAGAGTGCTTTTAGAGAGGGAGTTCCAGGATTTTGACCCAGCGACAGTGAAAGAACAGCAATACATTTCCAAGTCAGGATGGTGGATGGCTTTAAGGGAAACTTCCAGGTGGTGGTGTTCCCATGTGTCTGCTACCCTTATCCTTTTAGATGGTAGTAGCCATTCAATTGGAAGGTGCTGTCTAAGGGGGGCTTGGTGAGTTCCTGCAGTTCATCCTGTAGGTGCTATACACTACTACTACTGTGCGCCAGTGATGGAGGGAGGGAATGTTTGTGGATGTGGTGCCAATCAAGTGGGCTGCTTTGTCCTGGATAGTGTCAAATCTCTTGAGAGTTGTTGGAGCTGCGCTCATCCAGGCAAGTGGGGAATATTCCATCACACTCTTGACTTGTGCCTTGTAGATGGTGGACAGGCTTTGGGGAGTCAGGAGGTGAGATACTTTCCACAGAATTCCCAGCCCCTGACTTCCTCTGAAAATAATATATGTTGTGTATGGCCTCTAATCCCTGGGATCTAAGTGCCAAACCATCCTGAGGAGATATAATTTTATCAATAAATTAATCTATCTCAGAATTATACCTTGATTAGTGAAAGGGTGGGTGCCTCCTTCCTGAGCCTCAAATGCCAATCAGAGGGCCCCCACCATGGTTTTGGCTCCCAGTATCCACCCTCCACTACTAACCTGTCCAACATGCTCATCCCATCCCCCTTGCCAGAGCTTGCCAAGCCATCACCGGCGAAATCACGGACTTACTTGAGTTTGGAGGCATTCATGGTTCCCTTCCCTATCCCAGGCCTCCTGCAATACCGGCAGTGGCAAGAACTATAAAGTGGCAATCTCATTGTGAAAGGCATCAAGGCAACTGCTTATGGGAGGGCAAGAATGTGCACTGATGTAAATATTGGGAAAAAGCTACATTGTTGAGACAATGTAGAGGGAGCTTTACTCTGTATCTGCAATCACCCTGATTTTGTAAGCTCTTGACTGCAACGTGCCCATTTTCTCCATTTGTGGGATCTTGCTGTGTACTAATTTGCTGCCATATTTCCTACTTCACAACTGTGATTACACTTTAAAAGGTATTCCATTGCCGAAAAGCACATTGTGACAACCTGAGGATATGAAAGTCGTTACATTAATGCAGGTTGCATAGGAGAGCAGAACTGATATATTTAATTTCGTTTTTACTTGGCATTGTATAAAAATTACAGCGCAGAAATAGGTCATTCAGCCCAACTGTTCCATGGCGATGTTTATGCTGCACACAAACCTCCTTCAATCCTGCTTTACCTCAAACCTATCAGCATATTCTTTTATTTCTTTTTCCCTCATGTGCTTGTCTAGCTTCTCTTTAAATGCATCAATGCTATTTACTATGCACTCCATGTAATAGCAAGTCCCACATTCTCACCACCTTCTAAATCAAGAAGTTTCCCCAGGATTCCTTACTGGATTCATTAGTGAGTATTTTAAATGTATAAAATAGCATTTATTTATTTCCATTTTACACAGCATTCTTTCTGTTCATGTCTGCAGCAGCCCACAGTATCCACATTGCCTGAAGATGTAGAGTGAGCACTCTTTGAAGACAAGGGTTATGACCTGCAACTGTAACCCTTGATTCCAGTTAGGAACAGACCCCTTCCCCCGCCCCCTCATAAGTCAACAGAGTCCCACACCATGCCCACTTGAGTCATAAGGATGCTGAAGAAATGTTGCCATTGTATGGACCGATTTGGCGAATTGTTGCTGTTGAGATCATGTAAGCTTGGTTACAGGATGCATCATTTTACAATTCGTAGAGGGAGGAGTGTGTGGCTGGGTGATGAAGAGACCCAATGGGGCCAAAGGCCAAACAAGACTTTGGAAGAAAGAGGAGACAGAGATGAAGGCCCTTCATGCTCCAGCATGTAGACTCTCTTGTTTGATAGAATCAATCCAAGGGGTAAAATACAAGGTGAGATTACAAAAACTAGAGTTGTATTCCCTGCAGTTTAGAAATTTAAGGAGTGAGTTGAATGATTTTTTTCAAGATATTAAGGAGAAGTAATAGGACAGATGGAGAGATACTATTTCTGACTGGTTGGGGACTCTACAACAAGGGAACGTAGCCCACAAATTAGAGCCAGAATCTTCAGAAGTAAAGTTAGAAAACACTTCTTTTTGAAAAGTGTGGCAGAGATTTGGAAGTCTCTTATGCAAGTGGCAAGTAATGTTAATTTAGTTGTGAAACCTGAGATTGAAAGATTTTTGTCAAACAAATTATGTACTTAGTATATGAGGAAATGGCAGGTATATGGAGTAAGGTTGCACATCAGCCATCATCTCATTGAATTGCATAGGAGGCTCAAGGAGCTAAATGGCCAACCCAAATATACCGTGTTTTTCTTTGCATTAAAAGATCCAGTGGAGTGCAGGCTCAAAATAGCCAAAGGTTGTGCAGATCAGCCAGACGGCAGCATTAGGGTAACAATAATAGGTTAATGAACTCCAGGAATACCTGGAGAACAGTTAACATATGCTTCAGATTGACTCAAAATATCTTTCTGTGTTGAAATGCCGAAAGCAAAACAGCAAGATCTTCGAAGCGACGCATAACGCAGAGGATTAGGAAGTTGAAGATGATGATAATGATTAACCTGAGAGAATTGTACCAGTTACAAGAATTTTCAAACCGGTAATGAGTGTACTATTCATGGAATCATTTAATTATGCCATGCTAGATAGTAGTTGCACCTCGACAGTTTATGGAACAGATTAGGTAAAATGTTATTTAAATTAATTCAGTAGTAAGTATCAAAGTAAGGTCAGGGAGTGTGAAAGTTCTGCTTGTTTCAGATTCTTGGATGACAACACTTTGAGATCACTGAGAAGAGTAGTGATACCATGCACAATAGCTGTCGTAAGCCATTTTATTATTACTGATGTAGTCTCTAGTGAGATAACCTTGCTGCAGAACAAGCCTTCCATGACAAATGCACAAATGAAACTGCTCCTGGAACATGATAAAGCAATGTTTTTTTGGAAAGGCAGTAGATCTGCAGTTTATCCAATCAGGGCATTATTGTATCCCCTTAACAAAACCTGACATTTCTAGTATCAATGTTAAAGAAGTGTAAATGGATTTTTTTTTAATTCCCTCATGGATGTGGGCACCACTGGCTAGGCCAACGTTTATTGTCTATCCCTAATTGCTCTTGAGCAGGTGGTGGTGAGCTGCCTTCTTGAACCGCTGCAGTCCCTGTTGTGCAGGTACACCCACAGTGCTGTTAGGGAGGGAGTTACAGGATTTTGACCCAGTGACAGTGAAGAAACGGCGATATATTTCCAAGTCAGGGTGGTGAGTGGCTTAGAGGGGTGCTTGCAGGTGGTGGAGGTCATGGGGTTGGAAGGTATCCTTGGTGAGTTGCTGCGGTGTATCTTGTAGATGGCACACGTTGTTGCCACTGTGCATCGGTTGTGGAGGGAGTGGGTGTTGAAGGTGACAGATGTGGTGGCAATGTGGGGAAGCTTTTTCCTGGGTGGCATCAAGCTTCTTAAGCATTGTTGGAGCTGTACCCATCCAGGCAAGTGGGGAATATTCCATCACACTCCTGTAGATGGTGGACAGGCTTTGGGGAGTCGGGAGGGTGAATATGTTGTGGCAGAATTCTCAGCCTCTGATCTTCTCTTGTAGCCATAATATTTATATGACTGGTCCAGTTCAGTTTCTGGTCAATGGTAACCCCCAGGATATTGATAGTGGGGATTCAGCAATGGTAATGCTATTGAATGTCAAGATAGACTTTGCAGTATCCAGTGTCTTCAGCCGTTTCTTGATACCACGTGGAGTGAATCAAATGGACTGATGACTGGCATCTGTGATGCTAGGGTTAGGGTTGGATTCTCACTGGGTGAAGATGGTCATTGCCTGAAACTTACTTGCCACTAATCAGCTGAAGCCTGAATGTTGTCCAGGCTTTACCACATATGGGTGGCATGAACTGCTTCAGTACCTGAGGAGTCACCATTGCTTCTGAACTTCGTGCAATCATCTGTGAACAACCTCACTTCAGTCCTCATGGTGGAGAGTAGGTCATTGATAAAGCAGTTGAAGATTGTTGAGCCAAAGACACTACCATGAAGAACTCCTGCAGGGATGTACTGAGACTGAGGTGATTGACCTCCAACAACCACAACCATCTTCCTTTGTGCTGGGTATGACTCCTATCAATGGAAAGTTTTTGCCTGAATTCCATTGACTCCAGTTTTGCCAGGACTCCTTGATGCCATACTCGGTCAAATGATGCTTTGATATCAAGGGCAGCCACTCTCATGCCACCTCTGAATTTCAGTCCATGTTTGAACCAAGGCCGTAATGAGGTCAGCAGCTGAGTGACCATGGCGGTACACAAACTAAGCATCAGTGAGCAGGTTATTGCTAAGCAAGTGCTGCTTGATAGCACAGTCGATTACACTTTCCATCACTTTGCTGATGATTGAGAGTAGACTGATGGGGCAGTAATTGGCCGGGTTGGATTTGTCCTGCTTTTTGTGGACACGACATACCTGGGCAATTTCCTACATTGCTGGGGAGATGCCAGTGTTGTAGCTGTATCGAGCTAGAACAGCTTGGCTCAGGACACAGCTGAATCTGGAGCACAAGGTTTCAGTACTATTGCTGGAATGTTGGCAGAGCCCATAGCCTTTGCAGTATCCAGTGTCTTCAGCCATTTCTTGATATCACGCGGAGTGAATCAAATAGACTGATGACTGGCATCAGGAGGAGACCAAAATGTCCATCAGTTCATTCACTTGGTTATTCTGGCTGAAGATTGTTGCAGATGCTTCAGCCTCCTCTTCTGCACTGATGCGTTGGTCCCCCCCATCATTGAGAATGGGGATATTTGTGGAGCCTCCTCCCCCAGTGAGGTGTTTAATTGTCCACCACCTTTCACGACTGGATGTGGCAGGTCTATTTAACTTACATCTGATCCATTGGTTGTGGGATCGCTTAGCTCTGTTTATCGCATGCCGCCTTCACTGTTAGGCATGCAACTAGTCCTGTGTTGGAACTTCACCAGGTTGACATCTCATTTTTATGTATGTCTGGTGCTGCTCCTGGCATGCCCTCTTGCACCTGTCATTGAATCAGGGTTGATCCCCTGGTTCGATAGTAATGTAGAGTGGAGGATATACCAGGCCATGAGGTTACAGATTGTGGTTGAGTACAATTCTGCTGCTGCTGATGGCCCACAGCACCTTATTGATGCCCAGTTTTGAGTTGCTAGATCTGTTCAAAATCTATCCAATTTAGCATGGTTACATGCTCAACATGATGGAGCGTATCATCAATGTGAAGACGGGACTTCATGTCCGCAAGGACTGTGCGGTGGTCATTCTTACCTATACTGTCATGGACAGATGCATCTGTGACAGCTAGATTAGTGAGGATGAGGTCAAGTAGGTTTTTCCCTCTTGTTGGTTCCCTCACCACCTGCCATAGATTCAGTCTAGCAGCTATATCCCTTAGGACTAGGCCAGCTAGCTTATCAGTAGTGCTACCGAGCCACTCTTAGTGATGAACATTGAAGGCACCCCAGAGTATATTCTGTGCCCTTGCCACCCTCAGTGCTTCCTCCAAGCGATGTTCACCATGGAGTATTGATTCATCAGATGAGGAGGCGGTGGTGGAGGAGTAAGGTTGTTGAGGGAGGTGCGGTAGGTAGTAATGAGCAGGAGGTTTCCTTGCCCATGTTTGACCTGGTGCCATAAGACTTCACAGGGTCCAGAGTCGACATTGAGAACTCCCAGGGCAACTCCCTCCTGACTGTGTACCACTGTGCCGTCACTTCTGCTGGGTCTGTCCTGTCGGTGGGACAGGACATACCCAGGGATGGTGATGGTGGTGTCTGAGACATTGACTGTGTGGTGGATAATGAGCATACAAGGCTTATCGAAGAGATTAATGAAATATGTGACACGTAAAAGGTATCAGGGATGCCATCATGTCCCATTGTAAATCATACATTGGCATGAGAATTTAATGAAGTAGTAGCTATGGATTTAAAGGACTGGGATAAAGACAGAACCATTTTTATTGTACAATCTTTAGACATGGCAACCAGACCCAGTCTTTCTACAGTAATACATGGTAAGGACAAAAGGGTAGATGAAGACATGGGAAAATAGATTGGGTCTGGACTGGGAGCACCAGTTAAATTTCTGACTATCAGTGGGAGGAATTTGCTCATGATGAATTTAGAGATGGGTGAAAATATGAACATTGTGGTCATGAACACTGCAGCTGGAAGTGGGTACTTGGGTAATGTACTCTGTGAAAGAAATCGCCTGATGATAGATGAGCTGTTCCATAAAATCTTAGCGCACCAACCGATCTGTAAATAAATGACTGCTCAGACATGGGCAGTCCATGTAAAGAATTCATTTCAAATGGTTGGGAGCTATAGTCCTTATCAATTGGTCCATGGAAGGAATCCCAAGTCACCTTCAGAGCTGTGTGATAGTCCTCTGGCCCAAGAAGAAGTACAATTCGTCTCAATTTTTTTCTGCAGATACATGACGCGCATTTTAAGCGTATGAAGAAGGGCATTCATCAAGGTCGACATCTTGGGAGGAAATTCAGAGAGTTCAAAGGCATTGCATTAGGCCGTCCTGGATAAACATTAATCCTGGGAATTTAGTATACTATAAAAGAGGGGACCATAAGGAGTGGAAGATCTGAGTAAAGTGATACAGTGTGATGATAGGACAGTGGTTCTCCAACATAGTAATTAATTGGGATTAATTACAAGCTTTCAGAATCTGAGCATTTAATAGAAAGTGATGAGGCACCCTGTACCTCACATACTCATTTGTTGGCCAAGTATGAGGTACAGAATATGGTAGATCGGGGGCCTGATGATGATGGGCAGAATGATACTGACACACAGAATAGGGCTATTGTATCCAAAGGCCAAATGCTTAAAGTAGGTACTTGGGTAGTGTACATAGAAGTGTCTAGTGGATGGGACTATTGTAGGGAGAGCGGGAAAGCTACTAGTCTGTTCAAATATTAGCAACATGTACAAGGTGATGTACAAGAGTTAAGATCAAAGGACTGGCAAAATGGAGTGAATCAGTGGAAAATGCAGTGCAAGTTTTGATAGTGGATCTGTGAGTTAGTCTTGCACTTGGGAATGATCAGGCATCAGGGACACAACCTCTGATCATGAGAGGGAGAGACCCTGTAGTATTTTAACGTGCTGAGCAGGCCTCTAGTAAAGAAAGAAGCTGGGACCAGTCTGTCTTCAACAGAGTTATTCTGGCTTTTGTGAATAAATCTAAGTGCGGACTACTTCTCCCTTCTGGACAGTTTCCTCCCCACACAGGTGGAAACTACTTTTTACCTATGTGCCCTAACCTTTCCCCAATTTGCATCAACTGCTCTTAATTACAACTAGAGCATGCACTCAATTGTCATGGCATTTGCAGCATTAATATGGTAGCAGTCCAGAAAGACAGCAAAGTGCAAATAGAGCCTGTTGCTTGACTAGGTTATGCATTGGCCTAAGGACTGCCGAACAACCTAGCAACACTACAAGAAGTAGAAGCCCTTATGACTGAAGTTTAGGTGGCTGCCAAAAAATTAGATGATAATTTAATAAAAAAAAGGTAAAAAAGTTGGATAATTGGAAAGGATTTGTTGTACACTCTGAAGTGGCAATTAAGGGACAGCCAACCTTATCACACGGGTGGATATATGGAAAAGATCCTCCCAAATGGACATATAAGGCTAAAACAAACCTAATTGCTCGGGCTTCAGAGAGAGACTTGGAAATCAACATGTTAGAGTGGATACCCCATGGTGGTAAAAGTAATCCTGAAAACTTTCTTAGCTCTGTTGGCCACATGTTCATGGGAATGTAGGTCAATTAATATAAAAGCCACATTCTTGCAAGATGAAAAGTATTGTTGATACTTCCTAGAGGCAAGCGATGTAGGAGGGAAAATATGGAAATTAAACAAATGTGTTTGTGAATTGAATGATGCATCGAGGGTATGGTATTTCTTGGTTAGATCTTTCTTGCTGAATGTAGGCAAAACGCAACTGAAAGTAGATCCAGCAATGTTCTACTGGTATTACAAAGGGAAACCCTTGGGCACCTTAATGATGCATGCTAATGATTTTCTATGTGGAGTTTCTTTGGAATTTGAGTAATTTATTACAAATAGGATTAAAGGGGAATTTAAGAATGGAAGTCAGAATTTGGGAGGCTTTAATTTATGCTGAGACAATAAGCAAATTATGTCAGGAGTAACCTTGAATCAAGAATCTAGAAAGTGTTACTTGTATCCTGACAAATCATGTAAGGTCATCACAGGAAGGTGATTTTACAGAAAGTAAAACAGACAGAGCACTTAAGAAGCTTGACTGGACAGTTGAATTGGCTATGCACCCAGGCAAAAACAGACTCCAGTTTTGATGTATTGGAACTAGTACTGAAACTAATACTGAAGACTTGTGCTCCAGAACTTGCAGCACCCCTAGCCAAGCCGTTCCAGTACAATGCAACACTGGCGTCTACATGGCTGTATGTAAAATTGACCAGGTATGTCCTGTACACAAAAAGCAGGACAAATCCAACCCGGCCAATTAATGCTTCATCAGTCCACTCGATCATCAGTAAAGTAATGGAAAGGGTCATCAACAATGCTATCAATCGGCACTTGATTGCCAATAACCTGTACTCACTTACACCCAGTTTTGGTTCCGCCAGGGCCACTCATTCCTGACCTCGTTACAGCCTTGGTTCAAAAGAGCTCAATTCCTGAGGTGAGGTGACTATTACTGTCCTTGACATCAAGGCCACATTTGAACGAGTGTGGCATCAAGGAGCCCTAGCAAAACTGGAGTCAATGGGAATCAGGGGGAAAACTCTCCGCTGGTTGGAGTCATACCTAGCACAAAGGAAGATAGTTGTGGTTGTTGGAGTTCAGTCACCTCAGCTCCAGGACATCACTGCAGGAGTTCCTCAGGGTAGTGTCCTCAGCCCAACCATCTTCAGCTGCTTCATCACTCACCTTCCTTCCATCATAAGGTCAGAAGTGGGGATGTTCGCTGATGATTACACAATGTTCAGCACCATTCGTGATTCCTCAGATACTGAAGCAGTCCATGTCCAAATGCAACAAGACCTGGGCAATAGCCAGGCTTGGGCTGACAAGTGGCAAGTAACATTCACCTCACACAAATATCAGGCAATGAGCATCTCCAATAAGAGAGAATCTAACCATTGCCCCTTTATGTTCAATGGCATTACCATCACTGAATCCGCCACTATCATCATCTTGGGGGTTGCCATTGACCAGAAACTGAACTGGGCTAAGCATATAAATACTATGGCTACAAGAGCAGGTCAGGGGTTAGGAATCCCCTGCACTTGAATACCAAAGGCTGTCCACCATCTACATGCCACAAGTCAGGAGTGTGTTGGAATACTCCCCACTTGACTGGATGAGTGCAGCTCCCACAAAACTCAAGAATCTTGACACCATCCAAAACAAAGCAGCCCACTTGATTGGCACCACATCCACAAACATTCACTCACTCTACCACCGACACACAGCAGCAGCAGTGTGTACCATCTACAAGATGCACTGCAGGAATTCACCAAGGCTCCTTGGACAGCACCTTCCAAACCCACAACCACTACCATCTAGAAAGACAAGGGAGCAACACCACCTAGAAGTTCCCCTCCAAGTCACTCACCATCCTGACTTGGAAATATATCACCTTTCCTTCACTGTCTCTGTGTCAAAATCCTGGTACTCACTCCCTAACAGCACTGTGGGTGTACCTACACCACATGGCCTGCAGCTGTTCAAGAAGGCAGCTCACCATCACCTTCTCAAGGGCAACTAGGGATAAGCAATAAAAAAAAACAAGTAATATGATGAAATAGGCCACAGTGGAGGATGTTTTAAGGGGAAATAAACATTTAAAAATTAAATACCAAGAAATATGTACTCAAGTTTCCAGCCTTGGACTTCAAAATCATCCTTTTTAGTGGCACACGTCATGACAATCTTATGGATGGGTATTCAAGTGCAGCTGGCATTATAATATACTTGGGGAGTGAAAATGTAAAATGTTTTCCCTTAGCCTGGGAAGCTAAGAAAAAAATGATTAAAAGTACACTGGCTGCAGAAACAATACCTCTTTTAGAAGCAATAGGTATGGGGTTTTACTCATCAAATATTTTAGGGGAAAGTCTGCATAAGGAGCATCTAAGAATAGATTACCCATTGAATAGATAATCATTCTCTGCGGGATAACGTATATTTGACAAAAAAGTATTACTGCAAAAAGGGTTAAGGGTTGACCTTGCTACTGTAAAATGGGTTTCTAGAAAGAAAATAAAACTCCAAGATAAAATGGGTTGATAAAAGTTATTAATTGTCCGATTACTTTACAAAAAGCTATGCTAGCTCAAAGAGGTTATTGGAGGTTCTAATAGAGAGATGTTTTGTGTTGTGATGTGATATAGAAAATATAGAAAGTATGTTTCTCACTTTTCTTCAGTTTGCTTTGAAATATAGTTTGTGTGTTATAAAGTTTTGATTTAAAGAAGAGAGGGAGATCCATTCATAGTATGTTGATTGTAATATTAATATTTTAGATACACAGGTGAAGGGCATTGATTGCCTAAGTAACTTGAGCACATAGAAAGAGAGACTTCTGTGGCAGTGGTCTTTTGGCTAGAGAGGACGCAGACATATATAACGTTGAATTCTGTAAATAAATTTAGTATTAAGTACAAGATTGGCATCTGGTTTCCTACTGCACCATCTGGCTTCAAAATGAATTAACACTGGATGAGAACAGGAGATGCTGGGGAGGGTGGGCGAGAGTGAGATAAAATTGTATGGTACAAAGCCTGTCATAAATGAAGTAACCCTTTAGCAACTGATATCTGGGATTTCTCATATCATATCTTTAAAACTGCAAGGAAGAAAACGAAAATTATTATAAATATTCCTAATAGATATTAATGTGCTGTTCTGTCAAGGAACTGACCTTGCTGAAATAATTATGAACTGTTCTTATGGAATTTGCAAGCCTCTGTACTCCTTCTCAACAAACATCCATCAAAGTTAAGAAGCATGTGCACTGCAATACCCTTGAATGTAAAAGCAGCACCTCTTGATTCATTGACATTCACGACCATTAGCAGTGAAAATGGCAAGGTTCCAATAAATGCAAATTCCCAAACGTTCAATTAAAAATGCCTGCGAACTGCTAGTGACTGTCATGAGCCAAAGCGATTATGAAGTGTTCTGGAAAGTCCATGAAAAATGTACAGTCCCATTGCAGTATTCATCCATCAATGTTCAGCCAATCTTTGTTGCAAATTCCCAATGGTTGAATTACAAAAGTCATTGAATTAACAGCAGGCTATCTTTTATGTCTACCAGGTTACATCTCTGTTAATAATTAATGTATGCTGCTTAGAGATTACTAAACCAGTACACATTTGGTTTTATTTTTGCTCTCAGCATTGATGATTTCAGGGCAGTACTGCTATAATTAATGTGAGTTTTTCTCTATCATAAATCCTGCCATGTTTACTCCCAGCTTATACTAGATTTGTTTATGGGTACCAGGAACAGTAGAGATGGCATGAGAGTAATCAGCCAATTTGTTTTGACTTTGGATGCCCCACACTTACTTTGTGTACCTTTGTATCAGATAGAAGAGTAAAGCTGCCTTTAAGAAGAGCAAGAGGAGTTTTCCTGAGGTTCTGGCCAACATTTCTCCCTCAATCAACACAACCAAAAAAAGGCCGCCTGGTCATTGTTGTTAGTTGGAATTTGATATGTGCAACATTATTGCTGAATTTTCCTATATTACAATAGTGAATATACTTCAAAAATAATGAATTGATATGAACTATAAACTAGCCAGGAATAAAGAAACAAATTGCAAAAGCTTTTATAAGTATATAAAATGGAAGCAAGTAGCTAAAATAAATATTGGTCACTTAGAGGCAGAGACAGGAGAAAATTATCACTGGGGATGAGGAAATAGCAGGACAATTGAACTAATGTTTTATGTTTGCTTTCACAGTAAAATACATAAATTACAGATTGGAAATAGAGGGTAACCTAGTGGCTAACAAGAATGTAGAACTTAGGTTAATTAATATTAGCAAATAAACATTATTAGGAAAACTTAAGGGGTTGAAATCCAACAATTCCCCAGGATCTAATGGTCTGCATCTTAGGATTCTAAGAAAAGTATCTGTGGAAATATTGGATGCACTGGTTATGATTTTCCAAAATTCCTTAGATTCTAGAATGGCCCTAGTGTGTTGAAAGTTGGCAAATGTTACCTCACTATTCAAGAAATAAGAGAAAGTAAAAAACAGGGAACTACAGGCCAATTAACCTGTGAAAGAAATGTTGGAATCTATTATTAAGCACAAGTCCTAACAATGCACTTAGAAAGATAAGACAAAGTCAAGATGGTTTTACAGAAGTGAAATTGTGTTTGACAATTTATTGAGTTTTCTGACTAATAGGGCAGATAAAGGGAAAACATTAGATGTAGTATACTTGAATTTCAAAAGGGCATTCAATAAGATGATACAGAAAAGGTTAATGCGGAAGGGCTTATGGAGTTGGGGGAAATATATTAGTATATATAGAGGATTGGTTATAAACAGAAAGCAAAGAGTAGGGATAGGCAGAGCATTTTCATTTTGGCAGGCTACCGGAGTGCCTCAGCTATTTATAATCTATATTAATAACGTAAACAAAGAGACGGAGAGTAATATATCCAAGATTGCTGATAACACAAAGTTGGTGGGAATGCAAGCTGTGAGAAGGACACAAAGACTGCAGCAATATAGACACGTTAAGTGAGTGGGCAACAAGGTGGCAGATGAAGTATAATGTCGTGAGAGTGTGAGTTTATTGCCTTTGATTGTAAGAATGGAAACACAGAATATTTTCTAAAAGGGTGAAACTTGTAAATGTTGATGTTCAGAGGGACTTGGGTATACTTGTACAAAAAAGACAGAAAGCTAGCATGCAGGTACAGCAAACAACTAGGAAGACAAATAATATATTGGGCTTTATTCCAAAGGAATTGAAGAATAAGGAAGACTCGCTACAATTTTACAGTGCTTTAATGAGGCCATACCTGGAATATTGTGTGCAGTTTTGGTTTTCATATTTAAGGAAGGATATACTTGCATTGGAGGCAGTGCAACAAATGTTGATTAGATTGGACCCCACCAGCCTCCACATTCAAAGGATCATCCTCAGCCATTTCCACCAACTCCAGCATGATGTCACCACCAAACAAATCTTCCCTTCACCCCCCCGGTGGCATTCCGCAAGCATCGTTCCCTTCGGGACACCCTGGTCCACTCCTCCTTCACCCCCTACACCTCAACCCCCTCCCACAGCACCTTCCTATGCAACTGCTGAAGGTGCAACATCTGCCCCTTTACTTCCCCTCTCCTCACCATCCAAGGGCCCAAACACTTCTTTCAAGTGAAGCAGCATTTCACTTGCACATCCCTCAACTTAGTCTACTGCATTCGTTGCTCCCGATGTGGTTTCCTCTACATTGGAGAGACCAAATGCAGACTGGGTGACTGCTTTGCAGAACACCTTCGGTCTGTTTGCAAGTACTACCCAGACCTCCCTGTCACTTGCCATTTTAACACTCCACCCTGCTCTCATGCCCTGTCCTTGGCCTGCTACATTGTTCCAGTGAAGCTCAATGCAAATGGAGGAACAGAACCTCATAATTCCGACTAGGCACATTACAGCCTTCCGGACTGAATATTGAGTTCAACAATTTTAGATCATGAAGTCTCTCCTCCATCCCCACCCCTTTTCCGATCTTTCCCCTCCTTTTTGTTTTTTCCAATAATTTATATAGATTTTTCTTTTCCTACCTATTTCCATTATTTTTAAATGTATTTCCATCCATTGTCTTATTTCTACCTTTTAGCCTATTTTGATCCCTTCCCCCCACCTCACCCCCATTAGGACTATCTGTACCTTGCTTGTCCTGTTTTCCACCCTTAATTAGCACATTCCTTTAGATAATATCACCACCTTCAACACCTCTTTGTCCTTTTGTCTGTGACATCTTTTGGTTATCTCCACCTATCACTGGCCCTCTATCCAGCTCTTCTTGTCCCATCCCACCCCTTTTAAACCAGCTTATATTTCACCTCTCTTCTATTTTTACTTAGTTCTGTTGAAGGGTCATTCGGACTCGAAATGTTAACTGTGTTCCTCTCCGCAGATGCTGCCAGACCTGCTGAGTTTTCCCAGGTATTTTTGTTTTTATGTGATTAGATTGGTATCTGGGATATCACAGATGAGATATCTAATATGAAAGGTTTGTCCTACGATGAAAGGTTGAGTAAATTGGCCTGTATTCTCTGGACTTTAGAAGAATGAGAGGTGATATCATTTAAACATACAAGATTATAAAGGGGCTTGACAGAATAGACACTGAGAGATTGTTTCCACTAGCTGGGGAATGAAGAATACGGGGCCCACACTCTCAGGATAAGGGGCTGATGAGACCAGGAGAAATTTAGTCACTCAAAAGTTTGTGAACCTTTGGAATTCTCTATCCCAAAGGGTTATGGATGTTCCATCGTTGAATATATTTAAAGCTGCGATAGACAAGTTTTTGGTCTTTTCATGATAAAAGGGATTTGAGGAGCGAGTGAGAAAGTGGAGTTAAAGCTTATGATCAGCTATTATTGTATTCAATGGCGGAGCAGACTTGAGGGGCCATATGGTCTGCTCCTGCTCCTATTTCATAGCCACTTATGACACATTTTGGGGAACATAGAAAATGTGACATAAATACAATTCCTTTCTTTCTTTTGATGAGTCGAAAAGTTCTGAAATATGAGAAAAAAGGTAGCAAATAGACCCCTATATGGGCAGTAGAATTATTCAGTCCAGAAGGAGGTCATTCAACCCGTGAAGTGTTAACTATGCTGTGACTTTCAAAAACATAGATTATCTGGTCATCATCATGTTGCTGCTTGTGGGGGCTTATTGTATGCAAACTGACTTCTATATCTCCCTATATTAATTACAACAGTGACGACTCTGGCTTTAAAGCACTTTGTGGTTCCTAAGACCATGAAAGACAATATATAAATATAAAATTTTCTTTCCTTAATCTCTGAGGATGATATCTTGAGAAATCATACTCATAGATGTGGCAGAAGGCTGTTCAGCCCATTGTATCTCTTTGAAAGATCTATCCAATTAGGCCCAATCTCCTTTCCTTTCCCTACAGCCATGAACATGTTTGGATGAATTTTCTATTTTCATTTTACTTTAGTATTGGGCAATTTTATGTAAAATATTTCCAGAAAACAGCCAGACGCTGATGAAGTGAAAATGCAGACTGACAAAAGGCCTTTGGTTTCCCACAGCCCTCTGTAGAAAGAGAGAGCAATTCTGACCTGAGGCACAACACTTTAGAATGGCTTCAGTCAGGCCATCAATGAGCTCAGGTGTCAACTGTCACCGAGATGGGAAGAGCTGGAGCTTGCCAGATCCACAGTTTGTCTTCTGCCTTTCCGTCCTTAGATAGACAGCCTTCATCATTGGATGTAAAGGTCCAATCATTTTCACGTGGGAGCCCTTCAGACTTGATCAATTGATGCCATGACTCTGTTGAGAATCAAGGACAGGTCAATGCAATCAGGCTTTGGGGCAGGCAAAGCTGATGTACCGGCGCAGGAGCCTGACTGTGGCATGAGAAAAGAATATATATCTTTTGCATTTGATACAAATGATCAGGAAAAATGCAATATATTATTCCATTTAATTATACCAGCCAGACTGAAATTCCAATCGCACATGTGTCAGAAGGGTTATATTTAAGAGCATCAACCAGCAACAGTCTCCTGTATGAAATAAAACTTCAGGGTCACAAAGTAATTTCTTACGATATCATATTATATACTTAATGGCTGTTGCACCATGTTAAGTGAATAATAGAAAAGGACCAGTACTTCATGTTGAGCATTTTGTGATATATATACTCAGGCCTGATTCTATTATTGTCGAGTTCTGTAAGTGATGAATTGGCTTTAAGCAGCTTCTTTTTTTTTAGCAATTGAAAAGCTAAAGAAAATATATTGCAATGGAAGGAGAGATCCTGGCCTGTCAACCCTCCCGGCCTGGGAGTCAGACACTGGCTATAGCCAATGTGAATAGAGTTTGGGCAATCACAATCCAGTACCGAGCAGAAATGAGCTATCATGTAAGAGCTGCTAAAGCCCTAGCATTCTTGTTGCCAGTTGTGGCTCAGCTCATGCCTCTGCCTCAGAATGAGAAGGATGTGAGTTCCTAATTCCATCCCAGAGACTTGACAAAAGTTAGGCTGAAGCCTCATTCTCCCTCACTGGTGGATGTTAAAGGTGCTATTTTGACAAAGCTCCCAGCTCCATTGAAGTTAAGCTCTTAAAAAGTGTGTCTTTGGAGGTGGTCCCTCTAAGTAACACAGGTTCTGAACCCGCTAGTATGAATGAACATGACACAAAGCTTCACTCATTTGATGACCAATGTTGATCGGGGTGTTGCGATCCTCGGGGATACAGTTAAAGCCGTGTTTAGTGGAATCGTGGAACAGACTTGAGGGGCTGAATGATCTACTCCTGTTCTAACAATGCCAGAATGCCAGCTACCAACTTCTCAGCATTGCACTTTCAGAGAAGATTGAGAGTAGGAATATGCAAACCAACATTCCTTTTCCCCACACAACGATAATACGATGTGAAAATAAAGCAGTAAAGTTCGTACCCCGACAAAATCTCGAGTCAGGGGGTTGCATCTGGCTCAGTAAAAGGCAAATGACATGAAAGCAAAGTCAAAGATTACATTTGCTTTTAAATGCAGTGTTTTCATAAATGGTGCTCAACAGCAAGTGAAGTGGCACCACTGAGCGTACAGTTGGAAAATTGAATTTGAGCCTTTGTCCAACCTACATTCTGATTCCTTGCCATGTGACTCTACTCAGACAACCAGTCTCACCAATTTTATTCCGGCAGGCTTCTTGTGAATAATTTAGGCTCTGGAATTGGGCAAGTATACTGTTACCTGAAATGAATATACAGCAAAGGATGTTTAAATCAATTGCCCTGTAACCTACACCGTAGATTTCATATTGAGGGTTTAAGACGCTACTCTGTGTGTGCCACTCACCTTCAGACACTGAACTGACTTTAATGTTGCATTCCTTAAAGGGAAAGTGCACCTTGTTGACTTGCTACATAAATAGGGTGAGAGATTTGGAGAAGCTTAGGACAGGTACACGACTTGGCCATTCAGCCTCTTGAGTCTGCTGTGCAATTCAATTAGATCATGACTGATCTGTAAAATCAGATAGCAATCTACACAAACTACAAAGGCCATTTCTTTGCAAGACAGTTTATTAACAATCTTTCTTTCCAAGGACAATCCCACAGTGGAACAAGCTGCCAAAGGAAATAGTCACAGCCACATCACTGGAAATCTTCAAGACCCATCGGTAGAGTATTTCCATTTATATGTTTTTTATTATCATGTCAGCAGGTCAAAAGGTAAAATACTGCAGATGCTGGAGATCTGAAATAAAAACAGAAGGTGCTGAAAAAATTCGGCAGGTCTGACAGCATCTGTAAAGACAGAAACAGAGATAACATTCTGAGCCCTGCATGACTCTTCCTATTGAAGAGTCATATTGGACTCGAAACGTTAACTCTGTTTCTGTATCCACAGATGCAGCAAGATCTGCTGAGTTTTTCTATCAGGGAGTCTCATGTCTGGTTCAGCTAGTGCTGGCCATATAGATGTTGGCGGAATGTGGATATTAGTCTGTAATGAAGACATAACTAAAGCAGAAACAGAATCATAGAATCGGACAACAGTGGAGGAGACCATTTGGCCTATCATGCTTGTACTGGTTCTTTGAAAGTGCAATCTAATTGGTCCCACAATCCCCTGTTCTTTCCCTATTCTTCCTTACCTAAGAAAGGATATACTTGTTGTTATGTTCCTTCTCTGTCGGATTGTTTTGCTTAGCGAACACAGCTGCACACCTGTCTACTGGTGAGTGAGTTGGTAAACAAGATATTGCAGGCATAGAGACCAACGTAAGGTTGAAGCACACACTGCTTATTAACACATGTAACAGAGCACAAACACACGAGTGCTTCTCCAACCAAACCCTACTCTAGACTGCTGATTAACATTATAGCCCATGCTACACAGCAATTGGGTAATACAGTCGCATGATCAATCTGCCCACCTTCTCTTAAAGGTGTATTGCACCTCAGGTTACCACATACCTCCCCCTTTACTTGAAAGCGCTATTTTATAATATCCATGATATATCAACTATTTACATAAATAAACCATTTACAAATCCAGTCTCTCTGGAGGCTTCTTCAAGCGCGCCGGATGTTGTAGTTCTACAACTTCGGATGGTCTTTCCGATTCTTCCCTTTCAGGAATCATCTGTCCACTAGGCTCTCTAGTAGGAAAATGTAAGTTTGTTTCTTCAACTCTCTCAGGCTCAGCGGATCCTTCAGGCACTTTCAAACCAAGTGGAGTTCCTTCCACATGTGGCGTAGACTCCAATGGGAATGCTTGGTGCATCTTTTCCTGTAGGTCTGTTTCTCTTCATCAAGATCATTGATCAGGTGGTGTTATTCCTATCTATCTGCTGCCCTTGTCCTTCTAGATGGTAGTGGTCATGGGTTTGGAAGGTGCTGTCTAAGGAGCCTTGGTGAATTCCTGCAGTGCATCTTGTAAATGGTACACACTGCTGCTACTGTGCATCAGTGGTGGAGGGAGTGAATGTTTGTGGATGTGGTGCCAATCAAGTGGGGATGCTTTGTCCTGGATGGTGTCAAACTTCTTGAGTGTTGTGGGAGCTTCACTCATCCAGGCAAGTGGGGAGTATTCCATCATGCTCCTGACCTGTGCCTTGTAGATGGTGGACAGGATTTGGGGAGGCAGGAGGTGAGTTACTCATCACATGATTCCTAGCCTCTGACCTGATCTTGTAGTCAAAGTATTTATATGGCTAGTCCAGTTCTGTTTCTGGTCAATGGTAACCCCCGGGATGTTGATAGTGGGGGATTCAGTGATGGTAATGCCATTGAACATCAAGGGGTGATGGTTGGATTTTCTCTTGTTGGAGGTGGACATTACCTGACAGTTGTGTGGCATGAATGTTACTTGCCACTTGCCAGCCCAAGCCTAAATATGGTTCAGGTCTTGCTACATTTGGACAGGGACTGCTTCGGTATCTGAGGAGTCGCAAATGGTGCTGAACATTGTGTAATCATCAGCCAACATCCCCACTTCTGACCTTATGATGGAAGGAAGGTCACTGATGAAGCAGCTGAAGATGATTGGGCCGAGGCCATTACTCCGAGAAACTCCTACAGTGATGTCCTGGAGCTGAGATGACTGACCTCCGACAACCACAACCATCTTCCTTTATGCTAAGTATTTGCTAAGCCCGTGCTTAGCACTGTTGATGACCCCTTCCATTACTTTACTGATGATAATGCCATTCCAGTATCCGACACCATTCTCTCTGATAACCCGTGTATCGCAAGACTCTGATGCAATCTGTCTATGGTGGCAGCCGATGCAGATGATCTCACCTCCTATACACCCATCCACTTCAAGTGAGCGTCTATAATCAAGAGGAACATTGTGCCCAAAAAATGCCCCACATAGTCAATGTGGAGGTGGAGCCATGGTCTTCCTGGCCATTCCCAAGGATGCAGAGGAGCAAAGGGGGCAATTCCTGTTCCTGTTGGCACTGTATGCAGCTCTTGACTAAATTTTTGATTTCTGAATCCATCTCTGGCCACCATTAGTAGCTGCTCACCAACATTTTCATTCCAGAGATGCCAGGGTGAGCACTGTGCAAGTTGGTCAATAATGGCTTTCTTCTTCTGGGAGGCACAATGATCCTCATTCCCCACAGTAAGATGTCACCCTGGCAGGTGAACTCATATCTCCTATTAAAGTAGGGCTTCATTCCGGCAGACTTTGGCTCGTTAGATCATCCCTACAGGGCTTATTCCCCTGACATGAGATAAAACTGGATCGCGGTCTGTCCACTCTCTTATTTGTTTGGCATGTACTGTTGATGAATCCAGAAAGTTTAATAACAAAATAAGCTCTTGAGGGATGGGGACGTTCACATTGCTGTCTTTTAGAGGTAATCGGCTCAGTGCGTCGGCATTGGCAACCTGGCTTCCCAGTCGGTGAGTAAAAGCATATTCATCAGCAACTAGTGCCTTTGGAGGCATGCAGAGGCAATTGGGGGTATTGGCTTATCTTCCCCAAACAAGCCTAATAGCAGCTTGTGGTCAGATACAATGGTAAAGTGGCGACAATGAATGTATTGGTGGAACTTCTTAGCACCAAATACAATGGCTAAGCCTTCTTTTTCTATTTGTGAGTATCTTTGTTCTGCAACACTGAGTGTCCTTGAGATGTAATCAATGGGCCATTTGAAGCCATCTGGTGGGAGAGTACTGCCCCTACTCCGTAAGGTCGAAATCAATTCTTTCTTTGGGTCAAAACGCACCAACAGGGCTGATGAATGAAGCAACTGCTTTACTCTCATAAAAGCCTGTTGTTGTGGAGCTTGCCAAGTCCATCTGTGGTTTCTCTTGAACAACCTGTATAATGGAGCCAGTACTGTTGACACATTTGGCAGAAAACGGCCATAATGATGAAAAGCAAAATACTGCAGATGCTGGAAATCTGAAACAAAAACATAAAATCCTGGAAAAGCTCAGCAGGTCTACAGCATCTGTGGAGAGGGAAAAACAAAGTTAACATTTCAAGTTCAGCTGAAGAAAGGTCATACAGATTCGAAACGTTAACTTTGTTTTGCACTCTGCACAGATGCTGTCAGACCTATGGGCCATAATAGTTAATCGTTCACAAGAAGGACTTGAGTTATGGTTTTTATCATTGCAGCCACCTCACAAATAGTTCCCACCTTTTCTACTCGGTGCAGGCCCTGTGAGTCAACCCTATGACCCAGCTAAACTGCTTCTATTGCTTGGAAGATACATTTTTCTCTTTTCAAGCGTACTCCAGCTTGTGAGAAACTCTTCAATACCTCTTCCAAGTTAGCCAGGTGTTCTTCACCAGTTAATCCTATTGCTAAGATTTAGACCTGTTACTAGGACATCATCGAGATAAACCATAACAAGGGGCAAACTTTGAAGTAAATTTTCCATTGTCCATTGGAAAATGGCACAAGCCAACAAAACTCCGAAGGGTAACCTGGTATACTGGTATAGCCCCCGATGTGTGTTGACAGTCACAAAATCCTGAGAGGCCTTTTCTAACTCGACTTGCTGGTAAACGTGGCTCATGTCGAGCTTTGTACATGCAGTTCCCCCCTGCCGGCTTGGAGTACAATTCATCAGTCTTCGGTATAGGATGCCTGTCAAGTCTGGCCATTGTGTTAACGTTCAACTTGCAGTCCCTGCATGTTCGCACGCTCAGGCTTTATTACTAGAACTATGGGTGCTGCCCGTTTGGAAAATTGTACAGGTTGTCAGACTCCCAGCCTTTCCTGCCTGTCTAATTCAACATCAACTTTTTCTCGTAATGCATAGGGGACTGGCCGCGCTTTCAAGTATCTGGAGTTTGCCCCGGGATCCACGTGGAGTTTAGCTTGCAGTCCCTGAATCTTCCCGAGCTCTTCCCTGAAGACAGAGGAGGCATATTTCTGTAATAATTCTTGTAGACCTTTCATTCTGAGGTGAAAAATCTTGGTCCACTCCAACTTTATTTCCTTAAGCCAGTTCCGACCAAGTAGACTTGGACCCTCCCCTGCTACCACTATCAGGGGTAAATTAACAGACTGATTTCCATACAATACTGGAACCTTTTATGTACCTCTCACTCATATGTCTTCACCAGTATATGTCTTTAAATTAGCATCTGAATTTTCCAGACTTAATGAGTGGTCTCCTCCATTCAGATATTTGAACGTATGTTCCCCTATAACTGTTGTGGATACCCCTGAATCCACCTCCATTTGGACAGGTTTCCTGTTGACTTCCACTGTCATGTAGATTGGCTCTGTTTTACCCATTGTTAACTTGTGTAGTGAGTAAATATCTGACTGCTTCTGCTGGTTCCTCTTTGTGGATTTCACGATTTCTACCTTTCTGCTTAAAATTTTGTCTTAATCTGTCTTTTTCGCATAATGTGCCCATTACGATTGCAGTAGAAACACTCAATTCTTTTAAATTGTCGTTCTCTTGCAGGTAGCCTGGTTCCATTTCTGCTTTTAATATTGTGGGTTTTCTCTGTTAAACCATTGCTTTTTGATGGTCTGTTATTGGTCTCTGTTTCCCACCTTTCTGCAGAGCCCAGCACTTTTGAGCTATTTCTAACTGGTGCTTCCCTCCATACGTGAAGGATGGCTCCATTTTGTGCTCCCTTGGTTGCTTCTGAATCCCTGACTGTGTCTCCATTGCCAGCACCAACTCCAGCGCCTTGCTGAAGTCTAAATTCATTTTTGACAATAACCTTTTTTTGATTGGTGTCTTCATTAATCCCACATATTAAGCGGTTTCTTGACATTTCATCAATCAATGTCCCGAACTCACAGTGCTTTGTCAGTTGTTTTAAAGCCACTATGTAACATGTGACTGTCTCTCCAGGGGCTTGGACAACTCGAATTAAATTTAAAATGTTGAATTGTAACCAAAGGTTTCAGCTGAAAGTAGCTTTTCCCAAGATTTACCAACTTATCAAAGCTTTTGCAATGCTGGTGTTGGATGCCGTTAGACTATGAATTAGGCTGTATGTTTTACTGCCACATGTTGATAAGAGAATCGCTCACCTCTTCTCCTTCCCCAATACGTCGTTAGCCAAAAAGAAAAAATGCGAGGTGTTCAATATTATGTGACCAGTCATTGGTGGTCTGATGAAAGGTTCAATGGGGCCAAACTGTGGCATACTGGAGTGAGATAACATTGACATCTATGATGAAGGCTATACTTACAATCGCCTTGCAAGGTACGGCTGATTTACTTCTGTTTAATTCTTGCAGCTTTCTTAGGTGTCGTCTTCTGGTTGTGCTTTGCCTCATCGCCTGTTGTTATGTTCCTTCTCTGTCGGGTTGCTTTTCTCAGTGAACACGGTTGCACACCTATCTACTGGTGACTGAGTTGGTAAACAAGATACTGCAGATGCAGAGATTGATGCACAACCTGTTTATTAACACAAGTCACAGAGCACTAACACATGTCAAACCAGACTCTATTCTAAACTACTGATTAACATTGTAGCCCAGGCTACACAGCAATTGGGTCAATCTGCTAAGATTCTCTTAAAGGTGTACAGCACCTCAGATTACCATACTTTCCATAGAGGGAGTGCAATGAACGCTCACCAGACTGATTCCTGGGATGGCAGGATTGTCGTGTGAGGAAATATTGAGCTGACTAGGCCTGTATTCTCTGGAATTTAGAAGAATGAGAGGGGATCTCATTGAAACATATAATATTCTGACAGAGCTGGATAGACTTGAGGTAGGGATGATGTTTCCTCTGGCTGGGGGAGTCTAGAACAAGGGGTCACAGTCTCAGGAAACGGGGTAGGTCATTTAGGACTGAGATGAGGAGAAACCTTTTCACTCAGAGGGTGGTGAACCTATGGAAATTTCTACCATAGAGGCTTGTGGAGGCCAAGTCACTGAATGTACTTAAGAAAAAAAATAAATAGATGTCTAGACTCTAAAGGCATCAAGGGGTATGGGGAGAGTGGGAGTATGAGGTTGAGATAGAGGATCAGCCATGATCAAATTGAATGGTGGAGCAGGCTCGAAGGGTCGAATGACCTATTCCTGCTTCTATGTTTCTATGTTTCTATTGCACTTGCAAATGTTTCCTTGTATCTTAATTCTGTCTCTTCATCTTAGGCCTATATCCCTGGATGCTGCCAAATAAATCTTGTGAATTTCTGCAATTGAGGAGCAATTTTGTGTTGCCACTTTGCATAAAGTTCTAGAGGGTCAGAATTGTTTTAAAAAAAGGATATAAAAACATGCAGAGAAAAGACACGGGAATGCAATTAGAATGGACAGTTCCTGTTGAACAGCTCGTCCCAATGGTTCAAACCTGCTCGTTTTCTGCAAAAATTTCTTGAATTCCATAAAACAGATGGATCCTGAACAAGAATACTTCACTTACAGCAACCCTGTAGCAATGTAAGGCCAGAATTGGCTCTGGTTCGTAAGCATTTAAAAAAAACCCACACAAAACAAGCTTAAATGGTGTCCACTATTTAACAGATCTGTTAAGATAAATGGATTAAAGTTTCCACTAATAGAATGAGGGAGGGAGGGAGAAAGAAAATAATCTTTTCGTACAGCATCTCTACAATGATAAGAGGTCCCATATCACGTTACCAAAAATGAAGTACTTTTGAAGGATAGTCACTGTTGTAAGGTCGTAAGTCTTGCAATCAATTTGGGCAAAGCAAGATCCTATAAATGTGATAGTAGCCAGATATTGCCATCGGATATTTTTAGAATCAGCTGAGAGGGCAGATGGGATCTCAGTTCAATGTCTAATCCGAAAGATGGCACCTGTGACAGTGCAGCACCCCCTCAACACATTATGGGGTGGATTATGTATTTGAATCTCTGGAGTAGGCCCTAAACCCACAACTTTCTGACTCAGGTGAAAGGGCTAGTGCATGGCTACTGGGATATCAAGGAATTAGAACATTGGAACTGGTTTTCTGCAGTAACTTTGAAGCACATCTTTCTGAATCTTTTGGACTCTGCACCATAATCAGTATTTATTTGCCTCACAAGATCACCATGTGGAAGTAGTTCTGCTATAGGCCTAGCTGCTGATGCTATTCAATTTGCCACAGTTAGATCCTGGGGTAAATTCAACTCACAGCAGCAAACTGTTAGTGCTGAGCTGTGAAAAATACAAACAGATGGAAGGGCTCATCATATAAATTTCCATGGAGGCAGTGACGCTTTAGTGTTGAATTCATTTGCTTCTAATGCTCAGTCTGAATTAAGGAATTCCATTGCCTTAAAGACCAGTTATGGAGGTTTGTTTCATTCAGATTGCAGGAGGTCAGAGTGTCAACTCAACTTGACTTACTCTTACTCCAGCAACAGAATTGTTAATCCCTGATGCATGTCCATATTCCTTTCGTGCACATAAATAAGCAAACAGTTGCATTTAAATAACACCTTTCAAGACTTTAGGGCACCCCAGAGTGCTTTATAGCCAATGATATACTTCTTTAGAAGTTTTTTTTTAATTATTACACAGGACCTGGATGTCACTGGCTAGGCCAGAATTTATTGCCCATCCCTAATTGTCCTTGGTTGTGAGCTGCCTTCTTGAACTGCTGCAGTCCATGTGGTGTAGGTACACCCACAGTGCTGTTAGGGAGGTAGTTCCAGGATTTTGACCCAGGAACAGTGAAGGAATGGTGATATTTCCAAATCAGGGTGGTGAGTGGCTTGGAGAGGAACTTGCAGGTGGTGGTGTCCCCATGCATCTGCTGCCCTTGTCCTTCTAGGTGTTAGAGGTCGTGGGTTTAGAAGGTGCTGTCGAAGGAGCCTTGATGAGTTGTTGCAGTACATCTTGTAGATGCTACACAATGCTGCCACTGTGCTTCATTGGTGGAAGGAGTGAATGATGAAGGTGATCGATGGGGGGCCAATCAAATGGGCTGCTTTGTCCTGTATGGTGTCGAGCTTCTAGAGTGTTGTTGGAGCTGCACTCATCCAGGGAAGTGGAGGGTCTTCCATTGCACTCCTGACTTGTGCATTATAGATGGTGAACAGGCTTTGGAGAGTCTGGAGGTGAGTTACTCTTAGCAGAATTCCCAGCCTCTGACCAGCTCTTGTAGCCACAGTACTTGTATGGCTAGTCCAGTTAAGTTTCTGGTCAATGGTAACCTCTAAGATGTTGGTAGTGGGACTTTCATTGATGGAATGGCATTGAATGTTAAGGGGAGATGGATGGATCCTCTCTTTGTGGAGATGGTAGTTGCCTGTCACCTGTGTGGCATGAATGTTACTTGCCACTTATCAGCCCAAGGTTGAATGTTGTCCAGGTCTTGCTGCAAATGGGCATGGACAGCTCTGGTATCTGAGGAGTCGTAAATGGTGCTGAACATTGTGAAATCATCAGTGAACATTCCATTTCTAACCTTATGACGAAAGGGAAAGTCATTGATGAAGTAGCTGAAGATATTTGGGCCTAGGTCACACCCCTGAGGAACTCTTGCAGTAATGTCCTGGAACTGAGATGATTGACCTCCAACAAGTGCAACCATCTTCGTTTGTACTAGATATGACTCCAACCAGTGGGGAGATTTCCCCCTGATTCCCATTGACTCCAGTTTTGCTAGGAGCCCTTGATGCCACACTCAGTCAAATGCTACCTTGATATCAAGAGCAGTCACTGTCACCTCACTTCCTGAGTTCAGCTCTTTTGTCTATGTTTGGACCAAGGCTGCAATGAGGTCAGGAGCTGAGTGGCCCTGGCGGAACCCAAACTAAGTGTCAGTGAGCAGGTTATTGCTGAGTAAGTGCCACTTGATACTACTGTCGATGACACCTTTCATCAATTTGTTGATGATCGAGGGTAGACTGATGGAGTGGCAATTGGCTGGGTTGGATTTGTCCTGCTTATTGTGGACAGGACATACCTGGGCAATTTTCCACTTTGCTGGAGTAGTTGCCATTGTTGTATCTGTACTGGAAAGGCTTGGCTATTGGTGCAGTAATTTCTGGAGCACAAGTTATTCATGCCGGAATGTTGTCAGGGCCCATAGCTTTTGCAGTATCTGGTGCCTTCTGCCATTTCTTGATATCACATGGAGTGAAACGATTTGGCAGAGGACTGGCATCTGTGATGCTGGGGATCTCCGGAGGGGCTTGAGATGGATCATCCACTCTGCACTTATGGCTGAAGATTGTAGCAAATGATTCAGTCTTATCTTTTGCACTGATGTGCTGGGCTCCTCTGTCATTGAGGATGGGGATATTTGTGGGGCCTCCTCCTCTGGTGAGTTGCTTAATTGTCCATCGCCATTCATAACTGGATGTGATCGGATGACAGAGCTTAGATCCGTTGGTTGTGGGATTGCTTAGCTCTGTCTATTGCATGCTGCTTTTGCTGTTTGGCATGAAAGTAGTCCTGTATTGTAGCTTCACTAGGTTGACACCTAATTTCTAGGTATGCTTGGTGCTGCTCCTGATATGCCCTCCTGCAGTCTTCACTGAACCAGGGTTGATCCCCCGGTTTGATGGTAAGTAAGATGTCAACAGTCCTACTGGTCGTGAAGAAAAGATTGCTGAACAACATCTGAACTAAATAAGTCTAAGTGCTGTGCCAATGTCACTAAAACTAGCTGATATCAAAGTGACAATAAAACAAGATGAGGCATTGCAACTATGCATGATGGCCAAGGAATCACAGAACTGGAAAGACATGATCAAGAGAGCGCCAATGAACAAAATCGCTCACCCACTACAGGGCTTCACAATGTTCAAAATTACCACTTCGTTGCAGCCATATCTGAGTTTGTGTTATGTAGCAACTGTAGCGTCATTCTACAGTTCTTGAGAGAATGTTTTGTCAATATAGCACATGAAGGTCACCAAGGAATTGTCAAAGCCAAACAACTCATTAGGGAAAAGGTATAGTTCCCAGGAACTGACTGCATGGTAGAGCACAAAATCAATCAGTGTTGGCCATGTTAAGCAACCACAATGTCAAATCTTTTTGAGCCCTTCAAGATGTCTCAAATAACTGCAGGGCCATGGATTGAAGTAGGCACTGATTTTGCAGATTTGCACACTGGCAAAGACCTGCTTGTTGTCACTGATGACTACAGCAGATTCCCTGTTGTGGAAATAGTTATGTCTACCTCAATGAAAGCAGTCATCCCAAAGCTTGATCAGATTTTAGCCTTGTTTGGTATCCCTCAATCCCAGTAAGAAGTGACAATGAATCCCAATTCAACAGCAATGAGTTCAGTAGATTTGCAAACTATCTGGGTTTCAGTCATCAAAAATTCACACCCCTTTGGCCAAGAGTTAATGGCGAAGTTGGGAGATTTGTGCATACCTTGAGCGAAGTGATTCACATAGCAACAGCAGAAAGCAAGTCAGGGAAGCAGGAGTTGCATTGTTTTCTTCGCAATTACAGAGCGACTCCTTACTTGACTACTGGAAAATCACCAGTTATACATTTTTGCACATCCTCGGTGCAGACAGCTTCCTAAGCTACCCTGCAAAGCTAATATTCAACACATATGCGAATATAATCGAAAATAGAAGGATCAAATGAGAGTAAATGCGGAGCAAGACTTGCAATGTAGAGCTGCACCAATAAAGCTGGGATAAAGTGCTTGTGAAATGTAATGGCCATGCTGAAAAGCAGACAATCCCCTACGACATCTAACCATTTGCTGTGACCAACACAAAAAAGATCAATGATTACTACTAAGTACACTTCACAGGACAATTCATTTTTCAAAGAGCTGGAAATGCCATTTGTAAGCATTGAATCCAATTCTGACATGGACATCTTAGACAAAGAACATGAGTTAAGGGAGAACACACCTGATGCCAGATGATATCCTACTCATGAGAGAAAATGTCTACCATACTTAAGTGATTAAGTTACAAAGTGAGCTATTTTCAGTTGGGGAACAACCTTCCACCTCATTGTACGTGATTAAGTGCATTGTTAAATTAGTGCAAAAGTTAGAATATATAATGATGTTGCTGGTGAAGTTGAATGTTCATGTTAAGTTGTTTGTTTCGTTTTTTGGAAACAAACCATTGAAACATTCTATGCCTCTTTGTTAAAAAGTGGGGTGAGGGGTATTGGGGTGTGGGGGTGGGGTGGTAATGTAATATATCGAGAATTGCATTGTGCAGTTTGTCCATTTAAGGTTACAAAACCTACGTACTAGTAGATAGAGTCTGGAAACGAAATAAAGGAACTCATTATTCTAACAGCATGTGCAGTTCTAGTCCTGAATGTCTCTTTCTCAATGAATATTTCTACTTATTCCCCAGAACTTCACAGAATCCTCATGACCACCTTGTTTAATTGCAGCCACAACGACACTTGAGAAACTCAACACCATCCAGGACAGTGAAGGAAAAGAAAGACTTGCATTTATACAGCGCCTTTCATGACCTCAGGATCCCAAAGTGCTTTACAACCAATTAAATACTTTTAAAATGTTCTTACTGTTTTTAATGTAGCAAGTGAAGCAGCCAAATTTCACAAAGCAAGTTCTCACAAAGAGGAATGTAATGATGATCAAATAATCTGGTTTTGTGATTTGGTTGAGAGGTAAGTATTGACAAGGATGTTCGGGATACCCTGTTCTTTTTTTATTATTCTTTCATCGGATGTGGGCATTGAGAATTTGTTGCCCATTCCTAATTACCCTGGAACATAGTGACATGGAAGGTAAAATCAGAGAGCAGCTAAGAGTCAATCACATTACTGTGGACCTTAAATCACATGTAGACCAGAGCAGGTAAGGACGACAGATTTCCTTCCCTCAAGGGCACTAGTGAACCAGCTTAGTTTTTACAACAATCAATGATAGTTTCATAGTCACCATTACTGAGTCTAGCTTTATATTCCAAGTTTATCAGTTAATTGAATTTAAATTCCAGCAGCTGCATTGGTGCATCTGGGCCAGCTGAAGTCAATGGACTTTTTGGCTGGCTCGCTGCATCTGCAGTGGCAGATCCCACTACAGCGTGACCAGAAAATCCCAACCTATTTAACACATAATTTTGTGCTAACATTGCTGGAAGTGTCTATGCTACAAGGCCACGAAGAAAACATTGACCTTCTTAAATCCTGAGCTGAGAAAAAAAAAACTCAAACCGAACCGACCATTGTAATTTATCTCTGATGCTTGGTTATTGGGTAGCATAATTCTCTGCTAATTCAAACCTCAATCTTTATGTCTGATTTGCCTCTGACAGGAGCTTTCTCAGTGCTAAACACCACTGTCCTCAAGCTAATGTTCTACATGCATGTCCTCAAATGTCATTACTTCAAGGGCCTTGCTCTTCAAGTGTGTAGTCTGGAGACATATGTGCCTTCAACTTAATCATAAGAGATGTGATGGAAGCGAAATCATATGTTCAGGGACTCCTGCTCTGTAGGGAAATCAGAATTATGTGCTGGAGGTAAAGGCTGTTTAGGGAATTGACTGAAATCCTTTGACAGTTTCAATCTCTTTAATTATTTTCTTTGATGGACAACAGGGAAGGCAGCAAGTTACCTCGCACATCAAAGCCACCAATTTATCTCTGCTAAAAGGTTCTCATAAATGTTGCATCCTGAAGGGTGAGCAGAGGCCAGAGCACCTCAGTGAGACACGCTGTGATGCCCACAGTAGGTATGACTTTGAAACAATAAAAAAAATAAAATGAGTCAGCGCCTGAAAGCAAAAAGGCTAACATAACTGATGAGCTCAGCATCGCAATTGGAGAAAGGTCAGCCAGGGCCCACCATTTCTTGTTGCATGTCTTGTAGTCTGTGCTGGAAAGCATTTGTGCCTAGCTACTCCTTGTGTTTTTTTTTGGATTGAGAGCAATTGCAATGCCCTCCATGTTTCAGCAGCCTACCACTGCTCAGGGAAGAGCAGAAAGAGGTCACATGGGTGAAATGAAGGCTTCACGGACTTGTGGAATTTGTACCCGAGCCATGATTCAGTGCCTTATAACCTTAAGCTTGCTGCAATTTGGTTGCAATTGATTTTTGGAAGCCTGTCTACTTGTGGGTCATAGCTGCCCACCACTTTTACGCCTTGAGTTTACCTCCTTCTTTCACTGCTTTTGTCCCTCAAACCCTGACAACTAAGGTGCTTGGATAAGATGTTGATCTACTAAGTGGATTTGCTATAGCTCAGCCCGTAGTACTTTTGTCTCTTGTGATAAAGTGGATTACTATGTGTCTTTAAAGGAACGTTGTTAGTTGGCTATGTGACTATATTGACCAATCGCTACATAGCGCGGGCTTCTTGGGGTAACTGTGAGTCTGGAGCTGGAGGTGACTGAAGAAGCACACAGTGTGTTAGTGCTCTGTTCTTAATTCCAATAAACCACCAGTGTTTGTTCAGTTAACCGGTCTCTCTGCCTACATTGTTTCAAGCACCAACTAGTGTATTAATATCAAGGGTGCAGCTAGTGTTTGCCAGACAAAGCAAACTGGATAACCCAAGCCATAAAACTGGCAACGAGGATAAACCAGACTCATTGATGGTAATTCAGAAAGCCGCGGTAAGCCAGCTACATTACTTCGCCACTACTTTGAAGATGTTTGAAAGTGCAGTCTCCTTTGTAACAAAAGGCGCAAACATGTCGGACTCCACTGAAAGGCGGGGAATGTCCACTATGTACAGACCACTGAAGAGCAACAGCACTGCAGTGAAAACCCACAATATTAATGAGGGAAATGCATCCAGGCTGCCTGCAGGCGAGCAACAGTTCAGAAATATCGAATGTTTTTTTTTGCCTCCGCAATAGTCACACAATGCAGTACTGTCAAGATGGGCTGAGACAGCATTTTAAAAACAAAGGTAGAAAGCAAGAAATCTGTGTGATTGAAGAACCAGAAGAAGCAGGACCTGACATCTATTCATTATACAACCTGAAAGTGGGTAAACTACCTGAGCCAATCCAGGTAGTCATTGGAGTCAATGAACAACCCATCAAGATGGAGATTGATACTGGGGCATCAATGTCTGTCATAGGAGAACATACGTTCAGACACTTGAATGAAGGAGCCCATCCTCTAAGTTTGGAAGAATCAGACACTAAATTACAAACATATACGAGCAAAGAAATAAGAGTGAAAGGTATATGTCAAGTCCTGGTGCACTATGGGGATCAGTCCTGCAAATTTATCCCTTATAGTAGTAGCTGGGCCGGGCCCCAGTTTAATTGGTCTCAACTGGCTCAGAAAGATTAAATTGCAATGGGCTGAGATTTCTCAAATCAGAACAAGAAACTTACAGGAATTGTTACAAAAGTATGCTTCCATTTTCAGTGACGAGCTAGGAAGGATTTGTGGGCTACAAGCCAAAATCTACGTTGACCCTAATGCAACCCACAGATTTATCACAGCCAGACCAGTCTCTTATGCTCTATGGGACAAGGTCAAGACCGAGATAAACAGGCTGTAAAAGTTGGGTATAGTTGAGTGGGTGGCACCCGTAGCACCCATACTGAAGCCAGACCAAAGTGATCACTTACGCAGCGACTATACGTTCACTGTAAACAGTATGGCCAAACTTGATAGACACTCGATACCAAAGATTGATGAATTATATTCAAAGTTGGCACATAACCAAAACTCGACATGAGGCAGCAAGTGGGGTTGGAGGAAGGCTCAAGTGAATTTGTGACCATCAATACGCATCGAGGATTGTATAAATATATTCAACTACCCTATGGGGTCTCATTGGCATGTGTTATTTTCCAGTGTACCATGGAAGATCTGCTTCAGGGACTGCCCCATGTGATTGATCTGCTTTTATCTCACATCTGGGAACAGGCTTTGAATGGTCAGGCGAGCCAAAGTTTGTTGACATGAAGCCCTGTTTCAATTGCAGATATGAGCTCACCTGCCAGGGCAGCATACTGTTCTAGGAAGCAAGGGTTATCGTGCCCCCGAGAGGGCAAAGGCCATTACTGGCTGAATTACATAGCATTCAGCCTGGCATTATTAGGATGAAGATGCTCGCACGCAGCTACTTATGGTGGTCAGGGATGGACACGGACATCAAAAACCTCATTAAAAGTTGTCTTCAATGCCAGCAGGCATGAAAGATCCGTTGCACCCCTGGGGATGGCCCGGGCGGACATGGGTACGCCTCCATGCCAACTACGTGGGGCCCTTCTGGAGTACAATGTTCTTTTTACTAATGGACGTCCACTCCAAGTGGATGGATGTCTACGGAGTTCAGTCACCCACGTCTGCTGCCACCATGGACCACTTGCGACAGAGTTTTGCAGTGCACGAGTTACCGGAGGTGCTCGTGTCAGATAACTGGACTACGTTTATCAGCCGGAAGTTCCACAGGTTTACAACCCTCAACGGAATAACTCATAGCAAAACTTCGTCTTACCCACCCCGCCCTAATGGTTTGGCTGAGCGGGCAGTCCAAACTTTCGAGCCCAGGGCGAAAAAGCTGGACGGGGATTCCATCAGCACCAGGTTGTCACGGTTCCTGTTTGCATACCAGACGATGCCGCACATGACCACCAGTATTGCCCCCATTGAATTACTAATGAGAGGTGTCTCCGTACCCGTCTAATTCTTATCAGGCCAAATTTAGGGGGTGGATGATGAAGAGAAGCCAAGAGGTCCAGAAGGCTAGACATGATGGCCATGATCATGAAAGAAATTTCACGGTGGGAGACACAGTTATCGTGAAGAACTTTGGAGGTGGGTCCATTTGGCTATTAGGCGAAGTGAGTGCCATGACAGGACCTCTCCCCTATAATGTGTCAGTAAACAGCTGAATAATTAAATGATACATGGATCATCTCTGGAGAAGAGAGACAGTCCCACAAGAACATATGCCATCATCATTTTTGTTTGAGTCTGCAAGGCACGTGAAAGAAATGTCACATGATTTGGAAGTGCCAGTGGGGCCTGTTGGACCTGAGAGGGCTGAAGGCACAAACTTGCTCACTTCCACCGAAGAGCTTTGTGGAAAGTTGACCCCTGAAAAGGGGGTCTCGGAAAAACCAGTCGAAGTCGTTGAGCTACGATGCTCAAAACATCCGAGGAGACCTCCTGAGAGACTTGACTTGTAAATAGTTATTCATGTAAATAATTGGGATGTTGTGGTGCTTGTCAATTGTACTTTCAAGTAAAGGGGGAGGGATGTGATAAAGTGGAGTATTATGTACCTTTAAGAGAATGTAGTTAGTTGACCCTGTGACTGTATTGACCAATCGCTACACAGCGCGTGCTTCTTGTATAACTGTAAGTCTAGAGCTGGAGGTGATTGAAGAAGCAGACATTGTGTTAGTGTCCTATTCTTAGTTATAATAAACCACCAGTGTTTGTTCAGTTAATCGGTCTCTCTGCCTATATTGTTTCAAGCACCAGCTAATGTGTTAATATCAAGGTCGCAACTAGCGTTCGCCAGGCAAAGTAAACCTGATAACCAAAAAAACCTCTGAATCAGAGCTTGTGGACTTATTTCTCATTCCAGGGACACGTGTCGTGCTAAATTGTTTGGTGCCTGATTATGTGTGTCTGTTGCTTGTTCATTGTGCTGTGCGCTATTGGTCAAGCTCGTGGGTGTGGTTACAGGGAGAGGAAAACAAAAAGCTGTAGACATTTAAGAAAAAAACTTTTGCAATAAAGACCTGTTCATACATAGAACCTAGAGTGTGCCACCTCTTTGTATCTCTGAGGCATAAAACACAATAACATGGGACAGAGTTTTGGAAGGCTGTCAGAGGTGGATGGACCGGGAATTTCCTGTCAGACGCCGTTGTGTCAGTTTGCCAGCACAGTCCCTTTTCCGGGCCATTTTTAAGGAGGTAAAATCGAGCGTGAGATGAGGGCTGTTCAGACCGGTTGGAATTTCCAGTCAGCAGCTGGGCCTCCTGCAGTGGTCAAAATATGTGCAGAGTTAAAGGCGGCCTAAAGTGGCAGAGCCAGGGTCCGTGCCCTATTTAAGCATCTTTTTGTAGCTCACATACAAGTGGAGGGATTCTCCTTCCCCAAATGAGGTCTAGCGGTGGTGGCAATTTGTATTCTCAAACATTTTAAAAGTACTGTGGAGTTGGTTCCACCTTGAGGTGCCCTCTCATTCACTTACCTACGTTGGCAGGCTGCAGCTTTCTCACTGCTAGAGATCTTCCTATTGGCTCTTCCACCGTCTTTAATTGGATGGCGAGTGCACCCTTTGGCCATTAATTGGCCAATCCAACAAAAGCCCATTGGTGTGTAGGATAGGGACCCAGAAAAGAACCCAACCTTGGGTTCCTGACCTCAAAACAAAAATCCTGCCCTCAAGCACATAAATTGAAGCTGATGTTCCCATGCAAAGCTGAGGGAGTGCTGCACTGCTGGAGGTGCCATCTTTCAGATGACGCATTAAACTGAGGCCCTGTCTGCCCTCTCAGGTGGATGCAAAAAGAACTCATGACACTGATTTGAAGAAGAGAGAAGTGCAGGCATGTCATCACTGGTGTCCTGGCCAATGTTTAACCCTCAAGCAACACCAGTACAAACAGATTACCTGGTCATTAGCACATTGCTGTTTGTGGAAGCTTTCTGTGCATAAATTGGCTACTACATTGCTTAAATTACAATAGTAACTAATCTTCAATAGTACTTAATTGGCTGTAAAGTGCTTTGGGACATCTTGAGGTTGTGAAAGCTGCTCCATCACTGCAAAACTCTCTTTCAAGTTGATCCTGCAGCAAGCTCAATTGAGTATCATTCTCCAAAGGATGTTAATTTGTTGTCCTGGATCATATGGAGCAGTCAGATGTAATCAATTTACATTGTCTCTTTGCAGAGAGGTGGGGAAACTGTGTAATCGAATAGTCCGGCATATTCTGTTTCCATTTAATTAGCTCAAACTCAATTACTGCCTTTACAGTGTTATTGTTCCAATAAAAAATTCATAGAAACTGGTCAAAAAATGGTAAGCTGCAAATTAGGTTTCAAAGCTGGGTAAAAGGAGAAAGTTTTAAGTAGTTTAAAATCTATTAAGGGAGTAATAAAAAAACCCTTCCAAAATGTGCTAAACTGATTTTCTCCCTGCAAAACATATAAAGAGAAACTTGCATTTATAAAGTGCCTTTAGAATCAAAACATTCCTTCGCACTTTCGTGGGATGGAATGCCTTTGTTGAAATGCAGTAACTATTTTATGCAGGTAAAGTGGATGATCAGTTAATCTGCTTTTGGTGGTGTTTGCTGTTGGTAACTCACAAATCTCCACGATGCCAGCCTGAGACAGAAAAGAGATTCCTTGAAAATGCTTCCCAGCAGCTTGACCATGGGTTCAAAAGCCTTATTCCAGAGGCTTGAGGGTGTAATCGTGGCTGACAGCCCCAGTGCAGTGCTGTGGGAGTCCCGCACTGCCGTAGCTGTCATCCTTTCAGATGGAAACTTAAGCAAGGCCCATCCTGTCCTCTCTGATGGATGTAAAAGATCCTGTGGCACAAAGTTGCAAAATGCATGGGATTTCCATATGTTGTGGCCCCATATCTATCGTTCAACCAAAAGCACTATAAAGCAGATTATCTGGTCAAATGTCACATTCTTGCTTGCAGGAGCTTGTTGTGCATAAATTGGTTGCCATATTTCCTAAATTGCAACAACTATAACAATAATAACACCATAGAAGTGCTTGATTGACATTGAAGCACATTTTGATGTCTTGAGGTCATGAAAGGCACTAAGTAAATGAAAGGCTTTCTTTTCTCACCTAACTGTCCTCCTCTGCCCCCTCACCCCCTTGCAAGGAGTCCTGCATTATTCTTCAATGTGATGGTCTTTTTATCAATACAATTTCTTTAACTTCTGAAACAGTTTGCTTCCGTCTTCAATCGTTTCTGAGATTGGCTGCAACTTCTATGGTATCTGACAGCCTTACATCAAATATGCCAACTAATTCCATAAGATGTAGCATCGCGACAACAGAGGGTGAGGTTTCCAAAACCTTGCAGTGATGCTTCACCATAATTCATCTGCATCGCCAGCAAACCAGTCCTTGATTCCTCATGATGTCTACATCAAAGCAGTGGTGGTGCTACACCAGGGCAATGTCGTATACATTTAGTGAGGATCACAGGGCGGAATTTTCCGTGCCCGCTGGCGTCGGGTGTGTTCAGCAGCGTGAGTGGACAATATGGCGAGAAGGCCAAAAATCGCTTTCATGGCATCAATGGCCGGCCACGCTCCCTGCCGTCGGGCATCGGAACCTCGTTGCAATAGACCTGCATATCATTATAAGACGAGCCCACCGGAATCAACCCCCCACCCCCCACCATGCCAGATCATCCGAAAGTCTTGATGTGTTTCACAACAGCGAATATAAGACGCACACTTGGCTAGTTGCACTTCAAGGGGAACTTGGAGGTGAGTGCACAGTAAGGTTGCGCAGTGCTTGCAAGGGTCCCCTTTTGGACTTCAAGGTTGTATAGGGGGTAAGGGTTGTCCTGTGCTTGAGGCTGGTTGGAGGGGGGGGGGAGGTAAAGGCTGCCCTGCAGTTGAGGCAAGTTGGGAGGGGGGGTGAAACAAGGGTTGCTCTGCAGTTGAGGTGGGTTGGGGGTTTGGGGGGCAAGGGCTGCCCTGTGGATGAAGGTAGTGCACAAGCACGTGCGGGTTGGAGGCAAGGGAAGCGGCCACGCATTAGGGAAACCTTGTATAAAATGACCATTCCTCTGCAGCTGAGACAGTTCAGACACAGCCACATTGACATGATTGGAGTCGGCCTCTAGCTTATCTGCCCACTCAAACAACATAGAGGCATGGAATTGCCATTGAGTGCTGCAGAGCTTTTCACCCCTCAAGCAAAGACTGCAAACTAATGAGCGGTTTAGTGGACAGCAGAACAGTTGAACAAATGGGCAATATGCTAAACTTGACCAGTGGAGTTTAGTCACTGCTGGAGGCACTCACAACCCTTTGCATTATCATCATCCTGGTTTGGACCAGTCACTGGTCAGTGCCTAGCTAGACCCAGGGTCTATAGACGCCGCCTCTCATTCCTACAGATGACCAAGAACCATTGTCGTTGAAGACTGCACATGTCTAAGGAACTGGTCGGTCACATCTGTCAGCTGCTGCAGGATTTGGCGCCATGAAGACTTGGAGGGCATCCACTGCTAGTGGCTGTGAAAGTGACTGCGGTGCTCAATTTTTATGCCAGTGGTTCCTTTCAGAACTCCACAGGTGACCTCTGTGGGATCTCACAATTCTCCACACACAAATGCACCCATGAATTCACGGACGCCATCTTTGCGAGGGCCTCACAACTTTGTGCATTTAGCCTGGGATCGGACAGCCAGGATGCAGGAACGATTGGATTTGCCCAGGCCTCGGGTTTCCCACAGGTGCAGGGAGCCATCAAGTGCACTCACGTTGTGCTCATGTCTCTATCGCAACACATGGTCAACTACATCAACCACAAAGGCTTCCATTCACTGAATGTGCAGCTGGTGTGCGACCACCACAAACATATCCTGCAGGTCTGCACACGGTTTCCAGGGGGTATACACGACTCCTACATCCTTAGTTGGTCACAGGTCCCCGACATCTTCCAAGGTCCACAGAAGCTGCAGGGTTGACTCCTCAGATGCAAGGGCTACCCTCAGACTGCAGCAGAGTGAAGTTATAATGAGGTTCATGCTGCAACACGGGCCTTGGTGGAGCAGTCTATCAGGATACTGAAAATGAGGTTCCAGAGCCTGAACTGGTCTGGTGAAGCCCTGCAATACAGTCCACAGGGGGTGTCATGCATCATCGTCACCTGCTGCGCCCTGTACAACCTGGTGTTGAAGCAGGGAGAGGAGCTGGCTGAGGAGGAGATACAGAGCTGGAGGTATCCTCCGACCAGGAGTATGTTGACGGGGATGAGGGTGACGAGGTCCATGAAGAGGACATCACACTGGCCAGATGTGGCGGGCGCACTCAGGAGGCCCTCATCACTGCTAGATTTGTGGAGGATGATGACAACATGCAGTGAGGAGATACCATAGATCCTCACACTGCATCTATGAACATTTGACTCCAGTCTAGCTAATGGCAATGCAGATACCCTCTGTGATAATACTCCTGTCATGGAGAGGCAGTGGAAGCCCGAATAGTCACTCAGTTGCAGGAGGATGATGACAACATGCAGTGAGGACACTCCATAGACCTTCACATTGCCTCTGAGAATGTCTGACTCCTGTCTGGCTGAGGGCAGCTCTCTTGCGCTCTGTGATCAGAGTCATATCATTGAGACACAGCCGTGAAACTTTAAATGCTCCGCTGACCGCCTTCAACACCTGACCCCTTCAGGAGTGCAGCATTCACTGGTCACAGATACTGACGAGAGTGGGGCCAGACTCACCTTAAAGGTGCTGAGACCACACAGAGAGAATGATGGAACTCTGTGACGCCTGTCCATGACATTCTGGCAGCAATGACCAGCACCATCGAGGTGCAGGCATTAGTAATGTGTCCAGTGAGTGTGAGGCCGGACCATCGCTTTGGTCTGAAGGTTACTCACTGCACAGGGAAGAGGCCCTGGGCTGAGACACCTGCCTTTATCTTGAGCAGGAACCAAGTTTCACATCTGAGTGACACAAGCACTGCTCATCAGAACAAGGAGCCATAGGTAGGGAGACATTCTTGTGAGTGTATTTACAATAGTGAACATTATGTACAAGTAATTAACACCCGTGTCCAGGCTGTGCAATATTCTTAACCTTCCTAACCCTTGTTGCTCCCTGGACATCCACAGTGGAGGTGGAGGCAGCCTGCTGACAGCTACGCCCTGTCTGTGATGGCTGTGTTGGGTCTCCTCTGGAGGGCCGAGACCTGGAGGGCCCCATCCTGCTTTTGAGGTCCTGCTGTGGAGCAGTGGCACCCTCCTCAGCCTGTAGAGCTGGAGCTGCTGGGGTCACCGGAAGAGGAGATTCAGATGGTCCGGTCACTCCTGGAGTGTCTAGATGGCCTCGCAGTGAACACCTGCTGATCCTCCTCCCTATGGATACCCAGAGGCCCCTGGCTGAATCCTTAGGAAGAAGGGGTAGCTGGAGTGAGATCGAGCTGCCCCACACCCCTCTAGCGTCCACACAGTTGAAGGCCAACTATGGCATTAGCAATGGATTTCAGCCCACGTAGAAGTGCAGGAGCGACATCCTGAACCAAGGCTGCCATGGGAGCCACCATCCTACCAGTTGCATTGGCATGCCCCTACTATAACCTCAAACTGGAGGAAGATGGACTCCTCAATCGTGCCTTGCAAACTGAGGAGTGCAACGGACATCCCTTCCTAATGTTCCCGAGCTTGCCTTTGTAACTATGACACGATCAAGTCCAGAGGCTCCTCATCTGATTCAGATGCAGCAGATTCCTGGCCTCCAGCAGTTGTCTGAATGCCAGAAGCCTGGGAAGTCCCTGTCTCTGCCTGCTGCAGATCAGACAGTATGATATGCATACCAGATTGTGATCCCGAGGTTACTCTAAAGCTAGGTCCCATCGATGTGCCTGTCTCTGCGCTGGTGAAGGGTGTGGGTGAGCACTGTGATGGGTCTTCAGGGATGGTGCCTCCAGATTCCTCTACAGAGGTCTCTTCAGGGCTTGACTGGAGGCCTTGGGTTCATGGACTCCATTGGCTGTTTCCCAGATATGCCTGCAAAAGCAAGGGGAGATAATGCATGGCAGGGAACTGTGGAACTGGACACATCACTCACAGCATGGTTGTCTGAAGAATGTTGCACTGCTGGACCCTCACTTGGCAGAGCAGCGCCAACCTCACCGTCAGCACAGGAATGGTCCAGATCCTCACCGCCCAGCTGTATGGCTCTCTTTTCAAAATGCGTGAGGACCTTGATTTCAGGCATTCCTCCACTAGCCTACAACCTCTCTCTCTTGTGTGCCAGCTTGTTCGGCATGAATAGAGATCAAGAGAGTGAGCAGGACACCTGCCAGGCCAGATGATAAGTAACCCTGGCCTGTGTAGGTGGTGAATGATCCCACGGATGGGATGAGGACAATGAAGGCGTGTGTGAGAGAATGAATGGTGATGTCCCTTGAACTGGCCGTGAGTGAGGGCCCTGTGGATGTGTTTGTGAGTGCGTGAATTGGGGGTGATGAGAAGAGTGACTTACCCTGGCGGAACGGAGATCCTTCATCCTTTTTTTGGCAGTGGGTGGCTGTCCTCTTTCACGGGGCATTGGCACTGACCACAGCTGCCAGCACCTCCCATGCTGGATTAGTGATGTTGCTGCCCATCTTGCGGCCAGAGTGGGGGCAGAGGACGTCACAGCGGGCCTCCACTGTGCTCAGAAGTGCCCGAGCGACACGTCATTAAACGCTGGGGGGTGGTGGGGGGGAGGGGGTGTTGGGGGGTGGGGGGGGGAGACTGCAGTCTCCTTGCCTTTCGGTGCCATGTCTTCCTGGGCTGGAAGCACTAAGAGGTGTTCACGCGGCTGCACTTTAAATATGATGCCTGACATGATGAAGCAGCAAGGTGATGGTGTGGAGGGCAAATGAGAGCAGGGGGGGTTTCTCTGGAATGCATTGTTAATGAGGCGGGATTGGGAAGATACGGCATGAAAAGCCACCATTGCGGACGGTGGGGTAAAAAGTCCTTTTTCCCACCCACTACTGCACTAGGTGCAAATCTGGGATAATTCCGTCCACAGATTCAGAATAAGAGGTCACCCATTTGAGATGGAGATTAGGCTGAATTCCTTCTCTCAAAGGGTCATGAATCTTTGGGAGCGTCTACCTCAGACAGCAGTGGAGGCTGGGTCACTGAATACATCCAAGGCTGAGGCAAGCAAATTTTTGAACTACAGGAGAGTTAAGGGTTATGGGAAACAGGCAGGCACATGGAGCTGAAGCCAAGATCGCATCAGCGATGATATTATTGAATTAAGGAGCAGGCTCGGGGGTGGGGGGTGGGGGTGGCGGCGGGGGGGGGGGGGGGGGGGGGGGGGTGGGGGGGGGGGGTGGCTGCTGAACGGCCGACTCCTGCTCCTATTTTTAATGTTCTTATGTTAACAGGAGTTAAAAACCACAAAGTCTTGTATTCTCAATGGTTCAGCTACCATTGGTCTTGTCAGTGACCTTTCTAACTCTTGTATGTCAAGTTATGTCCTCCAAAATTTCTTCATTAGCTGTAAAGCACTTTGGATATCTGAAAGTTGTGAAAGGTGCTATATAAATCAAAGGTTTTCTTACTCCTTTCTTTCACACTAAAGATTGTTTGGGAGTGTCTTGCGACTACCCCTTGATTATACCTGGGGACAAAATTCACTGATCCCTCAGTCCCATTGAGGGTGGGGAAAGGTGGGTACTCAAAGAGAGTGTGAGGCAGATAATTGTCTTAGTTAATGAATTAGTTGGTGCTGAAACTATTTGTCAGTGACTGCCTTTAGCTCTTTCCTGTTCAAGAACAAGAATGTAACCTGGAGAATGTAACGTGCATGCATCCAGCCATCAAGACCGTGCATTTCCCTCAATGCATGTTCTGTAGAACATACGCTCCAGTCAATTCATCTCTGAACAGTGTCTCAGTTGGCTTGCAACAGTACATTCCCACTCAGATTTTGACCTCCTAGACCACAGTTTCACACAGAAAGGGATTAGTCGTCATCCAGGACTGCAGTCTGGCACTTACATTGCCTCTCTGACTCGGCGAGGCTGTTGAGTTCAGGCCAATTAGCTCTCGATTCTAGGCAGATTTTCTTTGTCTTTTCCATGTAATCATTCTCTAGGAACTGGGTCAAGGCTCCCAGGGCTCATTCCATCTTTGCCCTTTAGTCATCAGAAAGAAAAAGATCTATATTCTTGCTGCCTGGTCTTGTATTCACATTGGAGCCCCAGAGACAGGATCTCTCCTTTTAATTATAATAACGAGATATTGTACCAGGCTGAACAAAACTGAACAGAGATCAGGGAACAGGAGGAGGCAGAAGGCAGGTGAATGTTACTTCAGAGTCTGGGCTGCAATCTGTGTGGAAATTGCGATGTAAACAGTGTAAGATCCACATTGCCAGTGATTTTATTTTAATTTTCCCAAGTGAAGCTGACTATATGTAATTCATTTCAAGCAACAAAACCACAATGTGGTCGGCACAACCTAGTGAGTTCCTGTCAGAGGCCAGCACGTATTCTGTTCTGCGGGCTTATCTGGGGTAGAGAGAGAGAGACTGTTGAAAATATATTCCTTTTTTATCGACTTCTGGAGCGTTCACAGCAGAGAACGAGGCTATCCAGCCCATCATGTCTGTGCTAGCTCACTGAAAGAGCAAACCTGCTATTTCCACTCCCCTGCCCTTTTCCTGTAGCCCATTCTTCTCATTTTTACTAAACCCTGAACGGAGAATGTCCCGTCACACAGAGTAGTAACCCACGCAGCAATTGTGAAAAAGACGAATGATTGCTTTACAGCATCTTGCCTTATGATGACACAGTGAGGGTACGTGCATCAGTTCCATAGTCCCCGTGAGGAGCCAGCCTCACAGGGAATGCCGAATAACCAATCCCCTGTCTCACACACTCTGGGAACACACCTTCCCTATTCCTATTGCGATCGAGGAATCAGTGAATTTTGTTCCAAGTTTCAAGATTTATATTGCTGGGTAGGTGAGCAACAGGGGAACAGGGGACATGCAAAATAACTTCAGAGTAATGAACAACTTTCCTGTATTTAAATGTATCTCAGATGGTGGATAATGGAAAACAGAGGGCTGAACTTTGCCACTTACTGGCATGGCCCTATGCCAGAGCCAGAAGTGGGAGGTGGCCCTGCTTCATTGGGCTGTGGAACCCGTGGTGGTATTTAACTGGTGATGACCAATAAGGAGGTCCCAGTCAGAGGGCTGGCAGCTCGGCCTTCTATCCAGCTTCACCTGTTCCACCCACCCCCTCCCCCCACCTCTTAAACAGTATATATTTCACCACATTTTTACGTCTCTTTAGTTCTGAAGACGAGTCATATGGGCTCGTAACGTTAACTCTCTCTTTCTCTCCACAGATGCTGTCAGACCTGCTGAGTTTTTCCAGCAATTTTTGTTTTTGTTTCAGATTTCCAGCATCCGCAGTATTTCGCTTTTATCTGAGCGTTTAATTGTCTGCCACTTCTCTCCCAGGAACGACTACCTTGAAGGCGTACTGCTCTTCTCTCCGACAGGATTTCCGCTTGTCTCTTTTGTCCTGTCCACTTTCAATGTTTTCCATTTCCCTCCTGGTGTTTGACAGGGTGTTTACTAAAACCTGCTTTCACAGACATATTTCCTTCCTCAGTGACTGTCTCCATCTCCGACTTACCCCACGCGGATTCCAACTGAAGTTCCATCCCTCATGTTTCGAATTCACCCAGGATTACAGGTATCATCAGGACATACAACGTTCCTCGGACTTCTGTTCTCGCCACATCCCGAGATCCACACTCAGTGCCATGCGTCACCATATGAACACACTCGACCTCTCCCTCCAGCAGCACCGTATCTCTAAGCTGTCCTTGCCCCCAGTTTCATTTTATTTTTCGTCTCATCCGAAGCCGTAACAAGAAACATTGTCTCTTTCAGGTGCTAAGGAACGCAAGCTCCAACAACTCATTGATACCAACGCCCATCCAGGACCCTCCACCCCTTCCCGTCCCTCTGACCCCATCCCATCTTCTAGTCCCAGCCCCGGCCGCGTATTCACCATACCCCCTGATCTTCCCCTCTCTGATGTTGAACGTTCAGTGTTCAGCAAAAGACTTAGTTTCATACCCTTACACTCTCATCTTAATGAATTTCGGGCTCGGCATGATGCTGAATTCTTCTTCCGCCGCCTTCGCCTCTGTGCTCACTTCTTTGGGCAGGAGTCCTCTCCCTGTTCAATGGATCCTTTCACCCACCTCCAATATTCTCCCTCCACCTGGACCCCTCCCTCTGGCCTCTTACCTGCTTTTGTTCTTTTCATTGAGAACTGTCGGTGTGAAATCGGCCATCTCAATTTCTCGGCTCTTCTCACCTACTCTAACCTGTCTCCTTCTGAAATTGCCGCAAACTGTTCTCTCAGATCCAACCCTGACTTTGTTATCAAACCTGCTGACAAGGGTGGTGCTGTTGTTGTCTGGCGTACTAATCTCTACCTCACAGAGGCTGAGTGCCAATTCTCAGACACTTCCTCCTACCTCCCCCTGGACCATGACCCCACCACTGAACATGAAGCCATTGTTTTTAGAACTGTTACTGACCTCATCTCCTCTGGAGATCTTCCCTCCACAGCTTCCAATCTTATAGTCTCCCAGCCCTCAGACAGCCTGCTTCTACCTCCTCCCCAAAATCCACAAACAGGACTGACCCGTTAGGCCAATTGTGTCAGCCTGTTCCTGGCCCACGGAACTCATTTCTTTCTATCTTGACTCCGTCCTCTCTCCCCTTGTCCCATCTCTTCCCACCTACATCCATGATTCCTCTGATGCCCTACATCATAGCAATAATTTCCAGTTCCCTGGCCCCAGCCACTTCATCTTCGCCATGGATGTCCAATCCCTCTACACCTCCATCCCCCACCAGGATGGTCTGAGGGCTTTCTGCTTCTTTCCTGAACAGAGGCCCAAACAATCCCCATCCACCACTACTCTCCTCCGTCTGGCTGAACTTGTTCTCACACTGAACAATTTCTCCTTAAACTCCTCTCACTTCCTCCAAATAAAAGGTGTGGCTATGGGTACTGCATGGGCCCCAGTTATGCCTGTCTGTTTATGGGGTATGTGGAATATTCCTTGTTTCGTCCTACTCAGGCCTCCTCCCACAACTCTTTGTCCGGTACATCGATGATGGCTTTGGTGCTGCTTCATGCTCTCGTCTGGACCTGGAAAAATGTATTAATTTTGCTTCCAATTTCCACCTCCCTATCATTTTCACATGGTCCATCGCTGACACTTCCCTTTCCTTCCTTGACCTCTCTGTCTCAATTTATGGTGATAGACTGTCCACCAATATCCATTACAAGCCTACCGACTCCCACAGCTACCTCGACTACAGCTCCTCACACCCCGCTTCCTGTAAGGACTCCATCCCATTCTCTCAGTTCCTTCGCCTCCGTCGCATCTATTCTGATGATGCCACTTTCTAAAACAATGCTTCTGACATGTCGAGGTTTTCCACCCACGGTGGTTGACAGGGCCATCAACCAGGTCTGACCCATCTCCCGCGCCTCTGCACTCACACCTTTCTCTCCCTCCCAGAACCATGATAGGATGATAGGGTCCCCCTTGTGCTCACTTTTTACCCTACCTGTCTCCGCATTCAAAGGATCATCCTCCGCCATTTCTGTCAACTCCAGAATGATACCACCACCAATCACATCTTCCCTTCACCACCCCGGCAGCATTCCATAAGGATTGTTCCCTCCGGGATACCCTGCTCCACTCCTCCATCACCCCCCCCACACCTCAGCCCCCTCCCACGGCATCTTCCCATACCATCACAGAAAGTGCAACACCTGCCCCTTTATTTTCCCCCCTCCTCACCATCCAAGGGCCCAAACACTCCTTTCAAGTGAAACAGCATTTCACTTGCACTTCCCTCAATTTAGTCTACTGCGTTCGTTGCTCCCAATGGGGTTTCCTCTACATTGGGGAGACCAAACTCAGACTGGGTGACCGCTTTGCGGAACACCTTCGGTCTGTCCGCAAGCATGACCCAAACCTCCCTGTCGCTTGCCATTTCAACACACCACCCTGCTCTCATGCCCACATGTCTGTCCTTGGCCTGCTGCATTGTTCCAGTGAAGCTCAACGCAAACTGGAGGAACAGCACCTCATCTTCCGATGAGGCACTTTACAGCCTTCCAGACTGAATATTGAGTTCAACAACTTCAGATCCTAAATGGTCTCCTCCATCCCCACGCCTTTTTGATCCCTTTTTTTTTCAAATATTTATTTTTAAATTTTTATATATGCACATTTTTTTCCACTTATTTCTGTAATTATTATTTTTAAACTTTATTTTTATTCATTGTTTTATCCCCACCTTTCAGCCTATTTCGATCTTTTCTCCCACACCTTCCCCTCCCCCCACCCCACCCCCACTAGGGCCATCTGTCACTTGCTCATCCTGCTTTCGATTCTTAATGTCACCATTTGCACCTCCTTTAGCCAGTATCATCACCATCAACACCCCTTTGACCTTTTGTTTATGACATCTTTTGTAATCTCTCCTTTTCCCCAACCTATCGTTGACCTTCTATCCAGCTTCAACTGTTCCACCACCCCCCCCCCCACTTAACCAATATATATTTCACCGCATTTTTACACCTCTTTGGAACTTAATAGATCACTGGCTTTAAGGACATCCATCCATCACTTTTCACTTCCAGGAGATGACTTCGATTGTAACAAATCACTTCCTGTAAAAATAATCTACCAGAATCGTCTAGAAATCTGTGGGGACAAAGAACATTTCATATCCTAATGTACTCTTAGAATGAAGTAAAACCTCTTCATTTTGCTGGATTTTTATTTAATTTGAGTTCCAAGGTGGTGCATTGGTCCTTACAGAGAGTTAATGAGCTTATAGGCTGCCAGTAAATACAATCTAATGTAAATAAAGGCTGCCTAGGCCTGTGCAAACTCCTTGGATGCAACCATGATTCTTTCACTGTGCCTATTCTAGCTCATCGCAAATAGTAATGTTTAATTTTCCTGACACTACATGCATTACATGGCTAATTAAATACAGTTCGGTGAGGCTCCTGTTCAGGGACAGATAAGCATCTCTCATGATGAATCATTGCATAAACCAAAATATAGTCAAGATTATTGAAGTACTTCTCACTCCCCATTTTATAGTGACATAGGATATTAAATCTGGTCTGTTTCCAATATTGCTGTCACACCTAGCGGTAGCCAAGGTCAGTATAATAATTGGCATTAATCCAGAGCACATTACTGGCAAGGTTTTCAGTTCCGAAACTACACGTGATGAATTTTACTCCAGGATGTTTGTTAAACATGAGGAAAATAATGACCCACCTTGGCTTTAATGGGTGCATCAATGTATCTGGGCACTTGAAATGGGAAGAATGCCATGCCCTAGAACAAACATTCACACTTTGTTAAACAACAAAATAGAGAGCAAGTTGGATTCTTGCAACTTCCTACCCAGAATGAGTGGATCTGGATATCAGAGACACTTTTGTATATATTGGGCAGGTAAAAGCGAATAGCAAGTGAATAATGGGTAAGAGGAGAATAAAAACTTAACTACGAATGCTGAGGTTATGAAATAAAAGCAGGATTTTTTTTTATTCATTCATGGGATGTGGGCGTCACTGGCTAGGCCAGCATTTATTGCCCATCCCTATTTGCCCTTGAGTAGGTGGTGGTGAGCTGCCTTCTTGAACCGCTGCAGTCCATGTGTCATAGGAACACCCGCAGTGCTGTTAGGAAGGGAGTTCCAGGATTTTGACCCAGAGACGTGGAGGAATGGCAATAATTCCAAGTCAGGGTGGGTGTGTGGCTTGTAGGGGAACTTGCAGGTGATGGGTTTCCCAGGCATCTGCTACCCTCATCCTTTTAGGTGGTAGAGGTCATGGGTTTGGAAAGCCCTGTTGGAGAAGTGTTGGTGAGTTGCTGCAGTGCATCTTGTAGATGGTGCACACTGCTGCCACTGTGCATTGGTTGTGGAGGGAGTGAATGTTGAAGGTGGTGGATGGGATGCCAATCAAGAGGGTTGCTTTGTCCTGGGTGATGTCAAGATCAACATCAAGTGTTGATGGAGTTGCACTCATCCAGGCAAGTGGATAGTTTACCATCACACTCCTAACTTGTGCTTCAAACACTATGAGCAGGCTTTGTGGAGTCAGAAAGTGAATTACTCGCTGTAGGATTCTCTGCCTCTGGCTTGCTCTTGTAGCCACAGCATTTACATTCTCAAAATATTTTTAAAAAACAGAGTCTGGGAGAAGGCAGAGTAAGGGAAATTAGAGAACTGCTCCTTCGAGAGGGGACCAAGCCCAATTGACCAATTCAAACGTGGACCCCTTCCAGATCTCTCTTACTTCTCTGTCATGCGATTGGACATCATTATTACATCAGAGTCATGTACGCTGCTGATGTTAACCCTTTACTCTACATCTCTCCCCAAGACTTTATCCCTATCATATTTACATCCTCCTATATCTCCTCCCCAAAGTCTCGGACTTCACAGGGTTAGTCTCTGAGGCACCTTAACTGATCTCCCTGATCTTGTGCTGATCTTGTTTTGAGGTCGAGGATGTTCTGTACTGTCCCTTCTGTCGGTGGGAGTGATCTTCTGAGTGGCTGGAGAGCTTGTAGCAAGTATTTTTTCTTCATCAGGATCTGAGTAGTAAGCCCAAGTTTTTATTGGCTTTCTCTCCAAGGATATTAAGACACTGTGGTTTCTCCTTATGATAACTAGTCTGTCTCAATCTTCTATAACCCAGCAAGCTTTGTTAATGATTGACCTTCTGAAGGTCTTGGACCCATATTCTCTCCCACGCTTCAGCCCTGCTAACTCACTTGCTCTATGCCTGTGATTAAAGTACTGAGCCTGCTTGCTTCTCTGTTTTTCCTCAAGTTGTTTTACATTGGGTTTGAGTTTTTATCGCTGAGTTTTCAATCGTAGAGCTCTGTTCTCAATCACCCACCCATCTGTAACCCTAATGGTGAGAAACCATTTTTTAGTGGTGTGTTCTCGGTGCAACTATTCTCTCGTTGTAAACTAGTAAGCTGTCAATGACTGTGAGGTGCTTGCACTGTTCAAACTACTGCCATAGTGTCGGATTCATAGGGATGTAGTCTGGGCATCCTTCCTGGCAATATTGTCGAACATTGAGACATCCTTCATCTCACTGCAGGGATCGTTTCATCTTCTGCAACTTTCCTTGCAGTAGCTAGTAAGTGCTGAATAATTACAGATGTATATGCTTCAACATCCTCAAAGAAGTGTAAATCCTCTTTTGTTCCTTCTGATGTATTTGTGACAGTGTGCTTGCTGTTGGTTGCTTCTCTGCTCTTCCCCATGCTGTTTTAACGCAGACCTGTGGACGATGCATCTGCTGCTTCTATGGTCGGTAATTCTGGGTTGTAATGTGTCACGATTTAAGAAGAGTTTAAAAGCTGTTTATTCTTTTCAAAAGCATTTTGCTGGTCCACATCAGAGCTCCCACTTTTGTCCCTGCCTCAACAGCTGTCTCAAGAGGTCGCTGACTTCCACTAAATTTGGGAGGAACTTGCCTACTTGATTGATTATCCCAAGGAATCTTTGAAGCTCAGTTATGTTCCAGGATCATGGAAATCCTCTGATTACTTTTGTTTTTTTGTAGATCAACTGTGATTCCAGTGGCTTGTACAATGTGACCTAGAAACTTGATCATAGGTTTGGAAAACTCAGGCCAGCATCCTGTAAGACTCTCAGGGCTGCTCTGACTCTGTGATCCTGCTCTTCTATCATTGGACCATGTACAAGTGTGTCATCCACATGGCGTATTACTCCTTCCATGCCTTCCAGAGTGTGAGACATTATTCTCCGGAAATTTTCTGAATTGGGTGCTATTCCAAGGGGCAACTTATTGAAACAATAAGGGTTGAATGGCGTCATCAATGTTGTCAGCAATCTGGGTTCTTTGTCCAGAGGCAATTGCCAAAATCCACTTTTCACATCCAATTTGGTAAATAAAGTACTGATGGTTAGTTTGGCAAGGCTTTCATCCACTGAGGCCATCGGGTGGATCTCACGTTCCAATGATTTGTTGAGTTGAGTGAAATCCATGCAGATTCTTATTGTGCTATTTGGCTTTGGGACCATGAGCATTCTTGAACGCCATTTTGTTGGCATGGTGACCGGTGAGATAACCCCTTGCCGCTGCATCTTTCCAGTTTCACTCTTGACTTTGTCCAAGAATGGGTGAGGGGCTTTCCTCGGTGTAAAGAGGTAAATTGGTTTAGCATCAGCTTGTTGGGTGATATGCTACTCAACCTTCAACATCCCCAGTGCTTTAAATAATTTTGGAAATTCATTTTGAAATGTACGGCTGTAATTCTCATCTGCAGCTTCATGGGGAGAACTTACCCCCGTTCATCGGGCTGGTTGGGAGTGGACGTGGGCGGGGGCGGGCGCGGAGCCAATCGTCACGTGCGATCGGCTGCACACCGCCATTTTATGTGGGCGGGCCAATTAAGGGCAAAAGAGCGCATAAATCTCCCTGAGGCACGGAGCTGCCTCAAGGAGATTAATTTCATTGTCAAAAATTGAAAAAAATAAAAAATAAAATTACTCAGACATATCTCCTGATGTGATATTGTCACATGAGCTGGGACATGTTTGTGAACTTTCGTAACACATTTTATTTAATTAAATTCACCCGTGGATGAGGTTCCATGAAAAATGCAAAGGCCACCTGGGCTCTTCACCTGCCCCTCACCCCCCACCCCCCCACCCGCCCCACCCGCCAACCTTCAATTAGATCATTCATAGCCTTAATAGGCCTTTGACAGTTCAGTTGGCGTGCACCTGACTCGGGAGCATGCCTACCGGACTGAATATCGGAATGATGCGTGATGACATTGGGATGCACGCCTGACATCATCACGCGTCATCTTACACGTCGGCGAGTGGGGCCCACCTCTGCACGCCGACCTGAAGATTCTGGCCCGTCTACTTTATATATTAATTTCAGTTTTAGGCATGCCTTTCTGCTTAATAGAGAGCACTCTTAATTTTGAAAGACATATGTTTGAGAGCTTCTCGACCTTTATATTTTAGCCTTGCCATGAGTTGGCCTATGAATTTTAAAGTTATTTCACCAGGACCTGATAATTTGATAAATGAGGTAGGAATGTAATCTGTTTGAGCCATTTGACTTCATCTAATAAAACAGAAGACTTTGCTCCTGTGTCTAGTTTAAACTCTGTAGGTGTCCATCCGCTTCGAGTTTAATACTCCGATTTTTGCTTTCAGCGTCATTTACCTCCCCCAGGAAGGTTAGTTCCTTTACTTGTCATTCTTCCACTTCTTGAATAAGGCTCTGTTTCAAAAGCTTCACATTCTTTTTACAGTTTTTGAGCAGCGAGTTTTGAAATGGCCTATTTTTCCACAGTTGTGACACTCTTCCCCCCACCCCGCCACCCCCCCCACCCCCCCCACCCCCCAGCCCCCTGCTGTATATTCTTCTTACTTGTGTGGTTTGTTCCCATGATACTGAAGATGTTTCAAAATGGCATTTGGCATGCTTTTCCCCATTTTAGTGAGCTTAGGATTTGTCGCTCATTCCCTTTTATTGTCTACAAACTGAATGGCCTCACCCAACCTTCTCCATGGGACCTCTCCTCCCCCACAAGCAAACTCCTGATTCTGTTTCTTGAGTTCCATTTCTTTCATGATCTGCATTGCTTTCAATAGCATTAAATCCTCTCATGTCTGTAAAAGATCAGATAATGCTTCATCTAGAGCCCCAGCTACAATTCTGTCATGAATCGCCTCATCCTTTAAGATTCCATAATTGCAGTTCCCTGCCAGCCTCTTGAGATTATCGATGAATGAATCCATGCTTTACCTGGTCTTTGTTTCCTTTTAATTAAATTTAGTCTTCCCTATTATTAACTTCTGACGGACACTGAAATAAGAGTCAAAAATCTGCTGGACTTCTTCATAAGAAGTTGAAGTCTCATAGCATCATCAGCACTAGATCCAACTATATAAAGTATGGTACTGACCTGGTCCCTTTTGATCTTTTATGTGTAACCCTGAAGCAGTTCTATACTTTGTGAATCTTTTTCTTCTGTGGTCCTGTCTCTGGGCATGTTGCGAGCCTTCTGCATTCTGAAATGGCTTGGGAATGGCAGTGTGGATTCCATATTTTTGGTGAACCTCTGTGCTGCTGCTTGCTGCTTCAGGCCTGTGCTCATTGCTGCCTGGCCACCAGGTACATGTCTCAGCTTGTATCTGTTGCTGTGATGTTCTGATGTCTTAGTGAGTCTTTTTATTTTCTTTTGTCCATCCTTCAAGGGTCTCTTTTCTTGCCAGCCCTGTAACTTCTTTTTGAGGTTAGTTGGATCTTTTACTCACTGCCACCGTGTTTCCTTGAATGTTCAGGCTCGACAAGGTGGCTTTGGGGATTGTCTATTCCCCCAAAGAACGCTGCTTGAGTCTGTAGTTTCTCAAAATCATTGCTCTTCATTTGCAGCAAGAATTTACACATTTGGACCCCTACATGAGGCTGGAGCTTCTCCTCCTTCCAGATCCCTCTTACTTCTCAGTCATGTGATCTGACTTCATTGTGACATCAGCATTATTAACATCATTCTGATGTTAACTTGTTACTCCACAATAACCTATGATTCTTGGTCCATTAGTATCTGAAAAAGGAAAGGAGGATGCTGTTTTGGTTAAGACACAAAATGAATCTGGACAGGCCTGCGCGCGCATTTATGGGACACTTTCCCATTTAAGTCAATGCATTTTACAGAGTTTTGAAGAGTAGACTGTTTTTTGTTTTAGCTGCTTAAAGGAAGGTTACACCTGTTGAAGATTGGTAAACATACATATCATTAGAATCTCAGTATCTTTACAGTGCAGAAGGAGGCCATTCAGCCCATCGAGTCTGCACTGGCTCTCTGAAAGAGCATTCCACCTAGTCCCACTCCCTTGCCTTATCTTCTTAACCTTGCATATTCCTTCTTTTCTGATAGCAATCCAATTCCCTTTTGAATTCCTCGATCGAACCAGCCTCCACCACCCTCTCAGGGAGTTTGTTCCAGACTCCAACCACCCTCAATGTGAAAAAAAATTCCTCACATCACATTTACTCCTTTTGCCAATTATTTTGAATCTTGGCCTCTAGTTATTGATGCTCTATTGAGTGGGAACAATTTCTCACTACTTGCACTGTCCATATCCCTCAGGATCTTGAATACCTTTATCTTCTCTCAGCCTTTTTGTTCTCCAAGGAAAACAGTCCCAACCTCGCCAATCTATCCTCATAGCTACAGTTATTTATCCCTGGAATTATTCTTGTGAATCTCCTCTGTACTGTCTCCAATGCCTTCCTCAAGTATGGTGCCCAGAACTGCACAAGGTGCTCCAGATGAGGCCTAACTAGTGTCTTATACAAATTCAACATGACCTCCTTAACTTTGTGCTCAGTGACCCTATTAGTAAAGTCTAAGATACTTTATACTTTATTAACTACTCTCTCAACATGCCCTGCCATCTTCAATGACATATGTACACATGCACCAAGGTGCCTCTGTACCTGCATCTTCATTAGAATTTCTCTCTTTAATTTGTATTGTCTCTCCATACTCTCCATATGCTTGCATTGGCACAACTCAAATGGTATCAATCAAATATTGTACCATGTAAACTTTTCCAATAGTCAATAATGTCTTCAAGGCAGAGTATTACAAACAGAGTAGTTTTGACTCAGATAGAAACCGAACCTGAATGAAAAAATGCCCGAAGAAGCTATAAGCCCCTTTAAGAGGGTTCCTGTCCAGCTGCTGAGCCCATAGCTCCCAGCAAGGCCAGTGATGAAGCTGGTACAAATAGCTTTTATACCCCTGGGCAAGGAAAGGGAAAATTGGATCAATTCCCACAAATGGTTGTGAACATATGAAAATACAAAATTGATGAGCAGGAAAAGAGTAGTTGGCCCAACAAGCCTGTTGATCATCATTAAACATTCCGTCCCCTGCCCCCTCCTTCCTACCCGCCCCCACAGACAAGTAATCTCCTGGCAGAGGCCCAAATATATGGGCCAGAAACTTAAGTCGGGTGGGTCGGGTGAGAGCGGGCGGTGGTGGGCACGGAGCGGACTGCCGCCCGCGATCGGCTGTGCAACGCCATTTTACGTGGGCGGGCCAATTAAGGCCCACCCAATGCGACGGGCGGGGGGAGGAGGGAGAGTTGGGGCCTGCGCTCCTTCAAGCTGCCTCAGGGAGATTAAGTACATATTGAAATTTTCGATAAAGAAGGAGAAAAATTACTTAGACAGAGTCACATGAGCTGGGTCTTGATTGTCAATGTAACAAAATTATTTATTGATTTTATTAAACCTTCAGGAAACCTTAACCCGCCCGTCGATGAGGTTTCCTGAAATACGCGAAGGCAGCTTGGGCTCTTCACCTGCCCCCCTCCCGCAAACTTAAGGTTGGCCGGCAGCACTATTAAGTATCCCAGTTACTTTCCTAATGGCTTTTATGGGCCTTTGACAGTTTGGCGGGCACACAGCCACCTCCAGAGCGCGCCCACCAAACGAGATATCTAAATGATGCGCAATGATGTCGGGACACACACCTGATGTCATTGTGTGTCGTTTTGCGTGTGGGCCTACAATCACTTCCCTTCTATATGGTGGGCTCTCTACTCCGGTCAGTGCCTGCTCCAGCTTCCTCCTGAAGGTGACATAAAGGGTCGGCAGGCACCACACCAGCCAGAAGCACATTCCTGACATTTACCGCTCTCTGGGAAAAGGAAGAAATGCCTGAAATCTGGGTGTAAAATGTGGCTGTGTCCAGATGCAGATTAGAACAGGATAAGGTATGCCTTTCATGCCATCAACCTTTCACCAGATTGCCGACACAAGTGTTGGTTAATGAGTTAGCCAGGCTTAGATGAAGAATTCATTGCTTGTGAAACATATTCTATCCTAGAATAAAAGCAAACAACTGCAGATGTTGGAAATCCAAAACAAAAACAAAAATACCTGGAAAACCTCAGCAGGTCTGGCAGCATCTGCGGAGAGGAACACAGTTAACGTTTCGTGTCCGAATGACCCTTCAACAGAACTAAGTAAAAATAGAATAGAGATGAAATATAAGTTGGTTTAAAGTAGGGGGGGGGGTGGACAAGAAGAGCTGGGTAGAGGGCTAGTGATAGCTGGAGATAACCAAAAGATGTCACAGACAAAAGGACAAAGAGGTGTTGAAGGTGGTGATATTATCTAAAGGAACGTGCTAATTAAGGGTAGAAAGCAGGACGAGCAAGGTACAGGTAGCCCTAGTGGGGGTGGGGTGGGGTGAAGGGGTAGAAATAGACTAAAAGGTAGAGATAAAACAATGGATGGAAATACATTTAAAAATAATGGAAATAGGTGGGAAAAGAAAAATCTATATAAATTATTGGAAAAAACAAAAAGGAGGGGGAAAATCGGAAAGTGGGTGGGGATGGAGGAGAAAGTTCATAATCTAAAATTGTTGAACTCAATATTTAGTCTAGAAGGCTAAGATGAGGTGCTGTTCCTCCAGTTTGCGTTGAGCTTCACTGGAGCAATGCAGCAGGCCAAGGACGGACATGTGGGAATGAGAGCAGGGCGGTGTGTTGAAATGGCAAGCGACAGGGAGGTCTGGGTAATACTTGTGGACAGACCGAAGGTGTTCCGCAAAGCGGTCACCCAGTCTGCGTTTGGTCTCTCCAATGTAGATGAAACCATGTTGGGAGCAATGAATGCAGTAGACCAAGTTGAGGGAAGTGGAAGTGAAATGCTGTTCCACTTGAAAGAAGTGTTTGGGCCCTTGGACGGTGAGGAGAGGGGAAGTAAAGGGGCAGGTGTTGCACCTTCTGCGGTTGCATGGGAAGGTGCCGTGGGAGGGGGTTGAGGAGTAGGGGCTGATGGAGGAGTGGACTAGGGTGTCCCGGAGGGAACGATCCCTACGGAATGCCACCGGGGGGGTGAAGGGAAGATGTGTTTGGCAGTGGCATCATGTTGGAGTTGGCAGAAATTGTGGAGGATGATCCTTTGAATGCAGAGGCTGGTGGGGTGATAAGTGAGGACAAGGGGGACCCTATCATATTTCTGGGAGGGAGAAGAAGGTGTGAGGGTGGATGCGCGGGAGATGGGCCGGACACGGTTGAGGGCCCTGTCAACAACCGTGTGTGGAAAACCCCGGTTAAGGAAGGAGGAGGACATGTCAGAGGAACTATCTATCTAACATTTTTTTATTCATTCACAGTTCTATCCTAGAACACTGGAGACGAAAAAGGACAGCATTCTTATGGTATCAACCGACTTATTCTTCTTCATTTGCTGAGAGTACAGACAAATTTGCTTTGCGGAATTAAATTCTTAGCTTGTACTTGATATTGTTTCATTGTTCAGTCTGGTTAAATTCTCAGTGGGTAGCATTTTTGTACCTTAGAAACTTCCATTTGCTCAAAACAAGTGTGAAACTGAATGAATTTCATGTGCGCCTTCACCGCACATTTCACATTTATTATCAGTGAAAGGGGTGTGATTAAATGTGGAATGCCTGTGGGGTGTTTCTGCTTGTATCAGACAGGATCAGAATGGTGTCACGGGTGTTGACTCTCTCATGACTTTAAACAAATGCTAATCAGGTAAAACGAAACTTACAGGCTCTGTCCTGTCGTGTCCTTCACAAAGCTTGAATGAGTTTGATAAATCGTTCAGGAAGCACAGTGCTACCATGTTTAATGCAGATGTGTGCTTTGCTTGCTAATCAGAGATTATCTGCATTGTATGCTGGAATGGTAACATTACCTGCAGTATTCTGTAGATCTGCATGTTAAGCATTGCCATTGCTAACATGCAAGGAGTGTAGGAAGATTTGTAGAGCTTCCAATAGTTGAAATGCAGTTGATTATTAAAGAGAGAGATTATATCTAAGAACATAAAATTTTTTTTTATTCATTCACGGGATGTGGGCTTCGCTGGCTGGGCCAGCATTTATTGCCCATCCCTAGTTGCCCTTGAGAAGGTGGTGGTGAGCTGCCTTCTTGAACCCCTGCAGTCCATGTGGTGTAGGTACACCCACAGTGCTGTTAGGGAGGGAGTCCCAAGATTTTGACTCAGCGACCGTGAAGAAACAGTGATATATTTCCAAGTCAGGATGGTGAACGGCTTGAAGGGGAACTTTAAGGTGGTGGTGTTCCCATATATCTGCTGCCCTTGTCCTTCTAGATGGTAGTGGTCATGGGTTTGGAAGGTGCTGTATAAAGACTCTTGGTAAATTAATGCAGTGCATCTTGTTGTTGGTACAAACTGCTGCTACTGTGTGTCAGTGGTGAAGGGAGAGAATGTTTGTGGATGTGGTGCCAATCAATCTGACTTCTTTGTCCTGGACCTTGTCAAGCTTCTTGAGTGTTGTAGGAGCTGCACTCATCCAAGCAAGTGGGGAGTATTCCATCACATTCCTGACTTGTGCCTTGTAGATGGTGGACAGGCTTTGGGGAGTCAGGAGGTGGGTTACTTGTTGCACTGTCCTTAGCCTCTGATCTGCTCTTGTAGCCACAGTATTTATATGGCTAATCCAGTTCAGTTTCTGGTCAATGGTAACCCCCAGGATGTTGACAGTGGGGGATTCGGTGATGGTAATGCCATTGAACATCAAGGGGCGATGGTTGGGTTCTCTCTTGTTGGAGATGGTCATTGCCTGACACTTGTGTGAAGTGAATGTTACTTGCCACTTGTCAGCCCAAGCCTGGATATTGTCTAGGTCTTGCTGCATTTGGACATAGGCTGCTCCAGTATCTGAGGAGTCATGAATGGTGCTGAATATTGAGCAATCATCAGCAAACATCCCCACTTCTGACTTTATGATGGAAGGAAGGTCATTTATGAAGCAGCTGAAGATGTTTGGGCTGAGGACACTACCCTGAGGAACTCCTGCAGTGATGTCCTGGAGCTGAGATGATTGACCTCCAACAACCACAACCATCCTCCCTTGTGCTAGGTATGATTCAAACCAGTGGAGATTCCCCCACCCCCTGCTGATTTCCATTGCCTCCAGTTTTGCTGGGGCTCCTTGATGCCACATTTGGTCAAATGCAGTCTTGATGTCAAGGGCAGTCACTCTCACCTCACCTCGGAAGTTCAGCTCTTCCATCCATGTTTGAACCAGGGGAAATTTCCCACATAGCCCGATAGATGCCAGTTTTGTAGCTGTACTGGACCAGCTTGGCTAGGGACGCGGCAAGTTTTGGAACACAAGTCTTCAGTATCATTGCCAGAATATTGTCAGGGCCCATAGCCTTTGCAGTATCCAGTGCCTTCAGCCATTTCTTGATATCACGTGGAGTGAAGTGAATTGGCTGAAGATTGGCATCTGTGATGCTGGGGACCTTCATCACAGAGGAGGCTGAGATGGATCATCCGCTCGGCACTTCAGGCTGAAGATTGTACCAAATTCTTCAGCCTTATCTTTTGCACTGATGTGCTGGGCTCCCACATCATTGAGGATGGGGATATTTGTGAGGCTTCCTCCTCTAGTGAGTTGTTTAATTGTCCAGCACTATTCACAACTGGATGTGGCAGGACTGCAAAGCTTGGACCTGATCCATTGGCTGTGGGATTGCCACTCAATCCTTCAAGCTTGCTTTGCCATATGAGATCATGGCTGATTTCATACTTCAACTCTATCCTCCTGTACTATCCCCAGAATCCCTTAATTCCTTTAGTATCCAAAAATCTCTGTCAACCTCTGTCTCAAATATACTCAATAACAGAGAATCAACAGCTCTCTGGGGTGGAGAATTCCAAATATTCACAACCCTTTAAGTGAAGTAAATTCTCCTCATCTCTATGCTAAGTCTGAGATAGTGACCCCATGTCCCAGACACCCCAGCCTGAAGGGATATCTTCCTATATCATCTGGCATATAAAGCTCCTTAACAGCTTCATATGTTTCAATTAGATTACTGCTCATTCACCCAAATTATATGGAATATAGGTCTAGTCTGCTCAATCTTTTCTCATAGGGAAATGCTATCAACCCAGGAATATGTTGCACCTGCTAAGTTAAATATATCCTTCCTGAGGTAAAGAGATCAAAATGGTATGCAGTACAAAGGGAGGGAGGAACTCAAGAAAATTACAATCACCAGAGAAGTGGTACTGAGCAAATTGTTGGAGCTGCGGGCTGACAAATCCCCAGGTCCTGGCAGACCTCATCCTTAGGGTCTTGAAAGAGGTGGCTAGTGAGATAGTTGATGTGTTGGAAACTCCCTGGATTCGGGAAAGGTTCCATTAGATTGGAAAATAGAAAATTTAACTCCTATGTTCAAAACGTGGAGGAGACAGAATGCAGGAAATTATAGGCCAGTTAGCTTAACATCTGTCATAGGGGAAATGTTAGGAGCTATTATTAAAGATGTTATAGCAGGGCACTTAGAAAAATTCAAGGCAATCAAGCTGAGTCAACATGTTTTTGTGAAATGAAAATCATGTTTAACCAATTTATTGGAGTTCTTTGAAGAAGTCACATGTGCTCTGCATAAAAGGGAACCGGTAGATGTAATATACTTAGATTTCCAGAAGGCATTTGATAAGGTGCCACATCAAAGGTTATTTCAAAAAATAACAGCTCATGGTGTAGGCGGGTAACATATTGACATGGATAGAAGATTGGCTAGCTAACAGGAAACAGAGGGTAGCCTTAAATGGGTCATTTTCTGGTTGGCAGGATTTAACGAGTGGTGTGCCACAGGGATCAGCGCTGGGGCCTCAACTCTTTACGAATCATATAAACAATTGGATGAGGGGACTGAAGGTATGGTTGCTAAATTTGCTGATGGCACAACGATAAGTGGGAAAGTAAATCGTTGAGAGGACATAAGGAGGCTACAAAATGTCACAGGTTAAGTGAGTGGGCAAAGGTTTGGCAAATGGACTATAATGTGAAAATGTGAAGTTGTCCATTTTAGCATGAGGAATAAAAAAGAAGCTTATTATCTAAATGGTGAGAGATTGCAGAGCTCTGAGATTTAGAGGGATCTGAGTGTCCTAGTGCATGAATCACAAAAGACGAGTATGCAGGTACAGCAGGTAATTAGGAAAGTTAATAGAATGTTATTGATTATTGAGAGGGAAATTGAATACAACAGTAGGGAGACTATGCTTCAGTTGTACAGGGCTCTGGTGAGACCACTTCTGGAGTATTGTGTACAGTATTAGTCTCCTTATTTAAGGAAAGATGTAAATCCATTTGAAACCATTCAGAGAAGGTTTACTAGAATAAAATCAGGACTGGGCGGGTTGTCTTATGAGGAAAGGCTGGACAGTTTCGGCTTGTATCCACTGGAGTTTAGAAGCGTAAGAGGTGGCTTGATTTAATATCTTTAGGGGTCCTGACAGGGCAGATATGGAGAGGATGTTTCCTCATGTGGGACAATCTAGAACTAGGGGTCACTGTTTAAAAATAAGGGGTCACTTATTTAAGACAGAGAAGGGAAGAAATTGTTTCTCTGAGACTTGTGAGTCTTTGGAACACTCTTCCTCAAAAGGCAGTGGAAACAGAGTCTTTGACTATTTTTAAGGCAGAGCTATATAGATTCTTGATTAACAAGGGGTGAAAGGTTATCAGGGATAGGCAGGAATGTGGGGTTGAGGTTACATTCAGATCAGCCATGGTCTTATTGAATGGAGGAGCAGGCTTGGGGGGTCAAGTGGCCTACTCCTGCTCCTAATTCGTATGTTCGTACATTACCAAAGCTCTATTTTAATTGCTTTAAGAATTCTTTTCTCTTATATTCCAATCCATTTGTAATAAAGGCTAGCATACCATTTGCCTTCTGAGTTGCTTGTTGTACCTGTATGTTAACTTTGTGATTGATGTGTAAGGATATCCAAATCCTTCTGAATACCAACATTTGTCAGTTTCTCACCATCGGAAAAATATCACACCTTTCTAGTTTTCCTAAGAAATGGAATAATTTCACATCTTTGAGCATTATATTTCATCTGCCATGTTCGTATTTACTCAACCTGTCTACCTCCCTTTGCCATCTCTTTGCCCCTTCCTCACAATTTACTTTCATACCTAACATTTCTTCTTTCTGTAGAAATATATTTCTAAAATACATTTCTGCTTGTGCCTGCCAACAATCACACATGAGGAATGAAGTTTGAAGTTTTACCTTGCCTCAATGACAGCACTCTCACCTCTGAGTTGCAAGGTTCTGGATTCAAGCATCACTCCGTGACTTCATCACATGATCTAGGCTGACACTGTGGTGCAGTGCTGGGGGAATGCTATATTGTTAGAGATGGATGAGGGTCCAAATTAAGGCCTTGTCTGCCTGGTGAGTGAATGTAAAATATCCCATGGGATTCGTTACTGACAAGGATGAGAGAGAACTACGAAAACTCCTGTTCCCTTTCCTTACAGTCTGTAATCAGTGTAATTTTAAAAAGCAAGATATGTGTGCTTCTTAACACCTGAATGTGCAGACAGTTTGAATAACCAGTAGAAAGCTTTTCATGGGTTTAAATAAAGAAGCTTATTTATTCACACATTTGCCTGAAAATCTAATGCTGCATGACTCACGTGCACACACACACACACACACACATACACAGACACTTGAGGAAAAACAGTTAAAGAAAATAGTGCACGTTTACAGGTTACAGACAGTGGTATACTTTGTAATTCACGTGATTGGCTCATCTTGAAAAAAGTTATGTGTTACAGGCCTGGCTTTCACTCCTCCACAGTAGTCTAGCTGGATTCAACAGCTGGAAGCGAGTTATGATAGAATTATTGCAGGATTCCCTTGAAGAAATGGATTTTTAGCAGGTCATGAAGTTAAGTTACTTTTAGTCTTGTTACCAGGAGGTCAGCTTCCTGTACTGATGGACTTGAAAAGGAACAGGGTTGAAGAATGTAAAATGTTACAGTCTCCAGTTTTTAATAGATGTTGCTGCCCTGTCTGAAGCTTCTCCGCAGTTGCTGTTCTGTATCGTACAAGCACAATTTAAGGCTTTCTTTTAAAAAGGGAGACCTACATGGCTGCTTTTTTTTCCCAGTTCCTTTTCAAATAAGGTGTTGGGCTTAAGTTAGTTAGCCACAACCTGGGTCTTTGTATCCAAATCTTCACCCTGGAGTTCTGAGGCAATGACTGTCTTTGTCTCTGAAGAAGACCCATTCAGGTCAGGAAATCATTTCTGGCTGGTCTCAGGAATTCCTTAGGGTAATGTCCGATGACCAGTCACCTTCAGCTGCTTCATCGATGACCTTCCTTCCATCATTAGGTCCGAAGTGGAGATGTTCACTAACGATTGCAACATCCTCCTCAGATCTCCTCAGATACTGAAGCAGTCTGGGTCCAAATGCAGCAAGACCTGGGCAATAGCTAGATGGGGCTGACAAGTGGCAAGTAACATTCGCACTACACAAGTGCCAGGTAATGACCATTTCCAACAGGAGAGAATCTAACCATCTCCCCTTGGCATTCAATGGCATTGCCATCGCTGAATCCCCCACCATCAACATCCTGGGGGTTACCATTGACCAGAAACTGAGCTGGGCCAGCCATATAAATACTGTGGCTATAAGAGCAAGTCAGAGGCTAGGAATCCTGCAATAAGTAACTCACCTCCTGACTCCCCAAATCCTGTCCACCATCTACAAGGCACAAGTCAGGAGCGTGATGGAATACTCTCCACTTGCTTGGATGAGCGCAGCTCCAACACTCAAGAAGCTCAACATCACCCAGGACAAAGCAGCCTGCTTAATTGGCACCCCATCCACAAACATCCATTCCCTCCAGCTGTAACGCACAGCAGAAACAATGTGTACCATCTCCAAGATGCACTGCAGGAATTCGCCAAGCCTCTTGAGGCAGCACCTTCCAAATCCATGACCACTCCCATCTAGAAGCAGAATGGCAGCAGACACATGGGAACACCCCCACCTGGAAGTTCCCCTCCAAGCCACTCACCATCCTGACTTGGAAATGTATCACTGTTCCTTCAATGTCGCTGGGTCAAAATCCTGGAACTCCCTCCCTAACAGCACTGTGGGTGTACCAACACCACAAAGACTTCAGGAGGTCAAGAAGGCAGCTCACCTCCACCTTCTCAGCGGCACTTAGGAATGGGCAATAAATGCAAGCCTAGCCAGGGACACCCACATCCATAAATGAATACCAAAAAAAAAGAATATGGACATTGACACTTCCTGGCTTGGATTGTGTCCTTTTGTCCTTTTGAGACATTGTGGCAGTTTGAATCCACAGATCAAGTCAGGTGACTATCAGCAGCCATCTTTTGCAGCCTTTCAGTGTCCATTTTAAAAAGAACAGTTAGTCCCAGAAGATTACAAACTGATTTCTGTTCATGCTTTAAAAGTTATGGATAGGATATGCTTTTACTTGGCATGACACATTACTCAGAGAAGAGGTAGTACTGTCGATGTTCTACCTGCCTTCAAACCACATGCTTCAACCAACACCATCAAAAGCATATTACCTGGATATTTATATATGCCTTTTCTGTAATTTTGCTATGCACAAACTGGCTACTGCTTTTGACTAGGTCACAGCAGGAGCTACATTTCAAAGCAAAACATGCTTCATAGGCTGTGATGCATTTGCAAATTTCCAAAGATATGAAAAGTCCTATATAGATGCAAGCTTTTTTCTGATCAGTGTACCTATGTTCATGGATATGTGCCCTGAATTATCACCTTCAGGAACACAGATAAAACGCCACACAAGCACAGTAAAAACCTAATGAGTCAAATCCAAGTGGATCTGCCCATAATTTGTGTTGTGGAGCTTGTAATAGCCAATTCCCGTATGAATACATCTCCATGTAACCTGATATGCTGACAAATGTGGTCTATATTTAATGTGATTTTTAAGAAAATGGATTGCACAAAGATAACAAAAAAGATTGTTTTATTTTAACGGCATCAAAACTGTATAAGTTTCAAGGGAAAGTATAACTCCAAGAAACAAACAATTTATAGAGAATGCTCCAGATCTCTGCCCTATTTGGGACTTCGGTTCCTCAATGGAGTGACCCACCAGGCTTGTTCTGCTGCCCAGCTCCTGGCTGCAGTCCTGTTACCCTTTCTCTCCATGAGGTCTCTGGTGCCTTCTTCACCTCCAGCCCATGCTCCCAGTTCGAGAACCGCTTCCAGCTGTCTTCAGTCCTTGCTTTGGGCTTAGGCTCCATCCCCAGCTCCTTCAGGGCTTCGGCTCCTGTTCCAAGGGGAGCACCAAAGCCAACCGGATCCCCCTTACCCACCATCCACCTGGGTCGAAAACCTCTGCTGATGTGGGCCTCGCACCCCACAGTGAATGCCCCGCAGTGGACAGGGCCCAGCCTCCAGCCCCAGTCTGAAGCTGGAAGCCAGAAGTTGGGATGTTGAGTGCCTGCTTACTTCTCCTGCTTCGTATGTCAAAAACAATAGGTTCAAAAATGCCAAATGAACTGCATCATGGTTTTCCACTTGCGGCGTCAATTTCACCTTCTTAACGATTGACAACACTTTTAACTTTCTAGTAGGCTTAGCCATTCTCGCTGGCTTTGGGATCTCGATGTCAAGTGATGGCTTGCCCAGCCCTCTGTGATTTTGCACTCTTGTGTGACCTAGCTGTGTTCTGATTGGTCGGTGCTATCATACAACAAGCTAAGACAAGTTTGGCTAACCCAGATTTATCGGTGCAGAAATTTTTCCTATCATGAGCATCTTTCTGTGGGATTTGCTATTTTGCTGGTGGGAATCGTTGATGACTTCAACATAACCAGGATTTCTTGTCACCTGAGTTTGACTTATCACGCTTTCTCTGTATCTGTATCAAAGAGTTTACATTGCGAAAAAATGTTCCATTATGACTGAAAAGGTTCAACAAATAGCACAACAGAATATTCTGTTCATCCCATATCAGTAATTTGAATGCTGTGGGATGCAGACTCCCAATATAATCAGATTTGTTTTTGTTAGAATTCCATTTGAATGACCCCAGGCGATATATTAAAAATATGTAATATCCATTTAGTTATTTATTTATAGTATATTGATTCGGATTTGACATTGGTGATAGGTTAAGTTGCTCGAACATCCATCTGCAACCACATGATTATTCAGATGGCTCCACAAAGGCAGAAATACTTGTGCAACGATGCATAAAATAAACTAATACAGGATAAGAAGAGGAGAGTGGCTACTTGAGGACAATTGCCACACCCTGAACCATATCTCACCAGGACCAAGTGACTTAAGGAGAGGAGGGAAGGGTAATTGGAATGAATCAAAAATTAGTCATAAAATTAAATCAGCAATGTGGTGCGTTTTGGGTTTTCGCTTCTGCCTGCAAAGTATTTGCCGAATCGCAGACAGGACTTAGTAGAAAATAAGGAAATGTCTTAGTCACAACGTTTGTGAATAACTTGCTTCCCATAATGTTAAAAATCTGTTGGGGTGGGACAACAGAATCAGCTGCATTAACATCACCATGAAGAGCCAACTCATTTGTCTAGGTACGAGTGGACACATTTTTAACAACCTGTAATAAGGTGTCAAGTCCCTTTTTGATTGGCCCAGCTACCCAACTTCTCATCATATCCCCCAATCCCTTCTCATTCCAGCAGCTACCAAAAAAGAAAGACTTGTATTGATATAGCGCCTTTCAAAACCTCTGGAATCCCAAAGCCTTTTTCAGCTAATAAAGTACTTTTAAAGTGTAATCATTGTTGGAAACACAGCAGCCAACCAACTGTAAGCTCCCACAGGATAACACTGGAATATCTGAAAGCAAAAGGAAGGTTCATGTTAGTGATGTTCAATATTAGTAATTAATGAGCTATCTAGTGCATTATCCAATGCTGATTAACCTGCTGAATATTCCCAACGTTTGTTTTTTCTTTCAGATCTCCAGTATTTGAGATACAGTGTCCTAGACAAGCTAATTGTTCTTGAGTCCTAATTTACCAGGGCCAATCTTCCAACTGCAGTCCTATGGACAGGACGCTGAAACAAGTAAACGTTACCTGAAACCCCAGCCCCTCTGATCCAGTGAAAATGGAAACTTGCCATAAGTCCATCAATTCTTTACAATGAGTCAGAACTGCTGGACAATCTGTGAACAGGCAGCAATGTGGACTGTTTGAGTAAGTACCGAGACACATTCTGGAGAGGTATTAATTAGCACTTAGGGATAAAGATAGCTATAAGTTTTTATTATTTGGCATTTGAAGAGAGGGATTTGAGTGACATTTGGCCATGGAGTAAAGTGAGCCAAGGGTTGTCTTTGGTTATGTTAGTGTAGGACGATATGGCTGCTGACAAGTTGAGTGTTGGGGCCATTTATAGCGATGAATGTCTAGACCAATGGCCGCACAGCTTAGAGGAACATTGATCTCGACTAGTTTTCCACACGTTGCACTCGATTTTGCAGTCTACAGACTCCAAGGAGAAAAGATATGGATTATAAGAAAGAGTAGGAATAGAAATGGCAGATGAATTGGTGTAAATGAGAGCATCAAAGGCAGAGGTGAGGGAACAGTGTAATAAATCAATGACAGCAAAAGGGTTGTGATGGGTGGAGTACAAGAAGTGATTTTGTGAGGGAGCTGATGTAAAGTTTATACCATGGATTGAGAATGAAGGTAAAGGATTTGGACCATATGAAGCGTAAGGTGGTTGAGGAATTGATCATAACTTTGTGACTGATGAAGACCTTAAGAGTGGAGATGACATGAAGATGGCAGGGCTGAGCAAAAAGCAAGATTGAGTATTTATAGGAAGACAGAGAGGTAGGAGGACACAGAGCGAGAGGAATGTGAATGATGGGCAAAGTCCTGAGAGAAGAACCACTGAATGCAGAGGCTAATAATGTAGGTCTCGATGATAAAACAAGCATGAGGTTTGGAAGGATAGTGCTTAGCAAGGATTTGAAGTAAAGGAGGGGAGAATGGAGGAGGCTTGTGATCTATAAGGAGAAAAAGTGGTGAAATGGGGAGGTGGAGAATTCGGAATGGGATTCTACAATAACAACCATTCCGTTGTCAAGACCATTTGAGGAGAACAAAGTAGTGGAAATCAGTCCATTAATCAGAGAGGTTATCTTAAGATGGAGAAACTGCTAGGCTGGAGGCAGGAGTGGGGCAGACGATGGTGGGGATAGGGTGGTAGTGAAGGTAGTTAAGTTTATTGAAGGAGACAATGGAAGAGGAACATAGGAACACCAGAAGAAAGAGGTACAGGCCATGCAACACCTTGAGGCTTTTCCACCAAATGTTCAACCTGGAGCCAATGATTACAAAAGACAAAGCTGGCAGACAAACAGAGAAGTGAGGCCCCATTAAGGAACCAGTAATGCACCCCAAAATATTAGCCTATCCTCTTCCAGATCTGCTCTGACAAAACATTCCGGGCAATTGTGTTCCAACTCAGACAATAGAACGGCAGATGCAAAAGTGTTAATGTGAAGATGTGGTGGAATCTATAGCTTCCACAGGAGAATGTCTCTACCGTTGCTTTTCTGAGGCTGCAAATTTTATTAGCTGCCACCATATCTATTGTAATGCCACAGAACAAATTTAATAAATCTGTGACTACTTCATATTACAATGCCTTCTTTTCCTCGTAATTTTGCAAAGCTCTTTAATAAAATCATTCTTGCATTTCATTTGCGTGGGATACTAGCGTGTGGCAAGCTTTTACAAAGTCTGCCTAGAATGACTTTCGCATCGACAAGATGTTATTATTGCATTAGAGCTTTCTCCCTCATGCGACTTCAATTAACGGCAATGAAGAGCTAATGCAATAAGAAAAGACACTTAAATTTGATAAGAAATGATTACATGTAGGGAACATAAAGGTTCTGAAACAAGTAGATGCAAACCAACTTTTACAGTTCTGGTTTGGCATCATGAAGTCTCCAATTAGGCCAAACCAGCCACATATGGGTGTCAATTGAGCGATTATAACAGTGCCTGTTAGAGGTAAGCAATTTCTCAAAACCGGATTATGTATTCCTAACAGGGACCTGAATGTTATAATAAGTACTGAAACCTTTTGTCCTCAGTTTTTCAAAGCCTCATAGCTACATAGAATCTTACAGCACAGAAGAAGGCCATTCAGCCCATTATGGCCCTACTGGCTCTTTGAAAGAGCTGGCCCATTAACCCCACGACCTGCTTCTTTTCCATACTCCTGTAAATTTCTCCTTTTCAAATACATATCCAATTCTCTTTGAAAGCTACTATTGAATCGGCTCCCACTGCCCTTTCAGCCAGTGCATTGCATTCCAGATCACAACAGCTTCTTGCATGAAATAATCTTTCCTCATATCCCCCCTGGTTCTTATATCAATTATTTTCATAATGCTGTTTGCAAAATGAAGTAATTTGCTCTTGTTCGGAAAAAAAAAATGATAGGGGATCCTGAGATGTCAGCAACAGCGACATTTTGCATTTACATAGCAACTTTAACATCGCAAAACTTCCCAAGGCACTTCACAGGGGCGTTACCAGACTAAAACTGAACCAATCCACTGAAGGAACTATGAAGACAGATGACCAAAAATGTGATGAAAGAACTGAAGAGTTGTCTTAATGTAGGAGGGGGCAGTAGAGGGGCAGAGAGATGGGCCTTGGTTCAGTTTTACATCTGAAAGACTGCACCTAAAATTTCGGCCGAGATTATGCGGCGAGGCTGACATAAAGAATAGACTTTTAGAGGAAAGGGTGGCACAGTGGGTAATGTCACTGGACTTAGTAAGTCTGAGACCCAGGCTATTGCTCTTGTGACATGGGTTCAAATCATAGCAGCTGATGGAATTTAAATTCAGTTAACGAAAAACCTGGAACTGAAAGCTAATCTCAGCAATCAGTGATGGTTGTAAAAACCCATCTGGTTCACTGATGTCCTTTAGGCAAGGAAATCTGCCCTCCTTACCTGGTCTGGTCCACGTGTGACTCCATATTAAGAGCAATGTGGTTAACTCTTTAACTGCCCTCCGAAATAGCCACTCAGTTTAAGGGCAATTAGGATTGAGCAAAAAAAAAAAAGAAAAATGCTGGCCTTTCCAGTGATGCCCACACCCCATAAGAAAGAATAGATAATAAAAAACTATATGTGGCAAAGCGCTGCATAATGCCCAGGGGATAGTAAAGCAGCAGAATCGAGTCTGAAAGAATGAAAAAAACGCAGGTAGTAACATAAGGCTCAGCACGGTTGGTGCAAGTCCAAGTTTAATGACCAGCAAGATATAATTTTCATGATCCTTGATGTCTAATCACCATTTATTTAAAGCTCATGAAATTGACCTTGTGCAGTTGCAGCAGAGAGGAAAACACTCAGCTGAAATTGATGCTGGTGCTGACCACAAGTAAAATCATTTCACCATCAGCCCATTAGCGGAGCCGACTAAGAAACAACAAAAGCACTTAAGTGCCCGCTCAGGATCTAGGTATAAAGGCCGGTGGCAGCATTTTCCTAACCAATGAAAATAAACCTTGTGTAATGGGTTCTTATTTTTAGCAACTGTGTAAAGATGATCCAGATAATGAAGCGCACAGAGTAATTTACAGGGCCCCGTGTAACAGAGCAGTTTAAGTGGACCTTATAATGCTATTCAGTTACCCGATATGCTGTTACTTAGTACGTCATGTTAACCAAGTAAGAACTGGCCACAATTGATTTTTAATTTCCACTGTGTAACGCAATGCCATTCACAACCTCAATGAAACCGTCCACTTGTATCAATGAGAATCACTAAACAGCCTAATGCCAGGCTGTAGCAGTAGGCCATTCAATGAAGGATTTCGCCCAAGATGTTAACCAATTGTTTTTGTTTCAGCAAACAACTACTCTACTTGGTTTCAGTATTCTAACTTGTAATATACCCTATTTCTAGGCTTGCCAACACTCCAGAATTGTCCCAGAGCCTTCCAGAATTAAAACATTATTGAGCCATTAAGATTCCCTACTTTCTTTGAAAGCTTCTTTTTAGTTATGAAACTACTTGAGACGGGAAAAAGCGGCTGTTTGTCCAGTTGGAGCGGTTGAAGTCGGGAGTAAGTGCGATGAAGCCTCCAGGGATACATCCAGCCAGGGTTGGTAACCTTCCCTATTTCTCTCTCCTGTATGTGATAAGCAGTTAGGTGGCATAGACGCAGCATTGGCACCACAGGCACACGGATAGAAATGAGAAAAAAAAATATTTTAGAGAGGGCTATTAGTTTGTTACCCCTAGTGGCCACGGAGAGAGAGGCCGGGATTTTCTGGTCCTGTTGCGGGCGAGACCTGTCGAAGGTGAGGCAGAGCCCCAGCCAGACGTCCATTGACTCGTGGCAGGACCGGATGATCCCAGCGGTGGAGTGGGTGCAGAAAATCCACCCCCCCCCACCCCCCCAGAGACTGTAACATAATTTAAATAGAGATTGAAGATGCAGTTGAAAGAAAGGATGTGAAAGGTTAGAGTGCAGATGACAGCAAATTGGGATCCGGGGCGGTGTCTCTGGTTAAAATGCTCACTTTTGGTTGTGCTATAGTTAGTAACATTCTTACCTCTGAATCACAAGGTTCTGGGTTCAAGTCTCACTCCAGGACTTGAGAACAAAAGAGCTAGGCTGATGCTCCAGGGCAGTACTGAGAGGGTGCTGCCTTTCTGGTGAAATGTTAACCTGGGAGCCTCTTGCCTATTGGGTGGATGTAAATGACATTATTTTGAAGAACAGCTGGGGAATTATCCCTGGAGTCTTGGCCAACACTTACCACTCAATCAAGATCACAAAAACAGATTACCTGGTCATTACCACAGTGCTGCTTGTCAGAGCTTGCTGTGTGCAAATTGACTGCTGCGTTTGTCGCATTACAAAGGTAACTACACTTCAAAAGGTGCTGCATTGGTTACAAAGTGCCTTGAGACATCCAATGGTTGCGAACAGCGCTATAAAAATGCGAGTCCTTTTTTTACTTGCATAGGCATAATGGAATCAACAAGAAGGGACTGGCTTGAAGCTTGAAGGGAGAATTGGTTAGGGATTTGAGGGATTCAGTGGTATTAGTTTTCAGGATGAACTGCAAATCCTTTTCTATTCCTATACTCCACTTTGTTCCTGTGTGACCTGCGTCCAAAAAGACTGAAGGTGAAGTTTCTCATTAGGATTTTTGGGATCACACAGCATTCTCAGCAGCAAATGCAGGAAATATAGATCAGAACATTGCAGGCCCAGTGCACCTAGTGGACAGACTTCCACAGGAGATCACGGAATGTCCCCAAATGTGTTAATAATGCAATTTTCCAAGCAGGCTATAACCAGCAGCAGATGTGGGTCGGGAAATTAGGGACACATCCTTGCATGACTGATTTCCAAAGCATTCAATGGTAGGAGCAATGAGGACAACCTGGCAAATTAATGCAAGATTCAGATTTTTAGGACTTCTTAATTTAAACTTCTACAATTGTGAACCCCATTTTGGTAACCCTTGTCCCTTGGTCATGGGTTGAAATCCTATTGCAGAGGCATGAGCTAGGCATAATCTAGGCTGACAATTCAGAGCAGGACTAAGGGGGGCCCACACTATCGAAGCTGACAACTTTCAGATGAGACCATAAACCAAAGCTCTATTTGCCCTCGTAGACGGGTGTAAGAGATCCAATGGCATTATCTGAAGCAGAACATTGGCGTTCTCTTCCCTGTCCTGGTCAGTATTTATTTCTCAACCAACATCATTAAAACAGATTATCAGATCATTGCTTTCTTTGTAAATGGGTTGATGCAATTCCCACGTTACAGCAGTGAATATGCTTCAAAGGTAATGCAAAGGCTGTAAAGTGCTTTGGGATGAGGTCATGAAAGGTGCTATATAAATGCAAGTTCTTTCCTTCTTTTACTCCATCTCTGTCCTGGGACATAGCCTAACCCTCGTTTGTCTAACAATATGTGGAGAAATAATAGGAATAATGTGTTTGACCAAAATGCTTTCTCATTGAGTGTTGTGGAACAAATTGGATCAGAGGTGTCCTGAAAATTAATGGAAAGTGCTCACATAAAGCCAAACTCTTTAGCACATCTGTAATGATCGATAGCACATCTGTGATGATTGAGGACTGTGTGAAATTACACATATTTTTAAAAATTAAGCTACAGTATCCATTATCCTAGTTACCTTATCTCAGCCAGTAGATTATTTCGGTGAATTAGAATTGAACTCTGTGCCCCTGGCTAAAATTAACCATGATTTCCACTATTGAATCATCATCTTTATTGGTTGAAAACTCCCCCCAAAAAATTATGATTCCTTTCAATTTCAGTAACAGTTGGATTACCGTATCTCATCCAAGATTCTGCTGCCCTCATCCTACTACACCAATTCCTGTTCACCCATCACCCCTGTGCTTTCTGTCCTACATTGGCTCAGGGCCTCAATAAAATAAATTCTCAATTCTACTTTTCAATCTCACCATGGTCTCACACCCCACCATTCCTGTAATCCTCCCCAGCCCTACAACCCTTCAAAATCCAGGCACTTCTCCAATCCTCACCTCTGACACATCACTGATTTCCATTGCTGCACCATTGGAGGCCATGCCTTTGGCTACCTAGGCCTTCAGCTCTTGGACTCTCTTCCTAACTCTCTACATCTCTTCACTTCTGTCCTTCCCTGTTAAGACCCTCCTTAAACTGTCATTCATCCTCAGTGTCTCAATGTCAAGTTTTGTCCGGTAACACTCCTGCTAAGCACCTTGGGACATATTACTTAGTTAAAGACACCATACAAATGTTATGTTGTTATGTGAGTAAGGAACTCTATGTTGAAAACTATTGATCACTTCAATGTCAATATACTTATATTCATGGGGGCACTCTTCCTCTGTACAATAGTGCTTTCACATAATTATTAGTATCAGTCAATCTATGAGGGATTGGGTGTAAAAACAACGTTAGCAAATTTACGTAAGGTAACAAATACATGTAATTATTTTAATCAATAAATCTGCAAGATTTCACAAAGCCTTGTGGAAAGTTAAATACTGCAACTGAGGTGAAGGAAATACAAGATCTGTAATGAGCTGTTCATTGTGATTTAATTAACTGTTAATGAGACTGGCTAGGATGGGACATTTTCCGGTCACTCATTGTGTCACTAATGGTGTAGCATCGCCTATACATAATTTTTTTTTTCAGAATCATGAATAGGACTAGCTTTGACTCAGCTTTTTAATGAATGTTTGTGAACACTAGCAAACATCATTCAACAGATGGAAAAGGTATTGTTTTTTGCAATCTGCCGGTTCACTGGCTTTTTTACTTTGCTTTTCTCCTACCTGCTTCTGTGGCACTGGTCTCCTGCAGTTGCTGGTCACAACAGCGGAACTTGTGGAATGTTTACAGTTCAATGATGAGGAAAACCCATCTCCCTTTTTCGTTTTCCTCTCTGTTTCTGGGCTTATCATGACTAGTGTTTGTTGCATGGTCATCTCTATTATAATATTGCAATACCAGGGGTCATCTAGATGTTTTCCAAATGTATTCTAAAGCCCCTTTATCTCAATTGAAAATGGCTGTTTCATTGTGAACAAGAAATAAGGGCGGATGTAAAACATAATTCTGATTTGTTGCTGCATGGTTTGTGCTGTCCATTATTCTCCCCCACCCCCATATCAGATTTACTTTGGGGTATCAGATAAGGACATAGGAATAGGTGGGGCCCATTCAGTCCCTCGGGTTTGTCCCACCATTAAATTAGCTGAACTCCATTTACTGCCTTTAACTCCATATTCCTTGGTACCCTTCCTAAATAAATATCTATCTTTGTCTTGAATGGTCCAGCTGTCATTCCATCCACAGCTTCATGGGGGAGAGAGTTCCAAATTTCTACTACTTTTGTGTAAAAAAGCGCTTGGTGATGTTGTTCCCTTGTCCTTCACTCCACCAGCCGAGGTAATCATTTCTCAGTGTCTGCCATTATTAAAACCTCTTAGCATTTAAAAAAAAAAATTGCTCAGATCACCTTTCGATCATTCATACCCGAGGGAATACAAAGCACCTTTATACAAGTTGCCCTCATGATTTATCGCTCTAAACACCGGTGCATCCCTCCTGAGGTGTGCTGTTCAAAATTGAATGTAGCACCCCCGCTTTAGGAACTGAAAAATACATGATAGAAGGATGAATAGGGCTCAGGAGTAGCATGGATTATAGATTGCAATGGAAAGATCAGAATAAAGATGCAGCAGAAAGTTTATTTTTGCATTCCTTTGCAAAGATCAAACTTTTAAATATTTTACAGACATTTCTCTATCATGTTCTCTGGCATCAATTTTTCACCTCATGCTTTTGGTCTTGTTACTACGCTTATGATGGGAGCTCGATAAGGAGAAAATTCAACATTTTAGAAAGAAATTGGAGAAATATGTCCTGAGGCCTCTAAGTCTTAAAGCATAGAAAATAAACAGCAGAAACTTGTTTCATCTCAGATCCTGTCTGAAAAAAATGCTTTGTTGACCAAAAAAATTAATCAGTTTTATTGACATTAAGTTTTTCCCTTATATTCCTCAGTGTTACCATTTCGAAATTAGGATTCCAGGCATCTTGCTTATCCCATCATGCATTTAATGCAGCAACATTTGTAAAATGGCTTCATGCAAGAGGAACTGTGAGAATCAAGAATTCTAGCTCCACTCGTATTTGAAAAATCCTCAGTTAATCCAAACGAGAGGTTCAAGATTCCCTCAAATGAGTAAGGCACTCTCAATTTTTTGTTAACTACATGTCAGTATATTAATGATTTATTCTAACAGTTGAAATGAAGGGCAAGGCCCATGATGTGAAATAGGCTGGAAGAGTAGTGGAGTAGAGCAGATAAATCAGATAGCAGTAATTAGGCGATGCAAGCTGGTGTATGTGTGAAGACAAGCACATTGTTATATTGGGAAGAGGGTGTCAATTATTAGGCTTTCAAGTTCCATAAAATCAAAGCAGCAAGTTTCTCCCTCAGGAATTTCTTCCCAGCTAAGCATCGAACCGTTGGAAAGAAATATGATGAATCCCTTTTGTCTGTTTTTTGTTCCTGCACATTGAGTTTTGCTGATACAATCATATCTCTGAATTGAATGATTTTCTGAGTTGAACAGAATGATGGAATTGGATTAACATTCAAAACGTGAGGGTTTTAGACTCACCTATGTGTGCATAGGCGCGCGTGTGTGTGAGTATGTGTGTGTGTTGGGGGTTGGAGGGAGATAGTGGTTTTGTAGGTGTGTGTTATTAGGGGGATGGGGGAGAGAGCGATGGATGAAGAGCACACATTAACTCTCTGAGCTCTGTCAAAAAAGTTACCTGTTGACAGAACCACTCTTGAATTTGTCTTTAAAATGCTCCAGACAGTGGGTGAAACATCCATAGCCAGTGTCATAGTTGGAGAGGAAGATCTATGTAGTTCTTAGCCCCCAGAATTTGTGGTCAATTTAGAAATAGCAGCCACAAGATTTTGTGGGTTTAACTGAAGAGGGTTATTTACTCACACAATCAACCCAAAAGTCTAATTGCTCCCCACACACACAAGAAAGGCATATTTAAAGAAAATATTTCTACAAGTTGCAATCCGAAATAACAGTTCATAGTTCACGTGTTGGACTTGAAGTAGAAGAACAATTGCTGAGGGCCCAGTAGAGAAAGGAAACTTATTCCACTCTTGAATTGCAGTTCAGATAGGATAAAACAGCTGAATATGGATATCAGGATTAAAGCAGGATTCCCTCGAAGGGATCGATGTTCAGCAGGTCATGAACTTAAGCATTTCTAGTTTTCATACCAGGAGGTTCAATTTCTTCGGAGCTTTGGAATGAGGCTGGCAGGATCTTTTAAGATGCGTAGCCTCCAGATTCTTAAAGGCAAAGGTGACACAGCCTTTTGCTGCAGCTGCTGCCTCCTTTGATGTTTTCTACAGACTGTTTCAAGTTTTTCTAGGTCTTCAGATGAAAGCTCATTACTTTTGCCAGTTTCAGTCACATGACCAATACTGCTATTTTCAACCCAAAATGGCTTAGCTAAAAGCCATTGCTCTACAACAAAGTTAATGGATGAGTTCATCACACTTACGCTGGATGAATTAGTTTCTGCCCAGCTCTCATTGCTAGGGTTCCAACTCAGTGACATGGGCCTGGATTTTTATCACTGAGGCAGGTAGTGGGAGTCAGGAAAATTTCTGGCTCAACCTACCCGCCTTGGGACAAAATGCCTGTAAAGGCACAATCTTCATTTCTGGCAGGTGGGTGTATGCTGGAGCCATGCCAACCGATCGAGGAAAAAGGTCAGGGGTGGCCACGTGTTGCTGGGTGCTGAGATGGGCTGTTTAAAAGGCCCACCTCAGTGTTGTGGGATGGGATTTCACCCAGGTAAAATAAAAATACAAATGTCCTCCAGCCCTCACCCCTCACACGCCCTCACCCTCACACTCAGCCATGCCCATCCATAACACCTCATGACCCCACAACCTCTGATGGCCCTGCATGTTCCCATGCCAAGCTATGCTCCTCCAACTAAACATGACTCCTCATCGGCCTAATGCCAAGCTATGGCACTTCCATGCCCATAGACCCACTATACACTGTATAGAATCAACGAGCCCTATAATGACAGCAGGATGTGTTTAAAACAATGTTTTTAAAAAAGTAATCCATTTCACCACAAGGCAATAAAAGTGTTAATCATCCAGACCCTGTAAAGTATCAGTAACAAACACCACATGCTCTTGGAACCACTTAACATTGTGTCGCACTACCACTGTGCTAAATGGGATAGTTTTTGAACAGATCTAGCAACTCAAGATCAACCTTGGTTCAATGAAGAATGCAGGAGGGCATGCCAGGAATAGCACCAAGCATAGATAAAAATTAGGTGTCAACCTGGTGAAGCTATAACACAGGGCTACTTATGCGCCAAATAGCATAAGTAGCAAATGATAAACAGAGCTATGCGATTCCACAACCAATGGATCAGAACTAAGTTCTGCAGTTCTGCCATATCCAGTCGTGAATGGTGGTGGACAATTAAAGAACTCACTGGAGGAGGAGGCTCCACAAATATCCCCATCTTCAATGATGGGGGAGTCAAGCACATCAGTGCAAAAGATAAGGCTAAAGCATTTGCAACAATTTTCAGACAGACATGCCGAGTGGATGATCCATCTCAGCTTCCTCCAGAGGTCCCCAGAATCACAGGTGCCAGTCTTCAGCCAATTTGACTCACTCCACATGACATTAAGACATAACTGAGGGCAATGGGACCTGACAATATCCTGGAAGTTCCCCTCCAAGTCACTCAGCATCCTGACTTGGAAATATGTCACCGTTCCTTCACTGTCACCAGGTAAAAATCCAGGAACTCCCTCCCTAACAGCACTGTGGGGGTACCTACACCACAGGAGCTGCAGCGGTTCAATAAGGCAGCTCACCACCACCTTCTCAAGGGCAACTAAGGATGGGCAATAAATGCTGGCCAAGCCAGTGATGCCCACATTCCGTAAATGAATGAAAAAGAAGTATAGGTGGTTTTTAGCTAGCATTACTGAACTATATTGTGATCCTGACTGATGATTTAAAATTGGTTGAACAACCATTTTGAAAGTTGACTTGGTTGGAAATCACAGTCAAAGATCGCTGAACATTTGCAGTACTGTACCATCTACATTTCAAAGCCATTGAGATGGAGACAACCTGTCTGCAAAACCTCACTGAAGTACTGATCTCAAACTGGTACTTGTATGATATAATTCCGAGAGCCAGCAGTGGACTTGAGTCTCAGCATCCTCACTCTTGTATCTCTTTATCAATGCCTGAAGGACTTCAAATTAGGTTGGCTTGACTTAATGAAGAAAAGGTCATCATCTTTTCTCAGATTTCCACCAAGCGCCATTCTAAAACAACAAATAGGTAGATAGTGAGAAAACTCAACAACAACTCAAGATACAGTCATGCCATATTGACACTATATACCAAGTCTGTATTGATTTCCCAGCCTCAATCGCTGCTAGAATAGTAAGTTCACCATTTGAGGAATTGTAGGAGGGACATGCAAGTCAAATAGTACCATGGAATCATTTATGCACATCCAAGAGAGCAGACAGTGCCTCAGGTTAATGTCTCCTTCAAAAGGCAACACCTCTTAAAGAGCAACACTCCCTCAATAGTGTTCTGAAGTGTCAGCCTAGATTGCACACTTGAGCTACCATCATTGGATTTCAATCCACAATCTTCCAGCTCAAAGGCAAGACTGCCAGCCATATAGCCACAGCATTCCCACATCTTAGCAAGCACAAAAACCCTTCAAAGAAAACAAAATGTACTCTCACCAAAACACTGAAAGCTAGTTTTACAAATGTTGATATTGTATATATTTATTTATATAATGTGCATATCCACATTTACGTAAATGTAGACACACACACACATACACACACTGATAGGTTCTCTTGAAACACTTTCTGCATGTTGGTTCAATACTAGTCATCTACACACCTTAAGATTGCAAGAAAGTGTCAAAATATTGAAATGATATACAATCTGTAAATGGCAGCAGTTGGTGTGAATGAACTTGGAGTGCTGGAATTGTAAGCTTTATTACTGAATTTAAAGTGAGGTCCCCAATCATTTTGATTTATTATGTTTATGTGTTATGCACCAGCTGTTCTTGAATGAAAACATGAATGTCTTATTTCCTGATGTATGCTGGATTTACAATCTTTATAATTATAGCATCAAATTATATTTTACTGGTAATCACTGTCTCTGAATGAATATTGCTGAGTGACTAGTTCATCACTTCCCTTTGTAATCGCTTCCTTCTGAACAAAAGTGTCAGTTTTTTTTTTATTTTACTGCAAGAGGAACTTTCCTGTCAGGATTATGCATTCAACTTCAGTTCAAAGCACAAGATCATGCTCAAAAGATTATTGGGGTGAAGTGGTGGTGGAGTGGAATTGTCCCTGGCCTGGTAACCTCAAAACTCAGAGTAATGATCTGTGGACCTGGGTTCAAATTTGACCACAACAGATGGTGAATTTGAACTCCAAAAAAAAACGTGGAAGTATTGTAAGAAAAGTAATGGTGGTCATAAACCATCTGGTTCACTAATATCCTTTAGGGAAGGAAATCTGTTGGTCTAGCCTGCAAAAGTGCTGAATATCACTTGCTGATTACACTGTTTGGCACACAAGTAGTCCTGTATTATAGCTTCACCAGGTTGACACCTCATCTTTAGGTATGCCTGGTGCTGCTCCTGACATGCCCTCCCACACTCTTCATTGAACCAGGGTTGATTCCCTGGCTTGATGGTAATGGTAGAGTGGGGGATATGCTGGACAATGAGGTTACAGTTTGTATTCAAGTACAATTCTGCTGCTACTGATGGCACACAGTGCCTCATGGCTGCCCAGTCTTGAGTTGCTAGATATGTTCGAAATCTATCCCATTTAGCATGGCAGTAGTGCCACACAATCCAACGGAGGGTGTCCTCAAAGTGAAGGTGGGACATCGCCTCCACAACAACCGTGTGGTCGTCACTCCTATGAATACTGTCATGGACAGATGCATCTGCGGCAAGCAGGTTGGTGAGGATGAGGTCAAGTAAGTTTTTCCCTCTTGTTAGTTCCCTCACCACCTGCCACACACCCAGTCCAGCAGCTCTGCCTCTTAGGGCTCGGCCAACTCGGTAGTGGTTCCATCAAGCCACTGTTGGTGATGGATATTGAAGTCCCCCATTGATTCTGTACCCTTGCCACCCTCACTTCTTCCTCCAAGTGGTGTTCAACATGGAGGAGCACAGAACCATCAGCTGAGGGAGGGCAGTAAGTGGTAATCAGCAGGAGGTTTCCTTGCCCACGTTTGACCTGATGCCATGAGACTTCATGCGATCCAGAGTCAATGTTGAGGACTCTCAGGGCAACTCCCTCCCAACTGAATACCACTGCACCACCACCTCTGATGGGACTGTCCTGCCGGTGGGATAGGACATACCCAGGGATGGTGAAGGTGGCGTCTGGAACATTATCTAGTAAGATATGATTCCGTGAGGATGACTATGTCAGGTTGTTGCTTGACTAGTCTGTGAGACAGCTCTTCCAATTTTGGCACTAGCCCCCAGATGTTAGTAAGGAGGACTTTGCAGTGTCGACAGGGCTGAGTTTGCCATTGTTGCTTCTGATGCCTAGATCAATGCTAAGTGGTCCTTCCAGTTTCATTCCTTTTTTGAGACTTTGTAGTGGTTTGATAAACTGAGTGGTTTGGCCATTTCAGAGGGGATAAGAGTCAATCCCATTGCTGTGGGGTCTGGAGTATCAAGTAGGCCAGATTAGTTAAGGACAGCAGGTTTCTTCCCTAAAGGAGATTATTGAACCTGATTGTTTTTTAACGACAATCGACAATGGTTTCATTGTCACCTTTAGACTTTTATATCCAGATTTTTATTGAATTCAAAAGATGTTCATAAATATATGAAGCAAATGTTGAGAGCCCCTTTTCAAAGGGATCTAGATGCTAGGATACTGTTTAAAAGGGGGGTTAAATAGCAAGGGCCTCTTTTTAACAGCAATAATGAGATTTTCTTTCACATAGGTCACGTTGGTAAGACTTCATCTTTGAATACGACCTTGATAGTGAAAGTATCTCAGGGATTCTGTAAAAGAGACCTTGTTGGTTGGATTCTATAAGTCAGTGGGGCTTTGATAAGGAGATTGTTTCTGTAAGGAGAGCCTTGAGACTGAGGCTGCCTGGGTTTTGATGATAAGATTCTTTCTGAAAAAGATGTCTTTATGATGTGAGTACTTTAAGGCTGATGGTATTGAATCTAGGTGATGAAGAGCTGAAATGATTCTTTGTGGTTATGGATAGTAGAAATACTTCAATAATTACTCCTCATTAATTCTAATTCAAAGTCAATTTGGACTATCAATTCCAAGTGAGGGATCTGCATTATAGCTTCACACAAACTACAAAATCAATTACTACAGTTCCAAATGAAGCTGCACCTGTATAATAATGACTAATGAAAGAATATTCTTAAGCCACAGTGAATAATTCATTTCATTAGATAAATGCCATCCGCACCTATCAAAAACACAATTAAAACCATATTGGTCATCAGTGTCACAGCCCACAACAGTGGATAACATTGCATTGTGACTTGACAGCCTTCCTGGGCCCCAAGATGACTTGTGAGTCTAACACGTGATGAACATGCTTGGCCATGACTTGAGCACAACAAATTGATCGGAGACTTAATTTGTGCTTCGCTTTCTTTTCTGTTTTTTGCTGGATCACGCAGGCTGTATTAATTGACTGTTGGAAGAACGCTCCTGTGAAATAAAGAAAGATGTGTGTTCATATAGTGCCTTTAGTAACCGCAAATGGTCCCAAAGCACATTACAGCCAAAGAAGATTTTTTGAAGTGCAGTCACTGTTGAAATGTAGGAAACATGGCAGTCCAATTGTACACAGCAAGACCCCACAAAGAGTAATGTGATCATAACCAGATAATCTGCTTCAGTAATGTTAGTTGAGGGGTATATTTTGCCAGGGCACCAGGGATAATGCCCCTGAACTTCTTCAAAATAGTGCCATGGGATCTTTTCTGGTCGACTGAAGGGCAGATATGGCTCCTGATTTAATGCCTCATTCAAAAGTAAAAGATGTCATGAGGCCTTACAGGAATTTATCAAACAGTATTTGACACAGAGTCACATAAGGATATGATAGATATGACAATAGAAAATTGTGGAAACACTGAGCGGGTCAGCAGTATCTATGAAGAGAGAAGTTGAGTTAATGTTTCAGATCAATAACCTGTCGCCAGAATTGTAAGATGTAACCGTTTTTAAACAAGTACAAGAGGATGAAGGGAGGAAAGAGCAAAAGGACATACTCAGACAGGTGACCAAGAGCTTGAACAAAGAGGTAGGTTTTAAAGAACATCTTGAAAGAGGAGAGAGGGTTGGAGAGGTGAAAAGTTTTGGGCTTAGGCAGCTGCAGGTCTAGCTGTCAATTGTGGAGTGAGGACAATCAGAGATGCGCAGAAATTCAGAATTGGAACAGTGTAGAGGCCTCAGAGGATCGTTTGGCAAGGCCAAGGAGAGAAATCATGGTGCCCAGAGCTACACCCATTTCCGGGCCCTTAGTCCCCAACCCCTTAAGCCTCCACCTCACACCCTTTGGGTGCCCAGAATTGAAAGCCATATTCACAGTGGTGTGGAACTGTTTCACATAGGCTTAGCAAAATATCTTAGCTTTTGTTCTCAATGCCTCTATTTATACATCAAAAGCTTAGCTTTCCACATGATATGCTTTACAACAATGGAATTGTCAGCCAATCACATAACTTGGTAGTTCATATTAGGCAACCAGCTCCACTTCTTTGAATTTGGCCCTATATAATGTTCGGTTAGCGACATTCAAAAAACTTGAATCTCAAGCACCACAAACAGCAATCATATATACAAATGAGAATATCTTGAACTAACAGTGACGTATTCTATTGGTGCATGACTCCTGGTTTCACTTCCATGTTTAATAATGATAAGATCTTCCAGTAAATTAGCACCAACCAATTCACCTGCAGTAGTGTGCTATTTCTATCCAAACAAGTTAACAGAAAAATTACACTTTGAATTGAGTGATAAATATTTTCTCATTTTAAGTTGAAACTAACATCACATCAAAAATGCCCAGCATGGAGCCTAAAATAGGAGAGCAGAGTACTACAGATGCTGGAAATCTGGAACATAAACAGAAAATGCTGAAAATACTCAGCAGGCCAGGTTCCATTTTTGGAGAGAGAAACAGAGTCAATGCTTAAGTTCACTGACCTCTTTTTCTCCCTGCACATATGCCAAACGAGGATTTGCTGAGCATTTCCAACACTTTCCATTTCTATTGGAGCAAAATAACCTCTTTTGCCAGCCCTCCGAAAAACTTGTAGTTAAATTCAAACTATACTATGTTGTTGGTTAGCGCCAGGGGAAAAAAAACATGTTCACAGAGGATATTGAATTGTTGTAAAAAGCCAACTGGTTCACCACTACCTTTAGGGAAGGGAAGCTGCCATCCTTATCCTGTCTGGCCTTCATGTGACCCTTCCACTCCCACAATGTGATATTCACCCTTAATGTCATCAACCAGAGATGAAATGAATACTACCATGCCAACATTGCGTCAACTCTCAAGGATTAAAGAATGATGTGACATTTGTGCTATTACAGTGTCGTGACAAAAAATATGTTTACTGCAGTTTTTGAAAAGAAATCATTCTTCTCCTCCCCATCTACATTGACGAATCACCATTTTCTAACTGTGTCTTGGTCTAGGGATACATACATTTGGCTCTGACAGCTCCAGGTTGCTATGGTGACTGTTGACTGCTTTTTTTCATTCATTCACGGGATGTGAGCTTCACTGGCCAGGTCAGCATTTATTGCCCTTGAGAAGGTGGTGGTGGGCCACCTTCTTGAACTGCTGCAGTCCATGTGGTGTAGGTACACCCACAGTGCTGTTACACCCACAATGCTGCTGGTCATCATTCCTTATCTGCTGCTTTCTGCCATTCACTTTTTGAACCCTCCAAAGGGATTTACTCAGCTTTCTGTTCTGATCAACATTCAAAACATTGAGCTATCCTTCTCATTTCTCTGATGTTGACAGGCCTGTTGCGTGTTTCCAGAATGCCTCATTTTTATTTAAAATGAAACGATGCTAGCAGCTAAAGTGAAAGGATGTGGCGTCATGTTAAAGAGGGCCCTAAAATTTGTCATCTTTCACAATGAAAAATAGCCATCTTTCAACTTAAACTGCCGTCAGCTCTAGGGAAAGCCATTGGAAGTTCTTTTGTGCCTCCCAGGTTTTCAGTCTATTACATTCGATATCCATGTTTGTCTAACACCTAAAGAAGTATTTGTTGATGTTTCCCCTCTTCATGCAATGGTTGTAAGAAGCTTTTGCAACACCTTTGCTTATTATTTATCACTTAGGTCAATCCATTACAGATGACTCCCCAGTGAGTGAGACCAACACTTCTTACTTTGAGCAGTCATTCACATGAAAAAGATAACTCGGAGGGCAAATACTACTAATACAAAATTATCCATAGATCAGTGTGAGGTAAAAACAGAAAACGCTGGATAAACTCAGCAGGTCTGACAGCAGCTGTGGAGAGAGAAGCAGCATTAACGTTTTGAGTCCATATGACCCTTCTTCAGAGCTCGGGAGAATTATATGGACTCAAAATGCTAACTCGGTTTCTCTGTCCACAGATGCTGTCAGCTCTGTTTCTCTCTCCACAGATGCTGTCAGACCTGCTACGTTTTTCCAGCATTTTTTGTTTTTATTTCAGATTTCCAGCATCCACAGTACATCTACTTTTATATCAGTGTGAGGCGTTTTTCTCCCTCTTAAGTGATCAGGAATTCTCAATTTCAAATTTATGATCTGCCTTAGATATAATCTTCGGTATAGGGTTCATAGGTGATCTAAGCATATGACCATGCTGCCTAGTATATAAAAGGGGAAAAAAAGGAAAGAACCTTGCATTTATGTAGCATTCTTCACAAACTCAAGTCATTCCAAAGTGTTTTACAGCCAATGAAAAACTTTTCAAATTGTCGTCAGTGACGTAATGGCGAGAACTGGCGACACTCTTCTTAGAAGTGGAAGGCAAAGAAGAGATTTGATTAGGGTGTTTAAAATCATTAAGTGTTTAGATAGAGTAAATAAAGAGAAACTGTTTCCAATGGCTGAAGGGCCAATTACCAGAGGGCACGTGCTTAAGGTGATTGGCCAAAGAAGCAAAGGCAACATGCCTGAATAGGCTATGTTGCACCTAGCACCTCCTCCACTGCTCCATAAGATCACTGGTGATCTTCAGCCTCAGTCCCACTTTCATAACCCTTGAACCCCTCAGTGTCCAAAAATGTATTGATCTCAGATGCGAATATACTCAACAACTGTACATTCACAACTGTCAAGAGTGGAGAATTCTGAAAATTCACAATCCTCTGAGTGAAGAAATGTATTCTTACCTCTATCCTCAATGGCCATCACCTTATCCCAAGACTGTGTTCCCTAGTTCTAGAAACTTCAGCTAGGGGGAACAGTGTCTCAGTAGCTACCCTGTCATGCCCTCTCAATCTTACTTGTTTCAATTAAATTACCACTTATTTTTCTAAACTCCAGAGAGTATAGACCCTATCTACTTACCCTCTCCACAAAGGGGAACCGTCTCACCTCTGTAATCAATCTACTGAGCCTTTTTTGCACCCATCTATGTTCTTTGAACATGGAGGCCAAACCTGTACACAGTATTCCAGATATGGTCTCACCAACACCCTGTACAATTGCAGCAGGACTTCCTAATTACAGGGAAAATTTTTTTCCACAATATGTAGTTGGGATTTGGATGCACTGAGGCACTGAGGACCTGGCTGTAGTGCCAGGAAAATTTCAATGGACCTCACACATATGGCCAAGGTCAGTGAGTGCATTTTCAAGTGATATCTTCTACCCACTGCACCACCGACTTCTCAATGCCCCACACTCTGCTCACTCATCCATCAGTGGTCAGGGCTCATGCCTAACATTCACCCTCACACTTGCCAACCTCACACTCACTCCTCACAGTTTTCAAATACTTCTAGCTATTCAGCTATGGCAGGCATATCACATTAACTCAATGGAACATGCTCACTGACAATTTGTTCCTCTCTCTTGCAAGTGAAGGTCACACATAACTGTAGAGAGAAGAAGAAAACCAACAGGGACCAGCATATTTGCTTCTCCGGAGCCCTATGAAGGAGGCAATGCTCTGCATTATGGGGCTAGCAGGGACTAAGGCTGTTACATCCAGCATCGTTGAGAACTTCCGGATGATAATATATTCCCCACCTTACTTCTTTCGTCCGACTTGTCACTCATCCTGGCATGAAATGCAAGCTGCAGATAATGTGACCACTTCCACCCTCCTATTCTGCAATTAGATACCCAAGATTTACTGCCTGACCAGCCAGTGCAGCCTCACCATGAAGGGCATGAGCAACTGCAGACCTCTAGTGAAGAAGCACCATCACTTGATCTGGCACTCACAGTCACTGGCTCAGACATTGGTGCTAGAGAGGAGACAGGAGATCAATACGTGTTGAGTCACCAGGCATGAGGGAGTTGCAACCAGGGCAGGGGAAGAGGGTAGCACATGTATTCTCATTTATGGCCAGGAGGCAGAGGGGTATCAAGCAGCCAACCTCTGATTAGCTGTGGTGGCACAAAGATACTTTTTTAAAATTCATTGGCTGTGGGCATTGCTGGGTTGGTCAGCATTTATTGCCTTTCCATAATTGCCATTATTTACAGGGCTTTGCTGTGGGTCTGGAGTCACATGTAGGCCAGACCATGTAAGGACTGCAGATTTCCTTCCCTAAATGGGTTTTTACAACAATTGTTTCGTAGTCGTCATCAGATTATTAATTCCAGATTATCTTTATTGAATTAAAATTTCACCAACCCGGGTCCCCAGAGCATTACTCTGGGTCTCTGGAATACTAGTCCAATTACAATAGCACTCTGCCACCACATCCCCGGTGATTGTCTTGGTTGTTGCCAGCAAGGTGAGCATTCATTGACATGGTTCCCTGTCCAACATGATTCCCTGTTCATGGGTTGATAGCTGGTGCAGTTGCAGTGCATCTCCTTGTTGATATATTGGGTCCACAGAACCATGTGTGTGAAGGTGATTGTATATTACACCATCCTACCAGCCAGGAAAAATACATGCTCATTTTTCCCATCTGTCTCTGGTTAGTGAGAAGCTGATGAACTCCCTTCTCCTCCTGTGGGTCCTCTGTAATCTCCCAGATGCAGCAAAGAATGGCAAACTGTGAAATTTTGAAAATGTTTTCAGTTCCCATCTGGAAGGATCCACTGGCATAGAAATTGAGGACCACAGTGATCTTCATGATCACTAGCAGCAGCGTCCTTGCCCTGCTCAGCAGCTGCTGATCCTAGATGGGTAGGACTTTCTCTTGCAAGCCTGCCTCCTCATCCTTCTGCACACAGCTTCCCCTGTCTGCTGCCTGGGCTCTATCTCCAAGTCATGCTGCAGCCCCAAGAGGAACTGAAGCTATAACACCCTTTCTCCTGGCAAGCCTTCCAATTCCTCTTGACAAAGTCCAGCACCATCCTCTCGCGAATTCATAAAATTCTGCAAACTCCTCCAATAACACTCAACACAGTACTCTCACTCAATTTGCAGCAGCAAAAAATAAATAGAAACAGGAGTAGGCCATTCAGCCCATTGGGTCTGCTCCAGCATTCAGTAAGATCATGGTTGATTGTGGACTTAACTCCCCTGTCCAGCCTGTTTCCCATAACACAACTCCTTTATCAATCAAAAATTTGTCTGAATCACCTTGAATATATTCAGTGACCCAACCTACTCTCTGCTCCCTGTGGAAGAGAATTCAAAAGATTAACAACCCTCTGAGAAAAGAAATTCCTCCTCATCTCAGTCTTAAATGGGAGACTTTTTATTTTTAAACTGAGAGTTTCCCTCCCAGTATATACCAGGTCAAGCCTTCTCAGAATCTTATATGATTCAACAGATTGTCTCTCATTCTTCTAACCTTCAACGGGTATAGGCCTAACCTGCTTAACCTTTCCTTATAAGACAAATCCTCCAATCCAGGCATCAGCTGAATGAACCTTTACTTCCAATGCAAATATATCCCTCCTTAATTAAGGAGAGCAAAGCTACACACAGTAACACTGGTTCAGTCTCACCTATGCTTTGTACAGTTCTAGCAAGACTTCCCTACTTTTATACTCCAATCCTCCTTGCTAGAAATGGCAGCACCCCATTTGCCTTCCTAAATACTTTCTGTACCTGCACATTAATCTTTTGATGGTCATCAACAAGGATACCTAGATCCTTCGGTACCGCAGTCTCTCTCCATTTAAGTGATATCTCCTTTTCCATTCCACCTGCCAAAGTGGACAACTTTAAATTTTCTTTCATTATACTCCGTTACAAATTTCTTTCTTACCTATCTTTGTACAATAAGCAAGTTTGGCTACAATACAGTCTGTCTCTTTATCCAAGTCTTTAATATAAATTGTCAATAGTTGAGGCCCCAGCACTGATCCCTGCAGAACTCCACTAGTTGCACTAAGATAAAGGTAAAATGCAGTTGATGCTGGAAATCTGAAACAAGAACAGGAAACGCTGGAAAATCTCAGCAGGTTTGACAGCGTCTGTGGAGAGGAAAACAGAGTTAATGTTTCGAGTCTGTAAGACTCTTCTTCAGAGTCATACCAGTCACTCCACTAGTTAAGGTTTGCCAACCTGAAAATGACCCATTTATGCCAACCTTCTGTTTCCTGTTAGTTCGCCAATCCTTTATCCATGCTTATATATCACTCCCAACACCATGAGCTCTTGTGCAGTAACCTTTTATGCGGCAGTTTATCAAATGTCTTTTGGAAACACAAATACACTATGGCTGGAATTTTCTGGCCCTGTCAAGCCGGGGACAAGGCTATAAAATGTGGTGAGCCATTCTAGACTCCATTGACTTCGACAGGAACATAAAATCCCGCTGCCATAAAATTCCACCCCACATCTTCGGGTCCATCCTGCACGTTACAACCTCAAAGAAGTCCAATAAATTTGTCAAAAATGATTTCACTTTCAAAAAACCATGGTGACTCTACCTGATTTTATTATGATTTTCTATATGTCCTGCTCCTCCCTCCATGATAATGGATTCTAGCATGTTCCCAATAACACATGTTAGACGAACTGGCCTATAGTTTCTTGCTTTCTGTCTCCTTCCTTTCTGGAATAGTGATATTACATTTAAGGTTTTCCAATGTGCTGGGACCTTTCCAGAATCATGGCAATTTTGGAAGATTTAAATCAATCCATGCACTATTCCTGCAGTCCCTTCTTTCAAGAATCTTGGATACAGGCCATCAATTCCAGGGGACTTGTTAGCCTTTAGTCCCATTAGTATTCCTGATACTTTTTCTCTCGTGATCATGACTGTTTTAAGTTCGTCAGCAAGTTAAAAATGTCAGCTGCACACTTGCACACAAATAAATGTTTGTCATTGATGTGGTTCGGGTAAAGGCAAAATACTGCGGATGCTGGAAATCTGAAACAAAAACAAAAAATGCCAGAAAAACTCAGTAAGTCTGACAGCACCTGTGGAGAGAGAAACAGAGTCTGGCCATTATCACATTTTGCCTTCTTAATGTCACCATTAGTACCTCATTCAGCCAGTACCACCACCGTTAATTAATCTTTGACCTTGTGTTTAAGACATCGTTTGCCATCTCTCCTTTGCCTCCACCTATCGCTGGCCTTCTATCCAGCTTCACTGTTTCCAGCACGCCGCCCCCCCCCCCCCCCCCCTAAACAGGATATATTTCACCACATCTCTAACCTCTTTAGGTCTGAAGAAGAGTTATATGGACTCGAAACATTATCTCTGTCTCTCTCTCCACAGATGCTGTCAGGCCTGCTGAGTTTCTCTGGCCTTCAATGTAGTTTGAGTGCTGTGCGAATTCATTTCAGGTTACTGACTTCATTTGATCACTTTCAGATGTCTAATGATGACTGAAAGATCACTTCAGAACGTAGAGTATTACACCCGAGTGCGCGCAGAATTCTGTTAAAGTTTTCAGGTAGGGTTGCCATAAAGATTGCTCCACTTGTGCTGGGGTAGACTCAGCCCTCAGGTCAGGAGCTAACACGTTGGACTCCGACTGAGAGGGGAACAAGGGGTCAGAAGTGGAAGCACTTTGAGCCCCACTTCCATGCCCACTTTCCCTATTGTCCCCCTCATGGCTCACTCACGCTTTCCATAACCATAAAAGCTTTCCTGTTAGCCAAATATTGGAGATCACCTTGCTGCACTTCACAGTGACGTACTGAACAGCCAAGATAAGGTTTTCAGCAATCCTACTTAAGGTGACAGTCTGAATGTTTAACTCATTGTTGAGGGCCAGCAATCACCCAATTGCTCCATACAGAAGGTCACTTTCTCCATGGGTGTCGACATCAGCACAAGGCCTGAGATATCATGGCTCACTTGCTGGAGACAAACTCCTCCCATCTTTGTCCAAGTCTAAGCAATACCTCTGGAAAGGCTGACAGGGCCTCACACCATTTCTGCTGGCCCCTCCACCATTGCCCCCTTCATAGATGGTCCCCGAGACTCAGCATCTGTGTCTGGCTGAACAGAGCTTGGAGGTCCCGTGCCCTCCAATGGGGACTTTCCACTGTTGTCCCTGCCTCCAACACCTGCTCCTGTTCACATCTGCTTTGTGGCTCACCACGTGACAACCCAACTACACCCCCTGGCAGTCCCACTGAGATTTGTATACCTGAAAGTAACCCAGAAGCCAGATTTAAGTATGAACATGCAAACATAAAAATTAGGAGCAGTAGTAGGGCATTTGGCCCCTTGAGCCTGCTCCACCATTTGATAAGATCATGGAGGATCTGATTGTGGTCTCAACTTGTCTTTCCTGTCTACTCCCTATACTCTTTGACTCTCATGTTAATCAAAATCTATCTACCTCTGCCTTAGAACTATTCAATTACCCTGCCTCCACTGCTTTCTGCAATAGTGAATTCCATAGACTAACAATTCTCCGAGAGAGAGAAAAAATCTCTTCGCCTCTGTCCTAAATGGGAGACTCCTTACTTTGACCCGGTTCTCATCTTTCCCATTCGGGGAAACAGCCTCTCAGCATCCAAATATTGTCCTTTTAAATACTTCAGTTGAAATAGACTGTGGTGGGTCATCATCACAATCTGCTCACTCTAAGTGGCTGGGAAACCCTGAAGTCAGATGTAAATGCAGGGGCTCATTAAAAAACCCACCGACAAACCTGCTGCTGAAACTTTCAGTTCTCGACCCGGGTGTCCCACCCCGAGCTGTTCGGAAAGTTAAAATTGAGCTGACATTTTCTGCTTTTAATGCTACACAACCATAAAAGCTTTCTTCTGAATCATATAGTTTGGATATATTGAATAGAGAGAGAATATGATAAGTGCATGAGGGAGACCAGAATGGAAAGTTATGTTGATGCGGTGAAATGAAGAGGAGCGCGAGGAAGCTCATGCGGTGCACCAACACCAACGTAGGTAGATAGACTGAATGGCCTGTTTCAGTACTATAGATTCTATGTAACTCTGTGATCTATCTAAAGCCCTCAGTGTCTTTCTCACTCTACTGCAAAGGATGAAAACTTATTGATCCAGAAGAGCCTGCAACTTCTTTTGGAGTTTCTTATTTGATTCATTGATCTACAGTTTTTTCTTTTGGCTCCAGATCATTATCCCAGTGGAAAGAAACAGGTCATATGCATTTTTTTTAAAGCAGGGACACCAAATTGTCTTTAAGTTTGCTGCTGTCATTTTCACATTCGACCCATGAATGGGCAGACTTATAAATATGATTATAGGTCCCTGGCCTGTTAAACAGTTTGAATTAGGCACTGGTTCATATTGATTACTGTTGCTGAGGATTACTTCATTCAGAATGCTCCTCCACTTCTAATAAATTAGCCTGTCAACCCTGTGAGGCAAAATGGAATTGGAAACGCATGTTTTTTGACAAGTTATTTGACTGCTCTTTCTGTACCTACTAATGGCTTTCGTTGCACAAATCATCCACTTAAGCCGTAAAATTGATTGATTTAATATTTCTTCTTTGGGGGAGGAAACCAAGTGAATTGTAAAGATGACAAGGACAACAAATTTTGCAAACTGAGGTTTTGTTATTTGCATTCTATCCTTAGAAAAACTTCCTTTTTTTAAACATGAAGTTGATGGAGTGGACTAGTCTGGTGAGTTATTGATTGACAGAGACACTGCATGCTCAGGATAGCCAGGTCAATGCTTCTGTTTCCTTGCTTCATGCTGTTAATTGTCAGTGAGGCTCTCAGGCAAGTTCTTAATGGTAAGGTTGAGCAGGTTGGGCCTATATCCATTAGAGTTTAGAAGAATGAGAGGTACATTTATTGAAACATACAAGATTCTGAGGGGACTTGTAAGATGTTCCATCCCCTTCCTCCTTAGAGAGATTCTTGGACCCTGGAATTGCAAGAACAAAATATATGCAACAACAGGTTTTGGCTCAACCTTAAACTCATTAGTTTATTAATCCAACAAAACCTGAGTACAAACCCCTTTATGATTTGACTGAGATTAATCACTCACGTGGCTGATCGTTACTGATGTTGATTGTAGGCCTGATCCTGGAGATGACTGGTCCCCATCCTTCTTCACCTGACTGTAGTAACCACACTTCGATACTGTCCTTTTGTTCACAGTGTCCCAGTTACACTATCACTCACCTGGGCCTCAGGTGTAGATTCAGTTAACAGCCTGCTGAATCACCTGGTCTTTCGTTTCTTTTTATCTTGGTATTTCAATCTCCTGAGCTATGAAAAACTCTAAGGACAAAGACAATCCCTTATCTCCTCCCCTTCTGTTTACACAACAGATGATAAGGTGGCTTCCCTTATGGTATTGTGCGCTTAGCTCACAGCTTGGTTCTGATATTAATGCTTCGTCCATTGTTGCCAGGAATCGAAGGTGATTCATAATTGCCATTAACTAATGCCATTGTCCAGTTGTTAATGCTTTCAAAAGGGACCATGAGCCCGGGTTTCAGTTAATTCACTGGGCGGGATTTTCCACTCCCCACCTCCCCTCCACCGAGAGCGTCCGATCCTGCCAAAAGTCAATGCGATTTTGGCTGGGCCACTGAATCTCCCACAGTGGGTCCCATCACAACGGGGCTGAAAAATCCTGGCCAATTCTGTGCATTGAGGTTAACTGTTTCATGTCCTTCAGACTTGACATGATGGATGCTGAGAGGATGGTTCCCCAAGTGGGGGAGTGGGGGAGAACTAGGGAGCATGTTTTTTTTTTAAAAAAGGACTCTCCCATTTAAGTTGGAGATGAGGAGAAACGTCTTTGCTCAGAAAGACATTAGTCTTTGGAATTCTTTTCCCTGGTGAGCAGCGGAGTTTGAGTCATTGAATATATTCAAGTGCTGAGTTAGATAGATTTTTGATTGACAATGTACTCAAGGGTTATGGGAGACAGGCAGGAAAGTGAGGTTAAGGCCACAGACAGATCAGCCATGGACTTATTGAATTGCGTAGCAGGCTTGAGGGGCCGAATAGCCTACTCCTGCTTCTATTGCTTATGTTACTCTGTTAAAATAAACCTGGAACAATGCTAAGTTTTCTGAGAAAGGTGGCCACAATTTCAGGACTCTGAATGTGCCAATTTAGTACAGGCAATTTGAACCATTTCTTTGTGCAGAAGGTGTTTAATAGCTGGAATGGGTTGCCAATACAGGAAAAATGTTGTTGGTAAGGGAATTTTGGCAGGACACTGGGTATAACTTCCCTGGTCTTCTTGGAATGTCATGGAGACTTATTTTTTATTCATTCATGGGATGTGGGCATTACTGGCTAGGCCAGCATTTATTGCCCATCTCTAGTTGCCCTTGAGAAGGTGGCGGTGAGCTGCCTTCTTAAACTGCTGCAGGCCATGTGGTGTAGGTACACCCACAGGGCTGTTAGGAAGGGATTTTCAAGATTTTGACCCAATGACAGTGAAGGAACAGCGATATATTTCCAAATCAGGATGGTGAGTGACTTGGAGGGGAACATCCAGATGGTGGTGTTTCATGTGTCTGCTACCATTGTCCTTCAAGATGGTACTGATTACAGGTTTGGAAGATGCTGTCGAATGATCCTTGGTGAATTCCTGCAGTGCATCTTGTAGATGATGCACACAGCTGCTACTGTGCATTGGCAGTGGAGGGAGTGAATGTTTGTGGATGTGTTGCCAATCAAGTGGGCTGCTTTTTCCTGGATGGTGTCAAGCTTCTTGAGTGTTGTGGGAGCTGCACTCATCCAGGCAAATGGGGGGTATTCCATCACACTCCTACTTGTGCCATGTAGATGGTGGAAAGGCTTTGAGGAGTCAGGAGCTGAGTTACTCACCACAGGATTCCCAGCCTTTGACCTGCTCTTGTAGCCACAGTATTTATATGGCTATGGTCAATGACAACCCCCAGGATGTTGATAGTGGGGGATTCAGTGATGTAATGCCATTGAACATGCAGGGGTAATGGTTAGCTTCTCTCTTGTTGGAGATGGTCATTGCCTGTGGCACAATTGTTACTTGTCAGCCCAAGCCTGGATACTGTCCAGGTCTTGCTGTGTTTGGACATGGACTGCTTCAGTATCTGAGGAGCTGTGAATGGTGCTGAACATTGTGCAATCATCAGCGAACATCCCCACTTCTGACTTTATATTGGAAGGAAGGTGACTGATGAAGCAGCTGAAGATAGTTGGGCCTAGGACACCACTCTGAGGAACTCCTGCAATGATGTCCTGGAGCTGAGGTGACTGACCTCCAACAACCACAACCATCTTCCTTTGTGGTAGGTATGACTCCAACCAGTGGAGGGTTATCCCCCTGATTCCCCTTGACTCCAGTTTTGTTAGGGCTCCTTGATGCCACACTCGGTCAAACGCAGCCTTGATGCCCAGGACAATCGCTCTCACCTCACCTCGGGAGTTCAGCTCTTTCGTCTATGTACGAACCAAAGCTGTAACTATTCTGAAGCCATGCCAAATGCAAATGACCTTCCGCAGCTGCTGATGACCTGTGTCAGGCTTGGCGTACATGCCAAGTCGGTGGGCTGGGAAGTAGACCCGAAATGTGCTTCCACCCGCGATCGGCCCCGGAATGCAATTTCACGCTGGCTGGCCAATTAGCAGCCAACTAGCCATGAAACGCACGCTGAGGAAGCCTCAGCGCTGCCGAGGGTGGGTGGGGGGGGGGGGTAGCGAGAAGAGGAGGGGCACCGACGAAAGCGAGGGTGCAGGTGGGCGCTTCTAGCGAGCACCCTGAAGGCAGAGAGCTGCCTCAGGGAGCTGCAGACCTGGACAGACTAAAAGAGAAGGAAAAAAATGCACCAAACCGTGCCTATGCAGCGCATTCAGGCACCTGACAGCAGAACTCAAAAAATACATCAATCCCCAGGTATTATTATATTTCACCTCAGGCGTTTCACCCTGCCCTTGGATGAGGTTTCGTTAAAAACGGGCTGCCCGCCTGCCTGTTTTGCCCGTGCAACGAGCGCAAGATGGCATGGGCAATGTAAAATTGTGGACCATAGGGTTTTTAAATGGTCTTAACCGGCCCATTAATTGTCGGCAGGCGATGCTCTGACTCCTGCGCATGCCCGCTGACCTCAATATTGCTCACCTGCGTGATAACGTAGGGACACATGCCCAACGTCATTTCACGCAATTTTGCGTGCAGTTGAGTGGGGCACATGCACGCCTGCTCAACCTAAGATTCAGGCCCACATCTTCCTTTGGTTGTTCTGACAGTCTGAAATCGGTTCCCTCCCCTTATCACCCCGCCTGTCAATTTTGCTCCTATTGATTTTTTTCACAGGATGCGGGTGTCACTGGCTGGGCCATCATTTATGGCCCATCCCTAATTGCTCTTGCAAAAGCGGAGGTGAGCTACCTTTTTGAACCGCTGTGGTCCGGCTGGAAACAGTTATCTCCTTGTATACTCTATCAAAACCCGTTGGGCAGAATTTTCTGCCTGTTGGACTCTGCGCCGCCATTTTACACAGGCAGGCCAATTAAGACAGCGGGGAGGGGGGGGGGTGGGGGGGTGGGGCGGAGATGGGGCTGCAATGGCCAAGGGGCGATCCAGCGGCCTGTTTAAAGAGCGCGCAGGCGGCCTTGCAGAGGCTGGCAACCATGGCCAGCAGAAGGGCTACCGAGTCTGCACTGTGCCCCTGGCTCGCTTCTTGGATGTGTGTCTTTCTGCCCTCCCTGAGGAGGTGGCAGCATGACGTGAAATCCTCGTGCCCAGAGACCGGAGGAAGAGTCCCCCCCCACCCCCCAAACAAGATGAAACGTGCCTGGGCGGAGCTGCAGGTTCCTTTCAGGGCGCTCCGGATGAGGGCATCAGCTCCTCCGCCTCTCTGCCAGTGACCGTGGGATCTGATGAGTCTGTGGCAACGGGGGAGATGCCAGCCGTGGCACTGGCCACTCCCTCCCAGGCGGGGCCAGCACAGGCTCCATGGGTCAGAGAACGCCCGCCAAGGTCATCAAGGCCAACGGGACAGCAGAGTGAGCAGGCTGCCTCCAATGCCGGTGCCAGTGAGGGGGGAGCATCTAGACGTAGCACCCAACAAGCTAAGCTTAAGGCACCTTAGGCACACCACGGGCTTCTCGCTGGTTGTTCTCTGTTGCCTCAGTATTAGTTGTTTATAATTCAGTGTGCAGCTCAACACCTGTGAATGAAGTTTCTTCTCTGTTTTGTTTTGTGAATTCATTAAATGCTTTAGTTGTGAACAAGCCTCAGGGTGCTTCCTTACTTTTGCAGGTGTAGGGGAACCCATGATGTTATGAGTGACTTGTTTGTCATTGAGCTTTATTGACAAGGCACATAGTTAATGTTCCTAACCAGGCAGATGTTGCTCTCAGGTATCGAGTACAGAGCCTGCAGCCCTGGCTTGTGTTGGAGGTCCATCTGTGGTGGGCCAGCTGAAGGTTCGTTGGATTAAAGCTTCCTGGGTGTTCCTGGCTTCCATGGAAGTTGCCCAGGTCAGCGTCTACCTCCTCAGCATTCTCCTGTGAGTGCTCATCCTCGGACTAACTACTGGACTCATGGTGTACAGTCAGAGCAACTGCGTCTACACATTCTTCCTCCACTGTGTCCCCCCTTTCCAGCACCAGATTGTGTAGAGTGCAGCATGCAACCACTATCACTGAGACTCGATCTGAGGGGTATTGCAGTATGTCCCCTGAGTGGTCCAGGCATTGGAAGCACATCTTGAGAGACTGATGGTTCTCTCTAACACAGCCCTTGTGGAGCCGTGGCTCCTATTGTAGCGCTGCTCAGCGTCTGTTCTTGGTTGGATGAGAGGCCTCATGAGCCACCTTCTGAGGGGACAGCCCTTGTCACCCAGCAGCCATCCATCCAGCCGGGCTGGAGCACTGAAGAGCCCCAATACCTGGGAGTGTCTGAGGATGTAGGCGTCGTGGGAGCTGCCTGGGTACCTTGCACAGACTTGTAGAATCAGCATCCTGTGATCACACACTATCTGCATGTTCATGGAGTGGAAGCCCTTCCTGTTGACGAAGGCACCGGGCTACCTGCTGGTGCCTTGATGGCCACATGTGTACAGTCTATAGCACCCTGGAAATGGGGGAAGCCAGCAATGGCCACGAAGCCTCTGGCTCACTCTGCCTTGCTGGCCTCGTCCATGTGGTAGTGAATGAAAGTCAATGCACACCTCAATAGAGTGTCTGTCACCAGCTTGGCACAAGTGTGGACAGCTGATTGGGAGACTCCACAAAGATCACCCACCGAGCCCTGGAAAGAGCCGGATGCAAAGAAGTTGAAGGCAGCCGTGACCTTCAACCCCACTGGCATGGGGTGCCTGCCAACACAGTTGGCACTGATCTAAGGGCCTATCATCTGACAAATGAAGGTCACTGTCCCCCTTGAGAGACGGAGCCTCCTTCGGCACTAGACCTCAGACATGCTTCACCGCCTGTCAACACGGGCAGTAGGATAGTGACGTCTTCTGCGGCCCCTTCCAGCTTGGATTTCCTGTTGGCCTTGCACCCCTTGTGCCTGTACCTGACTTCCCAAAGGCGGCTCTCCTGGAGGCTGCATATGGACTCCTGGCCTCCTCCCCCTTCTGGCCCTCCCTTCCTCCTCAGAGGAGGTGCCTCCAGTGGAGAGCACAATCCCCATTCCCAGGGTAAGGGAAGGTCGCCTGAAACCAGCAAGGCCCCAAGAATGATGTTCACTCCAGAGTCCTGACCTGAAGCCTGTTATTCCTGTACAAGCAGTTGTGAAGAGATTTGAAGTTCTCCTGTTCACACAGGTAAGTAGGATTAAGTTTCAACATTAAATGTCTAACAAATACCACATGCAAGCCCACTCACCCCTCTTACCTCGCCCGTGGATGAGGTTTTTTAAAATATGGCCTACTGGCCTGCCTGTTGCACCCCTACGATGCTCTCAAGATCACACAGACTTTGAAAAATCGGCATCTATTAATGCCTCAACGGCCTTAAGTGGCCCGTTAATTAATTGCAGGCGCACATCGGAGCTCATAGCGCACCCGCCCACTGAAATATCGCGATGCCGCGCGGTGATGTCTCCGTGTGTCATTTCACACGCCTCAGCGTGTTGGGCCCGCCCCATCAGATGGATGTAAAAATCCCAGCCCTTATTATTTTGTACAGCTCTATTAGTTTCTTCTCTAAGGCAAACAACCCTAGCTTCCTTATTCTCTCCACATAACTGAATTCCTTCATTCCTGATACCATTTTTGTAAATCTCCTCTGCACCCTCTTGAAGGCTTTGACATCTTTGCCACTGTGTGGTTCCCAGAATTGGACACAATACTCTAGCTGATGTCTAATGTGTGAGTTATAAAATTTTATCATAGCCTCCTCATTTTTGTACTTAATTTTTTTTTTATTTAAAAATTCCTGGATACTGTGTACATATATTTTTTTTAAAACAAATCCACTGACTTGACCTGCCAACTTCAAAAGCATAAGGAGCTTTTAGCTCTTTGAACTTGGGCTTGGCACCTTCTTCACCATACTTATTCATAAATCTCTTATTCTGCTGATGTGGTGACCTTTACTGTTTAATTTCAAAACAGGAACTCCTTAACTTCTTGACTGATTCTCCCACTTTGATCCTGTTCATGCTGCAGCGTTTTGCACTTGTTTCTTGATAATTTGATCAAGGAGTCAGTGGATTTATGTTTCAAAGCCACTTTGTCTACACTGCTGCTCCTCGATGATTTAAATGATTTTGTGGCAAGGAAATAAAGAGGAGATTGCATTTGTCCGGCAAGTTTCGAGGATGTTTTTGATGTTCCTTTGGGAACGTTTACAGTTAAATATTGCATTCTTTTCTTTGAAAAATTATTTTCAGGGTGGTTTCACACTGAAAGGTTCAAAAAGATGCAACAGAGAAGGCTCAGTTAAGGGGAACTAGTGGATAACTGGATAAAAATGGTGCCCCAGGAGTGGAGAAGGTCCACCAATACTTCCTGGAAACATGCAAGGAAAGCTGCTTGCTGCCTGACAGGAGATTCCCAAACCCCTCCCACTCCACTGATATCAGATAGTTCAGCACACACTAGTGATCAAACCTGATCTGTAGGAGTGCATTCATCCATTAAGTCATTGGAGGAGCTGGACTGCATTATTCTGATTCCACAAAAAGCTGCTTCAGTACTCATCGCACGCTCCATGACATTGATTCCAAAACCTTCTCACTCTCTTGACTAAGATAGAAATGCTGAAGAGTCACCAAAATCAATAGTAATATTTTATTTTTGCATTCCCTCCAGCAAGATAAGATTTGAAACCAATTCCTTGCTTAATACAAACGTTATTTGCCATTATTCCAGACACGGTGATCTGCAGACAGATGAAGACAGCTTGGCAATGAGTGCTTTCAAACCTTGCTACAAATCAAAGTATTACAAAGTTGAAAGTTACGCATTTGACACAGAGGACAAAGGAGTGCAAGACAACCTTAGATCAGTGGTATTCAGTGGAACTAAATTCTAAGGAGCATTTTAGTCGGAGGTGTAGCTTAAGGAACAAAATGAAAGGGGTGCTTTATCACAAGAAGGGAACAAGAAAATCAGAAAAATTTAGGCAGAAGAAAAATACAGATCAGATGGACTTAGTAATATTTTTCATAGAGCTTTCACTGCAACCAATATGAACTAATTAATATGGCCTTGAAGAACCAGCTTATTCCATATGAAAGCTGATGTTTAAATATCCAATCTCTTGCAAGTGAAAGCTGAAAGCTTGAGATGGAGCCTCCCTGGCTAATGGCTTAGTGGATGAATGCACGGCTCTGGATTCCAAGCACTATGACCCAGGATGGTCTCAGGTCTGATCCACAATTTGGTCAGAAAATCGAGCGTCAAATTAAAATTGACCTCATTGGCTCTGGGCAATGAGTAAGACATGGCGAATGCTCCCAATCTGGGTCATAGCCTCTTCCACAGATGTACATATGTGGCTGAGGATCAAGTTTCACTGCAACGTTTTGGGCATCAGTGCTTTAAATAGCTTGGATGCCACTGGCCAGACCAGCATTGAGAAGCTGAGAAGGTGGTGTTGGGCCTTCCTGAACTGCTTTGTAGTGAAGGTATTCCCAGGCCGTTGTCATGTAGGGATCATCCCTGCCTTGTTACTCTTCATCAGCAACTTGATATAAGCAGGTGACTTGCAAGGGCCACTTCAGAGGGCAGGTAAGAGTGTACTATGTTGATGTAGGAGTGGAGTCACCTACAAGTTAGCCAGGGTGTGAGCATAGGAACGTAGGAGCAGGAGTAGGCCATTTAGCTGCTCAGGCCTTCTCCACCATTCTACTAAATCATGGCTGATCATCTCCATTAATGCCATTTTCCCACACTATCTCCATATCCCTTGATGATATTATCTATAAATCTATCGACGTCTACAATGCTCAATGACTGAGCTTCCACAGCCTTCTGGAGTGGAGAATTCCAAAAATTCACTACCCTCTGAGTGAAGAGATTCCTCCCCATTTCAGTCCTAAATGGCCTGCCCCTTCTGAGACTTGTCCTCTGGGTTCTAGACTCACCAGCCAAGGGAAACAGCAGGTTTCCTTCCCTAAAGGACATGGCAGAGCCAACTGGGTTTTTATAACAATGTGACAACTTTATTATTACTTTTATTGTTACACAAGTTGCCAGATTGATCCAATATTATAGATATCTCTGTGTTGTGGGTAAACTGTAGCTATAAGGAAAGATTGGATAAGCTGGGTTTGCTTTCCTTGGAATAGGAGAGGCTGAGCTGTGACTTAATCCAGAACTATAAAATTATGAGGGGCCTAGATAGAGTAAATAGGGACAACCTATTTAGCTTAGCAGAGAGGTCAACAACCAGAGGCATAGATTTAAAGTAATTGACAGACGGATTAGAGGGGAGATGAGGAACCATTTTCCTTCTACACTGTGGCAGGGACTGACAACTAACTGTCTGAAAAGGGTGGTAGAGGCAGAAACTCTCAGCACCTTTAAAAAGCATATGAGTGGCTTCTTGATGAGACGTGACTTGCATAGCTACAGACTTAGTGCAAGAAGTTGGGATTAAGCTGAGTGGCTCTTCATCAATCTGCACTGACACGATGGGCTGAATGGCTCTTATTTGTGTGGTAAATTTTCCATGATTTCTATTGTCTGGTCTCTAGCGCTTAACTGGGTCATTAGGTTATAGCTCCAGAAATAGGTCCATGGGCTAAATTCTAATTCCAGACCCGCTTGCAGTGCCAGCATGTTGGGAATCCGAAAGTTTAAGGAGTGTACTTGCCACTGGCTTTCTAACTCAGCCCTGACATTTGCAGCTGACTTCCGACCTCCCCAACAGGTTAGGCTGGGTGAGCGTGATGATGCTCAATGCAACCTGGTTCATCCGCACTATCAATGTCAACCCTGCAAGGGTCAGAATGGAAGCATTGTCAACGTGTCAAAATAGCCAGCAACTCGAGGGGCTGAGGGTCAATGTGCAAAGGACATGAGGAATCACAGGGAGATTCTTTTCCCCATGGGCGGGAGGGAAAAGTCTGCTGTGGTGAGCAAGCAGGTACGGCTAGCAGTGGCCAAGGTGATCAGCAGGAGTGTGGCAGGAGCTCAGTCCTGACACAATTCCATAAGAGGTTTCATGACCTGATCAGGGCATGGCACAGTCCAGTAAAATCCATCTCACTCTGCCTTCCTCAGCCTTCTTCGGCACACCACTCCCCAGACCAGCATAAGTTGTCCTGCCATCCTCCAAAAACATTTCGCAGCTCACACTCCTTGGTCTCCTCTTTTCCCCATTGCAAGAGAAGAGAACCCAGGAGAGCAGGGAGGGGCAGTGAACCAGAGATAGCTCTTCAGTTATCATTACGTGGATATCTGCGAAGCAGGATGTGCTGGAGATAACAGTTCAGTTATGTCAAAAAAATTCAGCATTAACTAACGTTCATAATCTTATAGTTGAGGTCAATGTCAGAGATTGCGAAAAATTGTTGAAGATATAAGCTTGTGGTTAAAAATGTTTCCAGAAATTATACAACCTCATCCTTTTGAGCTGACAAAATTGTGTATAGGAAAGTATAGTTAGTGTTCTAAAAAATGCAATAGGAGGAGAATTGTGTGGAATGTAAACATCTGCGCAAACTATTTGGGCTAAATGTCCCTGTTCCAAATAACATTTTCTGCGTAATTTGATACAATCAGAGCAATAAACATCCATCTATCGTGGCACTGTTTCTTCCTACTGGATTATCTGCTCCTGGATAAATTCACCTAGAAGCTGGATTTACTCAGACTTAGACTTAGCTCCTCAACTGCTGTGTGGAACAATGGACAGCAAGACTCTGCCATCGGTCCTGGTCTATTGCAATCTCTTAACACTCCAACCTAGGTGATGTCACACTCTTGAAGCTCCTCCTTAAATATACTTCCCCAGGTCTTCTTTGGCCAGCTCCATCTTCTTCTGACTGCTGGTGTCCATTCTACTGCCATTCTAGCGGAGTGTATGTCTAGGAGGTAAAATACATGCCCTGCCAGTTTTCATCACAATGTCTCACAGGCACCGCTGACCATTTTTCTGTTGCACTTCTTCATTGGTGATGTTGTCTCTCCATGTGTTGCCCAGGATCTTACATAGGCAGCACAGGTGAAAGGCATTCAATTTATGTGATACCTTTGCTGTTCTCTTTGATGTCTCAATGGCATAGATTGTGTTTGCTACTACTATGGGCATGTCGCGTTCAGCTTCATGGCCGTGTTGATAGCATTAGATGCCCAGACCATGTGGAATAACCGGAAGACCATTACTGCTTTGCCGATTCTTGTGTGGACATCGATCTCTACATGGAGCTGTTGCTCCCTAGGCAGGGGAAGTGGTTGACACCTTTGATGTTTGGTTGTCTAATGGTGATGGGAGGTCCAGTCATCATTGTCTTGGCCTTCTCACAGCTAGTCTAGTTGGATTAAATCTCAATTCTCTTGATCTTGAAAAAATGTGCACATCAAAGTGACACATCCCCCGTTCTTCCCTGTCCCTCTCTCCCTCACTGTTGAAGTTGAGGATAATTTCTGCCTTTCAAGAGATGTGCTTCAAGATCCAAAGCTCCTACAGTGTGGAATTAAATTAACTACATAAAAATAACTAAAATTTCTGCTACAATTTCTACCTGCATTTTATTGTCAAGATACCAACTTAAGCACTTGATTTTCAAAGGAACCTTCTCAATTTTGTCATTAATCATTCTGAATGACATGGCAGAAGCATAGAGATAAAGAGAGTGTTCTCTGATTGACGGCATGTGACAAGTGCTGTTTTCCAATGATTTGCACTGGGACCGAACTTTTCACCATATATATTAATGACTTCTATGAAGGAATAGACAGCTGTGCATCCAACTTTCCAGATAGCACTTGTAGGATCCTCTAACACACTTTGATTGTCTTGAAGAGGTTGAAAAGGGTCTTCCAAGGTTTCTTTCCCTCTGAATTGACCAGGTGTTTTCTCTTTTTTTTCTGCACTTCCTAGGACATTGTGCGGCCAATGGTGGGTGGGGTGAGACAAGGATCATGATGTTCAGTACTTCCATGACAGTATCGTACAAACTCGGTAAAGCAAGACTTTTCCTATCCATTATTTTTGTACGATTGTAACCACAAGGTAAATATAGAAGTGGAAGGCCATTCTGCCCGTCTTATTCATCCATCTGGGAATACCCTACAGTTCCCTATTGCAGCATTTAATTAGTTCTTAAATGATTCCATGGTTTTCACCTTCACTGCTCTACTGGGACTCAATTCCATGGCTAGCATTTCCCCCTCTCCACCATCCAGGGAGCGGAAGTGAGACCTGGAGAGGCTTGGGTAGAGGGGACTGGGGGTGTTGGTGGAGAGGCCAGCGCTCCCAGGCACTGATGTTGAAGGTAGACTGTTGATGGTGGTGCCTCCCCACCTCACCCCCCACCACCTGAGGCCTGAGCGGGGTCACTTTTCCATCCTCCTCTGTGCCCCTGAACTCTACCAGCCCAGCCTTAAAATTAAGGGTGGGTGGGAAATGGCCCTCAAGTGGTTATTAATTGGCCAAGAGAGAAAGGGCAGGCAAGCTGGCCTAGGTCTTGCCCATGCCACTGTAAAGTTGCTGCGAGGTCAGGATGGGTGGGACCCCAGTGGGAAGGCTATCTGAGGAACTCTATGGCCTCACTTACAAACCCATCGATCATAAAATTTTGCCCCCTGATTTAGAATCATGGAATGATGCAGCACAGAAAGATGTCATTCAGCCCCACGTACTTGTGCTGATTCTTGGAAAGAGCTATCCAATTTCATTCCACACTCCAGCATTATCCTCATAACTCTGCAAAAATGGTCCTCTTCAAATACATGTTGAATTTCCTTTTGAAATAATGGACTTCAATTCCACCAACCTTTCTGGTAGTGCATTCCAGATTTTATTGACTCTCCACTTGAAAACAAAGTTTGTTTTCGCCCTAGTACTTTTGCCGATTATTTTAAATCCATAACCACTGGCCATAGAAAACAGTCTCTCTCCACTTGCTCTATCAATACACCTCATAATTTTGTACATCTCTATTAGATCACCCCCTTTAATATTCTCTGCTATAAAGACCACAACAAAGCTTCTTCGATTTTTTCTATGTAATTGAGATCCCGCATCACTGGTATCATCCTGGCAACCTCCTCTGTACCTTTTCCAAGACCTTGACATCCTTTCTAAAGTGCAGGTGCCCAGGATTGCACACTGATTGTAATTCTCCAGCTGAGTCCTAAGCAAGGATTTGTAAAGATTTAGCATGAATGGTTTAGCTTTTGTATTGCGTGTTCCTCAATAGTTATAATGCCAAGCATCCCCAGTTCTCTGTCTGCTACATTTGTTGCTCCCAATGTGGTCTCCTCTACACTGAAGAGACCAAACACAGACTGGGCGACCGCTTTGCGGAACACCTTCGGTCTGTCAGCAAGCATGACCCAGACCTCCCTGTCTCTTGCCATTTCAACACTCCACCCTGCTCTCATGCCCACATGTCCGTCCTTTGTCTGCTACAATGTCCCGGTGAAGCCCAAGCAAACTGGAGGAACAGCACCTCATCTTCTGATTAGGCACTTTACAGCCTTCCGGACTTAACACTGAGTTCAACAACTACAGGCCATGAACTCTCTCCTCCATCCTCACCCCTTTTTTAATCCCCTTTTTTCAATATTCAATTTAATTTTTTTATCCACTTATTTTTATTTGTATTTGTTTTCATTTTTATTTATTGCTTAATCCCCACCTTTTATCCTATTAGTATAAATTTCACCACATTTTTACTTCTCTTTAGCTCTGAAGAAGAGTCATACAGACTTGAAATGTTAACTTTGTTTTTATCTCCAACGATCCTGTCAGACCTACTGAATTTTTCCAGCATTTTCTGTTTTTGTTTCAGATTTCTAGCAGGGTGGATAAAGGGGAACCGGGTGATGTAGTATATTTGGATTTCCAAAAAGCATTCAGTAAGGTGTCCCATAAAAGATAATAGCTCATGGTACTGGGATAATGCTTTAGCATGGATAGGTGATTGGCCAACTAACAGGAAACAGATATAAAAACAAAAAAACTGCGGATGCTGGAAATCCAAAACAAAAACAAAAACAGAAGTACCTGGAAAAACTCAGCAGGTCTGGCAGCATCGGCGGAGAAGAAAAGAGTTGACGTTTCGAGTCCTCATGACCCTTCGACAGAACTTGAGTTCGAGTCCAAGAAAGAGTTGAAATATAAGCTGGTTTAAGGTGTGTGTGTGGGGGGAGGAGACAGAGAGAGGGAAGTAGAGGGGGTTGGTGTGGTTGTAGGGACAAACAAGCAGTAATAGAAGCAGATCATCAAAAGATGTCAACAACAATAGAACAAAAGAACAAATAGGTGTTAAAGTTAAAGTTGGTGATATTATCTAAACGAATGTGCTAATTAAGAATGGATGGTAGGGCACTCAAGGTATAGCTCTAGTGGGGGTGGGGAGAGCATAAAAGATGTAAAAAATTAAAAAAAAAATAATAGAAATAGGTGTGAAAAGGAAAATCTATATAATTTATTGGAAAAAAAAAGAAAAGAAAAGGAAGGGGGAAACAGAAAGGGGGTGGGGATGGGGGAGGGAGCTCACGACCTAAAGTTGTTGAATTCAATATTCAGTCCGGAAGGCTGTAAAGTGCCTAGTCGAAAGATGAGGTGTTGTTCCTTCAGTTTGCGTTGGGCTTCACTGGAACAATGCAGCAAGCCAAGGACAGACATGTGGGCAAGAGAGCAGGGTGGAGTGTTAAAATGGCAAGCGACAGGGAGGTTTGGGTCATTCTTGCGGACAGACCGCAGGTGTTCTGCAAAGCAATCGCCCAGTTTACGTTTGGTCTCTCCAATGTAGAGGAGACCACATTGGGAGCAACGAATGCAGTAGACTAAGTTGGGGGAAATGCAAGTGAAATGCTGCTTCACTTGAAAGGAGTGTTTGGGTCCTTGGACGGTGAGGAGAGAGGAAGTGAAGGGGCAGGTGTTGCATCTTTTGCGTGGGCATGGGGTGGTGCCATAGGAGGGGGTTGAGGAGTAGGGGGTGATGGAGGAGTGGACCAGGGTGTCCCGGAGGGAGCGATCCCTACGGAATGCCAATGGGGGGGTGAAGGGAAGATGTGTTTGGTGGTGGCATCATGCTGGAGTTGGCGGAAATGGCGGAGGATGATCCTTTGAATGCGGAGGCTGGTGGGGTGATAAGTGAGGACAAGGGGGACCCTATCATGTTTCTGGGAGGGAGGAGAAGGCGTGAGGGCGGATGCGCGGGAGATGGGCCGGACACGTTTGAGGGCCCTGTCAACGACCTTGGGTGGAAAACCTCGGTTAAGGAAGAAGGAGGACATGTCAGAGGAACTGTTTTTGAAGGTAGCATCATCGGAACAGATGCGACGGAGGCGAAGGAACTGAGAGAATGGGATGGAGTCCTTACAGGAAGCGGGGTGTGAGGAGCTGTAGTCGAGATAGCTGTGGGAGTCGGTGGGTTTGTAACAGGAAACAGAGTTGTGATAAATGGGTGTTTTTGGTTGGCAAGCTGTAACTAGTGGAGTGCCACAGGGATCAGTGCTGGGGCCTCACCTATTTACAATCTACATCAAGGAATTAATGAAGGGACCGGGTGTATTGTTGCAAAATTTGCTGGCGATGGAATGGCAGATGGGAAAGTAAGTGTGGGGGGATGACAGGGTCCTCAAAGCGATATAGATTAATTAATTAAGTAGGAAACTGTGAGGCTATCCACTTTGATAGGAAGAGTAGGAAAGCAGAATATTGTTTGGAAAGAAAAAGATTACAGAAGTGCAGAGTGATCTGGGATCTTTTACAAGAATTGTAAAAAGTTGGCATGCCGGTATAGCAAGTGATTAGAAAGGCAAATGGAATGTTGGTCTTTATTGCAAGGTGGATGGAGTAGAAGAGTAGGAAAATCTTGCTACAATTGTACAGGGCATGAGTGAGACCACACCTATAATATTGTGTACAGTTTTGGTTATATTTAGGAAGGATCATAATTGCATTGGATGCAGTTCAGACAATGTTCACTAGGTTGATTCCTGGGATGAAGGGCTTGTTGTATGAAGAAAGCTTGAGAGATTGGGTCTGAGCTCATTTCAAATAAGGAGAGGTGATTTTATTGAAACATACGTGATTCTGAGAGGATTTTAACAGGATCGATGCTGAAAGGATATTTATCCCAGTGGGGGAATCTACAACTGGGTGGTATAATTTCAGAATAAGGGCTCTCTCATTTAAGAAAGAGATGAGGAGGGATTTCTTCTCTCAGCTTAATCCCTGGAACGCACTAACCCAGAGAGCAAGGGAAGCTGGTTCATTGAATATATTCAAGGCTTAGATAGTCAGATTTTTTTGTCTGTAAGGGAGTCAAGAATTAAGGGGGTGGATAGAGAGGAAAGTGAAGTTGAGGCCAAGATCTGATCAGCCGTGATCTCACTAAATGGTAGAACAGGCTCAAGGGGCCAAAGCGCCTACTCCTGCTCCTACTCTTATTTGTTATGTATATCCACGGACAGCACTACCCTAGCCCTGCTTTGAGGCTGCAGATCTGGTTGCAAGAGATGGTGGATTCTGTGAACACCTCCTTTATTAAAGTGCAGATGACACACACAATGCTCCTGGCTTTGGTCAAAATTGGGAACGTTTCCAGAACCGCACAAGCGGATAAGGTCTTCTGTTGACAACCCATCTCCCCTTCCACTCCCTATGCGAGCAGCTTGTACTCTTCTTTGCTGCTTCTACTCCACCTGCCTCTCAGGCTGAAGCCCAAGTGGAATTAGCAACTACAGCCCCCATGAGTGGGGGCAAGTTTCCTGACGAGAACCCAAAGTCAGAAGCAAAGGCTTTTCCACGTGCGACACCAACTTTAACCAACTCTACAAACCACCAAGCACCCTACAAAATTCAAAACAGAGTCAGTAGAGACTAATAGCGATTAACCTGGATGTAGTTGATCCCTTTAACTAGTGCTGGGGGAGTGGGGAGTCCTTTCAGCTGCTGTTCACCCATTCAGCTGTTTTTTGCTTAAGAGGGGACATTAGTTAAAGTGGTGAGTTTGAAAATGTCAGGGCTGGTGGCAAGTTGGTGTTCCACCCCCACGGAATTCACGATCTGCCCATTCCCCAACGCACAGCCCAAACATCCACAGTAACAACCTCACTAAAATGGAAGTGCGCGGTGCAGCTGAAATGCTGTTTTGGTGCTACAGTGCTGTCGAATCTTACTGTGTACAAGGAGTCATTTTGTCATTTTGTCCATTGTGACATTACCACTTATTTGAAAGAAAACATCCAATTGGCCTCACTCCTCTGCCCTTACCCTGTGAGCTGCACATGCGTCTTTCTCAAGCCTTTATCAGTTCCCTTTAGGAAGTTACTATTGGATCTGCTTCCACCATCCTGTGAAAGTGCATTTCAGGTCATAACCTGCTGCATAAAAAAAAGTTATCCTCATATATCCCATAAATCACAGGTTCATCTTAAATCAGTCACCTCTGGTCACTGACCTACCATTAGATTTCTCCCTCATTCTTTCCCCAGCATTTTGAATATTGGCCTGCATTCTCTGAACTGGACACCACATGCACAGTTCAGTCTCAATGCTATACAGTTTATGACTTCCTCTCATGTGTATTTATCAACATCGCCTAGCCAATCCCCCACCTTGCTTCCTCCTTAAACTTGAGCTCATCCAAACCTCTGTTGTCCATATGCTAAATCATTTAAAGTCCCGTCCAGCTATCGTCCCTATGATCAGTGACTTACATTGATTCCTGGTCTGACAAAGCCTGAATTTTTAAACTCTCAGCCTTGTTTTTAAAGCTCTCCATGACCCTCCCAGTTACTTTTATGTCCACCAGCCCTATAAACCTAAGTCATCGGTGCGCTCCTCCAATTCTGACCTCTTGTGCATCTTTGATTTCCATCAGTTCACTATTGGTGGACATGACTTCAAGCGTTCAGGCCCTAAACTCCGAAATTTCCTTTGTAAACATATCTGCCTCTGGACCTCTCTCTCTCCTCCTTAAAAACCTACCAAGCTTTAGAATGCCTTCCTAACATCTCTTTATATGTGGCTCAGTGGCAAAGTTTGTTTGTTAATATGAGAAGCACTTTGGGATAACAGGTGCTCTATAAGTGCTAGTTGTTGTTGTTTTGACTATTTGGGCTCCTTTCCCCAATGAACCTATAGTTTGAAGAAATCCTGATGGAAACTTTCATCCAATGCAATAATCTCTCTCTTTTGTGTTCAGCTGCTGAGGTGGCCTGTTGCACAATTCTGGCTTTTTTTTTCTGTTTCTATTTCATTGCTTTCTTTGTTTTTCTTTGCCTTGGTATATTCACTCAGGCAGAATTCATTATAGTTAAAAAGTAACTTTTCTCTTCCTCAGTTTGAATGTATTAAATCCCTGCCCAAAGTCTGAGCATTAAATACTGCTAATGGATGAAATGTTGCTTTAGATTTATTATCTAATCAATCACATGCCACTCCATAAGCAGCAGAGGCCCTATCTGCTTCACTGAGATTAAAATTAATCAGAGACTAAAGTAAATTGCATCTTACGTGGCTTGCCTGCAGAATTTGAAGTCCCCCCCCCAAAAGTGTTTAGATAGCCGTTAATCTCAACATTACTAAGGTGCAGATTTGTGCAAATACAATTGCTGGAGCAATCATCTCCTTGGTCATCTGTTCCCCTCGGATCTGCCAGTTCCCATCCAGTACGCTGAAAGTATGCATATATAAAACCCAGAGTCACAGAGAACAAACAGCACAGAAACAGGTTCGGCCCATCTGATCTATACTAGTTTCTCTACACCCCACATGAGTCTCCTCCAATCCTACTTCATCAATATATTCTTCCATTCCTTCCACCCTCATATAATTGTCTAGCTCCCCCTTAAATGTGTTAATGTTAATCACCTCAATTGTAGTCATAGAATGACATAGAACAGTAGGCTATTTGGCCAATCTTGTCCCTGCCAATTCTCTGTCCCCACCTTATTTTTTTTCCCTTCAAATATCCAATTCCCTTTGAAAGTTACTTTTGACTCTGCTTCCGCCATTCTTTCAAGTAGTGCCTTGACAGATCACAACGATTCACTGCATAAAAGAAAAATCCTCATCTCCCCTCTGGCTCTTTTGCCTATCACCTTAAATCTGCATCGCCTGGTTACCAACCCATAACTTAATGAGTTTGACATTGTCACCACTCTCTAGATAATGAAGTTTCCCCTGATTGCTTGTTGAATTTATTAGTGACTATCTTGAGTTATTGGCATTTGGTTTTAATTCCTTCAATCTGGGTTTAACTGCAAGAATTCCATAATCTGTCTCGTTTCAGGCTGAGACATAATAGTCCTTTAAGGAGAAAACAACAACAAAAAGCAGTACATGTGCCAACAGATTAAATGCAATATTGTTTTATTTGATCTGGTGTTTAGTGTTTGAGTCCAACTGAGGCAGTGGCCCCTACTAACTAGAAGCAAGTCATTGCTTACAGCTGTGGTCTGCAGCCGTGGAGCTGGGATCACTGCCAAGTAACTGGAAATCTAGTTTTGGATGGAAGGGTGTCACTGGTTGGCTAATATTACCAATGACTTTCATGGTTGTCTGGCTGAGAGTCAGAGGCAATTAATGTGCGCCCAACCCCTATGTGGGTATATTTCAGAGAGTTTCATCAATTGAGGTGTGTAGATCTTAATACAGACTTTTCATCCCAGGTCTTTACTGAATTCAAATTTCACCATCTGCCATGGTGGGATTTGAACCCAGGTTTCCAGTCCAGTGACAACACCACTACGCCACTGCCTCCCTTAATGTCATCCAATCAGGCAAATGGGGCCCTCAATTCCATGTCTTACAGAAATATGAAACCTCCAGCAAATGAAAGAAGGAAATTTGAATTTCTACATCCTCCCACATGACGATAGGATGTCCCAACGTGCTTTGCGACCAATCACATATTTTTGAAGAATTGTAATGAAGAATTTTTGTAATGTAAGGAAATGAGGCAGATAATTTTAGCGCACATCAAACTCCTCCTTAGCACTCTCTCTCTGAGCGTCAGCCCAGACTTGGGCTCGGCCTTGAATTCACGGCTTTCTGACTCCAAACCAGGAGGGCCACCACTGAGCCAAGGTGACAAATAAATCAGCCATCCTCTGAGTTTTGTAATTCTCGCTTTGTTTGACCTTTCAAACAAGATGAATTGCCCAATCCAGGCGTCCTTCTGGAGGATGTGGTTTGCAGTCTGAGTACTCAGCACTATGTCTACATGATATATTCCTGAAGTAACACCTATGCTTTATACATAAGAACTTTGGTAGGCTTCTAAGAAATGGGTTCAGTTCAGTTAAGTCATTATCATTGCACAATTCTTTTCTATATTAAAATGCAAGCAGAACAGACCTGTTTTTGATGATGATTGTTGGAAAGCAAATTGGACCAACTTGTACAGTCTTAGTTCCTCTATAGATTGTGATTCTAAATAGTTGTGATCAGGCATATGTTATGCTTGGAATACACTGCTTATCGCAATCTGTCAGGACAAATCCAAGGTGTTACCTTTTATTGCACGTGGTCATTTATATTTCCTAGAGTGAGTAAGTCAATCTTAAATAACCCAGCAGCAAACTTTTTGTCTTTAATCTATTTTTCACACCCTTGCCCAGGAGGTTACAAAATAAACTACATGTCATTCACTCTCTCATTCACTGTCTCACACACACCAAAACCAGGTACAGAAGGCAATACAAACAATACTTATAAAAATAGAATGGAGCTCATTCTCTGTTTTGATGCAGGCCTGATATTTTGTAGCCGCATTGCTACAGTGGCGATGGCTCCCTTAGTTGATCTGGCAAGGGTTGGTCTCACAGGTAAGAGGTGGAACCAGGTAGGGGGATAGAGAGGAGGTTATTATTTCTTTATCCTGGGGGTGGAAGTGGTGAACTGGTAATGTTACTAGCCTACTAACCCAGGAACCCAGGCTAATGCCCTGGGGACATGGGTTTAAATCCCACCACAGTAGCTGGTGCAATTGAAATTCAATGACGATATCTGGAATCTAAAGCCAGTAAAATGGTGACCACTAAACCATTGTCAATTGTTGTAAAAGCCCATCTGGTTCACTAATGTGCTTTAGGGACCTGGTCAAGCCTACATGTGACTCCAGGCCCACAGCAATGTGGTAGACTCTGAAATGCCCACTGAGCTGGCCTAGCAAGTGACTCAGTTGTATCAAACTGTGACAAAGTCTAAAAGAAATGAAACTGGATGGACCACCTGGCATCAATCTAGTCACAGGAAATGACAATAGCACACCTAGCTCTACCAACCCTGCAGGAGTCCACTTCTAACATTTTGGGGCTAGTGCCAAAATTGGGAGAGCTGTCTCACAGACTAGTCAAGCCACAGCTTGGCATAGTCATACTCACAGAATCATACCTTACAGATAATGTCCCAGACACAACCATCACCATCCCTGGGTATGACCTGTCGAACCGACAGGGCCGACCCAGTAGAGGTGGTGCACAGTGGTATAGAGTTGGGACAGAGTTGCCCTGTGAATCCTGAACACTGGCTTGGGACCTGTTGAAGCATCAGGTCAAAAGGGGTAAGGAAACCTCCTTCTGGTTCCCACCGACTGTCCCCTCTCAGCTGATGGATCAGTACTCCTCCATGTTGAACACTACTTGGAGGAAATGTTGAGGATGTCAAGGAGGAAGATTGTGCTCTGGGTGGGGGACTTCAATGTTGATCACCAAGAGTGACTTGTCAGTACCAGAACAGAACAAGCTGGCCAAGTCTTAAATGACATAACAAAAACAGAATTAGCTGGAAAAACTCAGCAGGTCTGGCAGCATCGGCAGAGAGGAAAAGAGTTGACATTTCGAGTCCTCATGACCCTTCAACAGACATAGCTGCTTGACAGGGTCTTTGGCAAGTGGTAAGGAAACAAACAAGAGGGGAAAACATACTTGACATCATCCTCACCAATCTACCTGTCACAAATGCATCTGTCCATGGCAGTATAGACAGGGGTGACCAGAAAGGTCCCTAGCATTTCAGCTAATTTGATTCACTCTGCGTGATATCAAGAAATGGCTGAAGGCACTGGATACTGCAAAGTCTATGGGCCCTGACAACCTTCTGGCAATAGTACTGAAGGCTTGTGCTCCAGAACATGCCATGTCCCTAGGCAATCTGTTCCAGTACAGCTACAATAATCCCTACTTGCTGGATGAGTGCACCTTCATCAACATTCAAGGCACTGACACCATCCAGGACAAAGCAGTCTGCTTCAGTGACACATCATCCACTACCTTGAACATTTACTCCCTCCACTACAGAAGTACAGTAGCAGCAGTGTTTACCATCCACAAGAAGCACTGCAGCAACTCATTAAGCATCCTTCGACAGCACCTTCCAAACCCGTGGTCTCCACCACCCAGGACAAGGGCAGCAGATACATGGGAACACCACCACCTACAGGTTTTCCTCCAAGTAACACACCATCCTGACTTGGAACTATATCGCCATTCCTTCACTGTTGCTGGCCCAAAATCCTGGAACTCCCTTCCTGACAGCATTGTGGGTTTACCTGCATCACATGGACTGCAGCACTTCAAGAAGCACATCACCACCTTCTCAAGGGCAATTAGGGATAGGCAACAAATTCTGGCCTAGCCAACAATGCCCACATCTCATGAATGAATGAAAAAAACATCCCTTTTAAGGAACTGTGATTTTGTCCTTCTTTAGCCTGGTTGATTATGGCAGTTTGACGGCAGTGCTTGTTGGTCCCTCTCTCCCTTTGTGGTAAGGTTCTGTGTTGGGGTTCTGCCAAGGAGTTCTGACTTGGTTTGTAATAGTTTGTTATAATTTGACCAGGGCTAAAGATGGCCACTGTATCATGTGACCCTGTAACAAATGCCAAGTCATCTTCCAAATAAGGCATTGAGGTCATTTAAATTACCACTCTGAAGCCTTTTCCCACCTGTGGCTTTATCTTTTGTTTTGGTCAAGGCAAAATTTACTTCCTTACAATGAGGCATTCAAAAACTTCACCATCCCCTGGATGAGACCACAGTGAGCTTGTTTGTCTTTGTCTTCTTGAAAGATAAACAGAGTTGGATCTACAAATTTGGCCGGTAGCTTGGAGCCGTTTTGATATTCAGGCCGGCATTTACCGGTCTCGCCCGTGATGGGACTAGGGAGATCCAGCCAAAAGTCCTTTGACTTTCAGTGGCACCAGAAAATTGGAAGCATCCAGAGATCTCGGAGGGCTGGAGGGGGGTTACAAAGACTGAGTTTTGCATTCCCGATTTCCTCTCCCAGTGAAGTCAGGCTCTGAGCCCAATTATTCAGGAATTGGGTCTCAGGCAGACGGGGAGTCACACTCCCACCACTCCCCCACCTCAAAGAAAGGAGGGCAATATGTGAGGGAGGATCGTTCTATTTGCTTTTGCACACCTTTAATTAAATAATGGTGGAGGCAGGGGTTAAAACAATAGTCAGTCAGGGATAGTACATGACTCTGGCCAGTTTTGTAAAGGTGTATAATTTAAGAAATAACTGACAATGATTGTGTCATGCCCGTGAAGAAATAAGAATTGCAAATTTTTAAAAGCTGTATTTTAAGACTGTATTTAAAAACCTTGAACTGTTTTGAAGAACACGGAGCCGGGGTTTTCCAGCACGTATGAATGATCCTCTCTTACATATTGCCTTCCTTTCTTTGAGGTGGGGGAGAGGTGGGACTGTCACTCACTGCCTGCCTGACACTCACTTCCTGAACAACAGGACTCAGGACCAGACTTCACCGGGAGAAGATATCGAGAATGCCAAACTCAGTTTTTGTAACCTCCTCCAGCCTGCCAAGATATCTGAATGCCTCCAATTTTAGCTTCTTGTGTATTCCCAGTTTCCATCAGTTCGCCAGGCTGTGCCTTCAACTTCCTAGGACCAGAGCTCTGGGATTCTCTCCCTAAGCCTCTCTACCTCCCTACTGGCCTCCGAAAGGGGGTTGGGTGGTTGGTAAGGTCATGGTGGCGCAGGGGTGTCGGGGGGTGGGGGGGGGGCATTGAACAGTCATTGCCACTAGACAAGCCCCCTGTAGGCTACAGAGTGCCCAATCAGGAAGGCCCCTTCCCCCTGAATCCTAGCTAGGCCCTCAGGCTCTACCTGGAGATCTCTACATGTAGTAGAGGAAAGAGGCCATTAATTGGCCATTTAATGGCTTTAATTGGACTCTGGGCGGGAGTGCCGTCCACCCACTCTCCTGTTCCTAGCAAAATGCCATTGCAGCGGGAAGGTAACGTGTACACTACCCCTGCCGTCTCTCTCAATTTTTTAGTACTACCCTACTGAACCTAGCACAACAGTTGCTGGTTTTCAGATTCAGCGAAATGGAGAGACCTGAATGAAGATATTAATAAAGGTTATCATTTCTGTAGTGTTAGTTGCCCTTTATCTAATGATTAGTGAATGTTGCTTTCAGTTTGTTACAGTAAAAATCTTAAAACTTGAAATCTTGTCCTGTAATTCCTTCACATCGGTCACTGGAAATTCAAATATCTTTTAAAAATGTATCACTCTGTATGAGGGTAGTAACACGAATCTCCTCTGAATTTTCTCAGCTCTAAGGAGAATAATTCCAGTTGCTCTAGTCTCTCCACATGGATCAAATCTTTCATCTCTGGTGCTAAGCTAGTAAATCACTTCTGTACCCTCTCTAATATCTTGGCATCCTTCTGAGAATATGGTGCCCAGAATTGGGCACAAATACACCAGCTGAGCCCACACAGCGATTTATAAAGGTTTAGCATAACTTCCTTGTTTTTGTACTCCATACCTCATAGTGTGAAGCCAAGGTTTCTTCATGGCTTTTTAATAGCGTTTTCAACTTATCCAACCACATTCAAAGACTTATGTCCGTACATTCCTGGTCTCACTATATCTGAACCCCCATTTGTGACTCCTCAGGTACTGAAGCAGTCCATGTCGAAATGCAACAAAATCTGGACAATGTCCAGTCTTGAGCTGAAAATTGGCAAGCAACATTTACACCACACAAGTGTCAGGCAATGACCATTTCAACAAGAGAGAATCAAACCATCACCTCTTTATATTCAATGGCATTACCATCACTGAATCCCCCCACTATCAACATCCTGGGGGTTACCATTGACCAGAAACCAAACTGGACTGGCCATATAAAGACTGTAGCTAGAAGAGCAGGTCAGAGGTGAGGAGTCCTGCGACGAATAACTCCCCAAAACCTGTCCACCATCTACAAGGCACAAGTCAGGAGTGTGATCGAATACTCTCCACTTACCTGGATGAGTGCAGCTCCCACAACACTCAAGAAGTTTGACACCATCCAGGACAAAGCAGCCCACTTGATTGGCACTACATCCACAAACAGTCACTCCCTCCACCACCGATGCATGATAGCAGCAGTATGTACCATCTACAAGATGCAGTGCAGGAATTTTCCAAGGTTCCTTAGACAGCACCTTCAAAACCCATGACTACTACCACCTAGAAGGACAAGGGCAGCAGATAGATGGGTACACCATCACCTGGAAGTTCCCCTCCAAGTCATTCGCCACCCTGACTTGGAAATATATCAAAGTTCTTTCACTGTCGCTGGGGTCAAAATCCTGGAACTCCCTCACTATCAGCACTATGGGTGTACCTACACCACATGGACTGCAGTGGTTGAAGGAGGCAGTTCACCACCAACTTCTCAAGGGCACACTAGGGATGGACAAGAAATGCCGGCCCAGTCTGCAAAGCCCACATCCCGTGAATGAATTTGAAAAAAATACCGTATCATTAGTTTATTTTGCTCTGACTTACTATTTAAATCAACATGAACTACTTCACACCTTTCTCCATTAAATTTCACCTGCCATGCAACTGCCCGTTTCACGAGCCTGCTTATGTCAACCTGAAGTCCTTTGTTCTCCTCTTCACTGTTTACATTCCTGAGTTTGGTGTCATCCTCAAACTTTAAATCATGTCCCGTGTACCTACAAGCAGGTCTTCAATATATATCCAAAAGAGTAATGGATTACCAACCCCTGGGGACATCAGTATATACTTACCCCAGTTTCAGATGTTAGTGGGGAGATGTTCATAAGTTTTCCTTTTTAATTTAAAAAACAAATCTTACAGAGGGAAAATTCTGCATTCCCACTGCTCTGAAAATCCTGCTCCCTTTGAAATGCAATCTGCAGGAGATGATCTCATTTCACACTTCGCAATGCACAATTGCTTTCTTTTATAAAAATGCTTTTCAGTTTCTATCGGCGCTCAAAGCATGGGTGCAGAAGGCACTGAGGAGGAACACAGAGCCAATCTCAGATACGCTGTAAGAGGCAAGGACAGATCAAAAGGGACTTGAGCTGTATTGGCAGAAACTGGGAGAAGGGTTTTCCTGGGTTCCAGAAGCACAGGAGAAAGTGAAAATAAAATGGGCAATTGGCAAAATCAGACAGTAGGGCCTGCCATTGCAGACTTGAAGCTGGATTATCATAGAGTGATACAGCAAAGATGGAGATCATTTGGCCCATTATGCCTGCACCAGCTCTTTCAATGAACTCTCCAATTGCATGTCCTACTTGCGTAGCCACTCCCCGCTGGCCTTGAAAAATTAAAGTGCTATAATTTCATAAAACAGAGTCAGTATTTGATAGACCAGGGTACTGAAAGGCAATCATAGGCCACCTGACTGCTAATAATCCATCTCCCTACCTTAAATCCATTTCAGATTTTCGAGCCAGTCTTAACAGGTTCAATTTACTGATAGGTCACAGCATTGGTTCACAAGAGGGAGTCTGGAGATATAGCCAGTACAGACATCCTGAGAACTCCATCATCTATAATTGTGGCAGCTATCTGAAGTGAGCAGAGTATTACCTTGTTGATAAATGTTCGGCAAACCATTTTGTTTTGAATTGAAGAGGGGCAAGAAAAGTAATTTTCTTCGTGATGAACTGATGTGATGATATTATTTCGAAGCAATGTTCTACATGGATTTAGGATGTAACAGTGCTGCAGTAGGCAGGATCACCATGCCTTCATGATCTGGATAGTCAGAAATTGTGGGTCACCAATGGCTCTTGGTGTTGATGTGATAGCCTGTGCAAGAGACTAGAATCGGAGGAATGCAGAGTTCTTGAAGGGTCGTGGGACTGGAGGAAGTTACAGACACAGAGGGAAGAATTTTCCGCCCACTGGGGGGAAGTTCAGGAGTGGGTCCATGTGGGTGCACCTCCAATCGGCACCCCCGATCGGGGGCATGCCACCATTTTATGTGGGTGGGCCAATTAAGGCCCGCCCAGTGTGATGTCCATCAGGAAGTGCTATGCGCTCCCTGTGCGGGCGGGGAGTATTCCCTAAGCCGATAGTGTGTTCTTGCACGCATGCGTGTGAAAGAGCGCACTCATCTCCCTGAGGCTAAGTGCTATGTCAGGGAGATCGGTGCCAAATTCAAAAATGTGAAATATAGAAAAATAAAATTTCCTTGACACGTCTCTTCATATGACACTGTCACATGAGTTGGGACATGTCCATCACTTTTAATTAAACTCTTCTTAAATTTTAAAAAACCTACATGAAACATCACCCTGCCCGTGGATAAGGTTTCATGCATTTTCTAATGCCCACCAGGGCTCCTGGCCTGCCCGCCAACCTTAAGGTTGGACGGGCATGTCCTTTAACTACTCCAATTAGGTTTTAAATGGCCTCAATTGGCCATTAACAGGTCGGTGGGCGCACAGCTGATTTGGCTGCACCCCTGCCGACCTAAAAGTTGAAATGATGTGGGGTGGTGTCGGGAGTTCCGCCCAATGTCATCCCGCATCATTTTACCCATCAGTCAGCGGGCCCCGCTTCCGCTCGCCAACCTCGATATCCTGCCCAGAGAGGGATAAGTACACAAAAGGGTTTAGAAACAATAGTGGAAATCTTAAACTTGAGGCACTTTTGGGTTGGGGGCACAATCAATGCACGTTATTCATGCCCCTGTGACCTCATAGATTCGAGTGTTCAAATGCCCTTGTGGCTGGTTTCCCAAATTTTACCCTCTGTAAACTTGAGTTCATCCAATACTCTGTTGTTTTAACTCTTAGCGAGTCCTGTTTCGCTATCATCCACTTGCTGATCCATATTGGTTCCCAGTCAAATCAAAGTCTTGATTTTAAAATTCTCATCTTTGTTTTCAAATCCCTCCATCACCTCACCCCTCTCTGTCTCTGTAATCGGTTCCGGCCCACAACCCTCCAAGATACCTGCACTCCTCTAATTCTGGCCTCTTGTGCATCTTCAGTTTTAATCACTCCACCATTGGTGGCCATGCCTTCATTTTCCAGCCTCAAACTCTGGAATACCCTCCCTCTCTGCCTCTTGCTGAAAAAAGAGACAAGTTTAAGCTTTTCATCTTGCACTCATCAGGAGTGATTACAATACTCAACAAAAACACCAATCATTGGAGCTCTTAATCAATTCCTTAAGCAACTTAATTGGTCTTAACAGGAATTGAGAGGCCGCCCTTCCCTTGCCCTGGTGAGCTGGCGCCAGGAGTGTCATCAAGAAACCAGCACACCAATAGGCATAGATATTTTGGTGCCACACCACCAGCCCCCTGCCAGTTCCCACCCCCAACAGGATCTGAAAATCCAGTCCTTCAAGTAGCTGAGTTTCCAATTTATAAGATTAGCGAGAGAGGCTCTCCAGCCAGAACCATAAGCCCATGTAATCATCCTCGCTTGTTCATTTGAACATCCTTTGTCTGCCACTTTAACAGTGATTCAATTTCTTTTTGATTGAGGGAGGACTGTGGACCAAGCAGCAACTCCCTGCTTTTCTTCAGAAGAAATCTTAGGATTTTTAATATTCGCCTGCAATGCCACACCCATGATCTATGTTTACCTTTATGTTGGGCCACGATATGAATCGTGTTTAGGTAGAAATGTCAAGATTTATTGCAACCACAGAATCAAGCAGTACAATAAGCAATACCAAATGGCCATGCCCATATGGGAATGGGCCTCCAGCCAACAGGTGGCAATAATATGAATGGCATTGTATTTAACATCTTACTCAGGATGGCATTGCAGGAAAAAGTGGCCTTAAAATTAAATTAAACTCTGAAGAAACTAGAGTTAAAATTGATGTTACGAATAGGAGGAGGAGGTCCATTCAGGCAGCACTAATTTTCCTCTCACCATCTGTCCATAAGCAGCAAGGCATTTTGATTTTTTTTTAAATAAGCAGCAGCGTATTTCACAGCCCCTCCATCTTGTGTGATCTGATTTCTACCAATGAACCCCACAATAAACTCAGGGTAGGGTGAACTCAAAAAGGTTAGATTATCAGAAACGCAAAGATGAGCTTTTGCAACTTCTCCCCCATACTCACAGTAAAGAGAGGGATAGAAAAAAAGAAGGGTTTCCAGTACAGAGACCACAGAGAAAATAAACATTAGTTCACATGAATTCCAGAGACCTGAATCAAAGTCCAATGAGGTATTCCTCCATGAGGGTCGGCAGGTTGAAAACCAATGCTGTATAATTCACTTATCCAGTGGTGTTGATTTCACACAATGAAATAGGCACGCAGAGCTGAATCAGCTCTGTAGGAAATGGTACTGAGCTTCTAGCTGAGTCAGGTTAGACGGGGTCAAGTCTCCAACCTGGGCCAGAGCTCCTTCGGTGTGGCCTGCTCTGCAGATGTTAAAGCAGCAGACTGAGCTGGGCAGCTCAGCAAGGCCTTATTAACTTTTTCAAAAAGCCCGAGGCTTATGTCATGTGACTTTAGCTCTTCACAAGGTCTTCAGCAAAGGATGTCTATCCACTGTTTGGAACTTGGTTGGGTCTCCATTATGGGTTAAAAAGAATGTTTGAGGTGTCTTTGCCTTAGTAAAAATTCTGCACTGGCAAGCCTGGGTATTCAGAAGGCCTTCAATGTAGTTCCCTTTGAAGCTGGGCTATGCAACCCAGGTTACACCAACTGGTAAAGATATATGAGGGACTGACAGAAATGTTACTTTTATCTATATTGTCCTGTTTTGTCATTATTTTTGGTGAGGGATGCAAAAGGTGTAACTATCTAACTAACTGGCCTGCTGTTTTCCATATAGTCAAAATGTGCTCATCAAATATAAGCACAATACAATTGCTCACAAAGAAGATGCACTGCCACCTTCTTGTGACACCCATTGACTCGCACACGTGTTAGACTCCTTGGTCCGTGTTTCAAGACAGGTCGGGGGTGGGGTCACCGACATCGCTGCAGACCTGCAGACCCCTGGTGCCGGCTCGTGGCTCTCCCGACTTGGCGGTGAGACTCGGTTGGGGCGGACTGAGGACAGTCCATCCTGGTCGACAGTCACACCAGGAACATGGGGAGGTGATGGCGTAGTGGTATTGTTGCTGGACTAGTAATCCAGAGACCCAGGGTAATGCTCTGGGGACTTGGGTTCAAATCCTGCTAAGGCAGCAGGTGGAATTGGAATTTAATAAAAATCTGGCAATTAAAAAAGTCTAATGCTGACTATGAAACCATTGTCAATTGTTGTAAAAACCCATCTGGTTCACTAATGTCCCGTAGGGAAGGAAATCTGCTGGTCTGGCCTGGCTGATATGTGACTCCAGACCCACAGCAACATGGTTGACTCATAAATGCCCCTCAACCAGGGATGGGCAATAAATGCTGGTCCACCTAGTGAAGCTCCCAATGTGTGAGTGAATAATTTAAAAAAAAACCTTTTCAAGGGGAAACTGGGTTTAAGTAATACATGGCAGCCTTGTCATTGATGCCCAACGATGTTTTTTAATGAAATGGAATGCTGCAGTGTCAATTAGTGCTGGAGTCGGCTGTTATAAGAGAATTCAATATTAGGTAGGTACAGGCATCCTTCCATCTATGAAAGATAATGGGGCATACAGCAAATAAATCCATTTCAGATGGGGTGTCTTCATGTGGGGGACCTTCACTGATGGCTGAAGCGGTCAACCCTTGAGAGACAGGTTCTGCCACAAGTGGCCACATATGAAGCTATTGAGTCTCATTGTTGTCTTCAGCACTGGCGCCTGTTGCCAAGCCACTGGTAGCCACTGGTCATTTTCGCCAAGGGCGGTAGCTGCCCCTATACATTTTCAAGTTCTGCATCAAGGAACAGATTTGCTGTGACTGTGGATCTGAGGAAGGAGAATTTGCTAACCAATTCCAGCAGGGTGCTATTTAGTGCGATCGGAGCAGAGATGTAACACCTTGTCCCATTTTCTTGATGCTTATAATCAGGGAGAACAAGTTACAGGCGTGGAAGATGCAGTCCATGAGTGGTTATGGTTGAGTTTCCCGTGTGGGTGACGAGTGCAGCAGCATCAGCGTTAAGGAGTGCCCTGATCAGGACTCAATGTAACTTTCAGCCTTGATAGATTCAGCATTAAAAGAAAGAAAATCTTATCATGCCTTTCGGAATGACCTCAGAAGAACAGGAAAAATTGTAACCCAGAATGTTGCTCACTTATGTGACCTTGTTTAACAAGTATAACAGTGCTGTATTACACAGAACCTGGCCAATGCTCAGTTGTTGTGATATTTTTAAACTCTGCATCAGCCTATAAAGGTTGAACTCTGTCAGTTCATAATAATTACTCAAGTATTTCATGCATTCCTTAATGCTTAATTTTATGGTGGCATTAAATGTGTTATCATAGCCATGCTAATAAATTGATGTTCGTACATGTGTATCTGAGTCTGACTTCGTTTTTGATGTCTGGCAAGAGAAAGAGAGAGATGTAGCTAATTTGCTCAATGATGTGCAGCTTCCCTGCTGTGATTGGGATGGTTTGAATAATTATTATATTTAATAATATATTTTGAAACAAGATGGTCCAAATGAGTTATGCTTTAGGGACTGAATAAACCGTAAAGGTGGAAGGTAAATTACCAGTTCTATTTTCTGGTATTGCGTTCAAATGAGGGGTTAAGAACCTTTTAACCAATCCTCCTTACATGCTTTATCAATTTTCTGTCTATTGTTGTTCCTATCAATATTCCCAATGATATGACACTTCCTCAGTGGTGTCAACTGTGATTCAGTGGGCAGTACCCTGGCCTCTGTGTCAGAAGGTTATGGGGGCAAGTCCCACTACAGAGATTTGATTGCAAAGCCCAGTGCAGCAATGAGGGAGTGCGGCACTGTCAAAGGTGTTTTTCGGATGAGGTCCCACTGGCCCTCTCAGGTGGGCATAAAAGGTCCCATGGCATTAGTTTTCTCTCGTGTCCTGCCCAACGTTTATCCCATGACAGTTGTTTGGAGCCACCCAAGTTACTTCTGTGGAAAAAAAAACAAAAACGGACTGTGGCACTGACACCTTTTAGAGTATTTGCAGCTGGAATTGAGGTTTTATTGGCTCTGTATTTTTAAAAATATTGTTCATAGCATTAGATAGAACCTATTAAGCAGGCAATTCAGTCCAACTGACCTATTGTAATGTTTATCTTTCATACGAGCCTCCGCTGAATCTAATTATCTCTTCCCACCCTACCTCCACATCCCTCTATTAGTTCCTCTCTCACATATGCATCAACCCGTGAAAAGCCCAGCGCTGTCTACTTCAACCACATCATACAACAGAGAATTCAAAATTCTCATCACTGCTGCTATAAAGAAATACCTCCCAAATTCTCTATTTGATCTGTCAGTGGCTGTCTTATATACCCACTTGTATTGAAGTTAACTACAAGATTCTTCCCATCAGTTGAATCACACCCCTTCATAATTTTGAAGATTGCTAATAGGTCTCCCTTTAGTCTCCTTTATCCAGAGAAAAAAAAAACCCAGTCTGCTGAATCCTTTCTTGATGGTTGCATCTTCTCAATTCAATTTACATTGTTGTAAATCTTTTTTTTCACTTTTTGTGATAGTTCAATATTTTATTTAGCGTGAAGGCCAGAACTGCACCCAGCACTCCAAGTATGGTCTATCCAAGGCTCTGTATAAATTTAACAACCAGATTTTGCATTTGTTTTCTCTATACACATAAGCCCCAGTAATTCATTGCCTTGCCAACATGCATTGCTGCGTTTAGGGCTGGATTTTCATGCCTCTATCCATGTCAGAATGGAGGTGGAAGGGCTTCAAAAAAGGATGGGAGGAACCCGATTCCAAGATTCTTACTGGGCATACCCATTCCCTGCAAGTTTTGTCGGTGTGGTATAAGGGTGCGCATACTGAGCCCACACACAACACTCCCACCCTTGATGGTTCCATTGCAGGGGTGGGAAATTTAGACAAGTCTGCCATTTTGATGGATTCAGACCACTTTTGACATGGTTCACAGCTCCTTGGAGGAGTTGGTCTTGTTTTTTAATGATTCACACAGGCCATCGACAATGCAGCTGAGCTAACTTAATTGATAATACATTTTCTGAACATGAACACATATCTGCAGTAACTGAATTCTATCAAGACAGGTTCCGACATGTGCTATTCTAACCTTCAACCCCCAGGTCAGGTGACCCTGTATATGGTACAGAGTACCGTATAGTATCTAATACTAGAATCCACAACCACATTCAGCTATTATCATGACATTTCCCTTTTTTAGACTTTTATGCAACACAGGTACACAAAGTTTCACTCTGTTTTGATCAGTCTGTTTTGTCTTTTACCACTCTGTAACTCTGTGGTTTTTTCACAATTCTTTCACTGGCTGCTCTGAATGGTGTCAGAGGTCCTTTTGAAGGACAAGGGGCCTTCTCCAGCTCTGTGTCACTGTCACCCCTTGGATACCTTTCAGGGCTCTCAGGCTTTGTTTGGTTATCTCTTGTTTCACTGGTGCATTCTGGGTTTTGATCTTCGGCTACATTTTCTGGTTCAGAGCAGGGTTGCGTCTCAGTTGTTTTCTGTAAGAATTTTCGCTTTCTCCTGTACTGTTGTCTGTTTGGAGCCTGCACTATGTAAGACCTTGGTTCTCCTGTGATTCCTGTGGCAACAGCAGGATCCTAGATCCCATCATGCTGAATCCTCACTGCATCTCCCAAGTTCAGGTCAGGCGGAGGTCAGGGGCCTTGATCAAAGTACTCTTTCTGCTTCTGCTGTCCCAGTTTGAGTAGGTCCTGTGCACTGTAGCTCACTGGCTGTGGAAATAACAGTTGGGGAACAGTTGGAAGCTTAGTTCTTAGTCTTCTCTCCATCAGGAGCTGTGCTGGAAGTGATCCATTGCCCTGTAATGGGGTATTCCTGAAATACAGCAGAGCCAGGTAGGGTCTCTTCCATCTGCCTTTGTTTTCTTCAACAGGCATCATAAGGTCTGCATGGTACATTCCACCATTCCATTGGATTGTGAATATTCGGGACTTGACGTAGTGTGGCAAAACTCCCAGCCCTGTGCATATTTGCGATACTCAGTGCCTGGGAATTGCAGACCGTTATCTGAGATGAGCACTTCAGGTTTGCTGTGACGAGCAAAAATTGAATTTTGAATGATTTATTACAGTGATGCTCTTACTATCATTTCTCAGCAGCACAGACTCGAAAAACTTTCAGTGATAATCTGCTGCTGGTCGGTACTCACTGTTGTCAAATGTGAACAAGTCCACTCCAATTTTCTGCCAGGGTCTCTCTGGAACATTGTGTGGTTGAAGTTGTGACTTACTGTACTTTTAGCAAACTGCACCCGCATTCACCATTTCCCCGATTTGTGCCCCCATTCCAGGCCAATACATTATATCTCCAGCTCTTCTCCCGCATGTTTCTATGCCGAGGTGACCTTCATGTATGCGCTGCAGCATTTCTTTCTGCATTATTGCAGGAATTATGGTCTTTTCTTCCTTGAAAAGTATTCTTCTTCTACATGAAGTTCCTCATGAAAGTTCCAGTTCTCTTGTACAGCAGAAGGGGCTCTGCTCCGATGTGTGGTCCAGTCAGTTTGCACAATCTTCTGCAGTTTTCTCAGGGTGGGGTCGTTCTTGGTCACTTCCCTGATCTCATCCAGTTTGGTTACAGCCAGCGGTAAGTTCCTTGTCAAAATGTAAACCTGTGCTTCTGTTTCTTTATCATCTTCCTCCATGGTGGGTAGGTACACACATGACAGAGTGTCTGCACTGTACATTTCCTAGCCAAGTTTGTATTTAACTCTGACCTGGTACTTCTGCAGATGCATTAGTAAATCTTTGGATTCTTGGTGGTGCACAGTTCAGGGGCTTTTTAAGTATAACTTCCAAAGTCTTATGATCAGACACTACCTCCATGTCTTGGCCATAGACAAACTGATGGAAGCGTTCTTGGCCAAACACAATTGCTAGCATTTCTTTCTCTATTTGGACATACCGCTGCTGTGTTTCAGTCATTGCCTTTGAAGCATATGCCACTGGTGCCTCATTTTGCAAGAGGACAGCTCCCAGGCCAGTCTCTGAAGTGCCCACTGAGATCTTGACCGGCTGACTGACATCGTAATACTTTAACACTGGTGCCTGGGTCAGTGATCTCTTCAGACTGGTCAAAGCTTCCTGGGACTTATCTTATGATACAGGCTTAAGGGAATGGCATAGCTACAATTTTCAAGCCCTGGCAACATTCTTGTAAATCTCCTCTGCACTCTCTCCAGAGCAATTAAGTCCTTCCTGTAATGTGGTGACCAGAACTGTACACAAAATTCCAGCTGTGGCCTAACCAGCATTTTATACAGTTCCTTCATTACATCCCTGCTTTTGTATTCAATACAATTCAATAAAGGAAAACATTCCATATGTTTTCTTGAACACCTTGTCCACCCTGTCCTACCACCTTCAAGGGCCTGTGGACATGCATTCCATTGGCTCGCACTTCCTCAACCCTTCTCACTAACCTCTCATTTACTGAGTGTTCCCTTTCTTTGTTTACCCTCCCCAAACTCATTACCTCACACTTTTCCAGATTGAGTTCCATTTGCCACTTCTCTGCTCACTAAGCCTAACCATTGATATCATTCTGGAGGTGACAGCTATCCTCTTCATGATCAACTACATGTCCAATGTTTGTGTCATCTGAAAATTTTCCAATCATGCCTCCCACATTTCAGTTTAATTCATTAATATTTATAACAAACATCAAGGGCCCCAACACTGAGCCCTATGGGACACCACTGGAAACCGCTTTCCATTCACAAAAACATCCATTGACCTTTGTTTTCTGTCACTGAGCCAATTTTGGATCCAACCTGTCACCTTCCCCTGTAACCCATGAGATCTCACTTTCCTGACCAGTCTTCCATGTGGGACCTTGTCAAATGCCTCACTGAAATCCATGTAGCCAACATCTATGACACTACCCTCATCAATCCTCCTCGTTACTTCCTCAAAAAAATTCTATCAAGTTAGTAAGACACGATCTTCCCCTAACAAAACCATGCTGACTATCCCTGATCAATCTATGCCTTTCTAAGTGACTGTTTATCCTGTCCCTCAGAATTGTATCCAATCATTTGCCCAACACTGAAGTCAGTCTGACCAGCCTATAATTTTCTGGCCGATCCCTCGCACCCTTTTTAAATAATGGTACAATGTTCACAGACCTCCAATCCTCGGGGACCTCGCCTGTATCTAATGAAGATTGGAAAATGATCCTCAGAGCATCCACTATTGCTTCTCTGGCTGCTTTCAACAGTCTTGGGTATAATCAATCTGGTGATTTATCCACCTTCAAGGATGCCAATTCCTCCAGTACTTCTTCTCTCACTATGCTTATTGTATATAATATTACACGCTCCTCCTCTTTAAATAGGATGTCTGCATCATCCCTCTCCTTAGTGAAGACAGAGGCAAAGTACTCATTGAGAACCCTGCCCACATCTTCTGCATCAATGCATAAGTTACCATGTACATCTCTGATAGGCTCTATCTTTTCCTAACTTATTCTCTTGCTCTTAACATACTGCTAAAACATCTTAGGATTTTGATTGAATTTTAGCAGCTTATTTATTATCCTGTGAAGATTAATGAGAATTGAAGAGTACATACCTAGGCTGAGGGTAGGGACTTGGATGTGCACGGCTCAGAATAAAGGGGAGACTGCACTGTTGAAAACACCACCATTGGGCTGAACATTTGATTAAGATCATACCTGCCTTTGCTTGCGTGGATCCCAATGAACTCATCACCAGCAACTGGGACTGTCTAGTCATTAATTGCCCAAGAAACCCCTCCATCAGCCTTCTTCCTACTGAACCTGGAGTTGAAGTAAGAGCACAGTGTCACTGGGTATCAACTTGATTTGTAATGGGAGGCAGAATTTTGCCCTTGGCAGGTGTGTTCAGTGGGGGTGGGCAGGGGTGGTCAGTGAGCCGACTGCCACCCACGATCGCACAGGACTGCGATTTTAAGTGGGACGGTCCATTAGGGCCCACCCAGCATGGAACACAAGTGGCAGCGCTTAGCGCTGCCTGTGCAGGCGGTGGGGTGGGGGTGGGGGGGGGGTGGGGGGGGGGGGGAGGGGGGGGGTGGGGGGTGGGGGGGGGTGGTGGGGGTGGGGGTTGGTGGGGAGTGGGGGGGAGATGAGCATGAGCAGGCCTAGCGCGGACTTCATGCATATGCGCGAAAGAGGGCTTTAATCTCCCTGAGGCACGGAGCTGCTGTTTAAGAAAGCTACTGAACAAAATAAAAATGTATAAAACATGTCCCCTCATCGTGAATTGCAAGCTGCAATGCTCAGCGCTGTGGGGATTGGGGGCAGGAGGAGGCCGAGCGTAGAAGTTTGTGCATGTGCGTAAGTGCGTACACTAAAAGCTCCTTGAAGACATTGAGGTGCCTCAGGGGGGCTGAAGATTTAGAACAGTGCAAGTAAAGGTTTTAAAAATAAGGTGAACATGAACCCCTCTTGTAACTCGGTCACATGATCAGGGACATGTTATAAATGAGATTTAAACATTTTTATTTTATTTTTAATTCCTGTTGGAAGCATCATCCCACCCGTGGATGAGGTTTCATAAAAAAATCCAAAGGCCACTTGGCCTTTTCACCTGCCCCACCGCACCCCCCCAACCTCCCCCCACTCCCCCCCACCCCCCTCAACCAAACGGCCTCCTAATTGTTGGCGGGCCCGCTGCCGCCTCTCGCTCATGCCCACCGAGCAAAATATCGCGAGACTGCGCAATGACGTCCGGGGCGCTCGCCTGATGAGGGAAAAATTCAGCCCAGTGAGATCAGGGCTCATCTGATAATCCTGAATTCCACTTTCCTGCCTTTCCCCAAAACCCTTGATTCCCTTGCTGATTAAAAATCTACCTCGGCCTTGCGTGTACTTAATGACCCAGCTTCTACAGCCTTTTGCAGTAAGGAATTCCACAGAATTTCACTACCTTCTAAGAGAAGAAATTCCTCCTCACCTCTGTCTTAAATGGACAACCACTTACTCCGAGATTATGTCCTCTGGTTCTATACTCTCCCACGAGGGGAAACAGCCTCTCAGCATCTACCCTGTCAAGCCCTCTAACTGTCTTGTATATTTCAGTAAGGTTGAAGCTGTCAAGTTCAAATGAGCCACCAACAGCAAACTATCTACTAAACTCCTCACTACTCAGACTGGCAATGCAGCTGACCCTTTTTATCCCGCCCACTTCTCTTTGGCCGCAAAAATATTGTTTGTGCGGTGGTTACTTGAACCCTTTTATGCCTCCAATTGTTCTTACAGATAAGAAACAAAATGAGAAATGCTTAATTTGCATTCAGTGACGAGGAAAAATATCCTTCCGTGAGCAATCTGTGCACTCCCTCATATGTTTAATTGAAAAGTCCACTTGCCACACCAGATGAAAGGCCATAACATATTCTGAGGGGATACTGCACTGTGAATACTCGATTCATATTTAATTTTTGTTTTGAGCTAAACCAGCTGGATTAATGCAGTAAGTGACAACTTCCATCTCTATCACCGTTTACACCAGTACCCACCCAGCTTGGATTGGTCTAGTCTGACTCTGGGCATGGACTTCATGGGCTGTCTCCAAAGATTTAAGCTAATGCCGGCAGATGCATAGTGAAGCAACTATGCGGAAAACATAGTTTTCTACATTGTCTGATCCTATAACGTCGTGTGAGGTCCCTCAGTGCTGGTGTCCATGAGTTCAGTTGGTCAGAAAATGATTCTATTGCATACTTTGAAGATTGTCAAATCATGTGTGCTTTGGGCGAGATTAGATATCATTATTCCTTCTAATAAAAGTGCAGAAATCTTGGCAGCTCATTCCTTTCTGAAACACCAACACCAGACCAGCCTCAATCCACTTACTGCAGATGTCAGCCGCATTCATTGAATTCCCCATAGTCTTCTCCTGTCAGCTACAATACCTTCTTCCAGCTGTAGCTTTTGGAACATGTAGAAGACACAATTTTATTGAGGTTTATGATGAGACTAAGGTGTGATTAATGTTGGTGCAGCCACAAAATATCTTCTACTGTTGATCATTTTCTTTCTGTATTCTCTGTACCTCCTACCTTTTGGTTAACAGCTCCCTCTTATACGTCACCCAATTGCTCTACCCCACGCCAAGGGCAGAGTTTTACACCGGCGGGATTTTCCGATCCTGTTGAAGTCAATGGACATTTGAACAGCTCGCCGCATTTTACAGCCCTGCCCCCCACAGCGACAAGGCCATAAAATTATGCCTCGTGTGTCTTGTTTCCAAGACTTTGTCAGACATTACGGTTAAGTTGCACTCCAATTTCCTGCCAGCCTTCACATTCAGCCCTTTGAGCCTGCTCAATTGCCATTCCATGAGATAGTAGCAGGTCTCTATATTAACTCTAACTACTGCCTTCTTCCCTTAAATCATTCCCGAACTAAAATCTATCAACCCTAAGTTTTGAAATTTTCAATTGACCCCTCGACTAAATGGCATTTTAGGAGAAAAGAGTTTCAAATTTTCACTACTTTCTGTGAAGAAGTGCTTCCTGACATCTTGAATGGTTTAGCTTTAATTCTAATTGACTCTGATTCATCCACAATCAGATTAGCCATGATCTTGTTGAATGACAGAGCAGACTCCAGGCGCTGAATAGCCTAAACCTGCTCCTAATTGATATGTTCGTATGATATGCCCATGTTGTTTTGAAATTCTCCGCCACAGGAAATGAGTTTCTCTCTAACCTTCTTGTCAAATACTTTACACAACCTTCACACCTCAATTCATTCACTACTCAAAAGAATACAAGCTCAGTTTATGCAATCCCCTAGCTGTTATTTTTCTCTCTGCCTTCTCTCCTTTCCCTATCCTATTTCTCTATTTCGAAAAGGGATGATGGTTTAATTCAGATGCTCAGTCCATTGCCCTGGAAGGATTGAGATGAGTTTGAACTGTCCAAGAAGGAAGAGTCATGCAGGATGATTCCAAAATGAGATTGGCCAAGAAAAAAGTAAACATTCTAGATGAGGGATTTTGTCAAGATTCATGCCTTTAAAACATTAAAATACGTGCTTGACACCCAGGGATGAGAAAACCCTGACTGGGGGAAGGGGGGTGATTAAGTGTGTAAAGCCGGGGCTGCAAGGCAGATGTAGGACTTTTAATAGGTTTAACTAATTCCGGATCCAGCTGAGCAATCATTTCAAGTTAGTGTCCTGTCCATGATGTCTTAACCATGTACTATTTCAAGAATATTAAATCAAGGAGGATATTTAAGCCCAAGCACCCAGGAAAAAAATGGCAGGCAGTTAAAATCACCCATGGGACTTACCCCCTTCTGCTGCCCAGCTGCTTTTTGTTTCAAGCTGTTCATTATCCTTCTTTTCACTTTCCTGTGGTGTCAATAGGAATAGGCATGGTCAGAAAATCCTACTCCAAAATATTCTCACCCAGAGCAAGGAAACTGTGCAGCGTTTTACCTCCCTCAGTATTTCCTTCTGTTTACATCTTACCGATCTGTAAACCCCAAGCTTGGCGTCAGCTGAACAAGTGGTAAGTGAGCCATCTAGTAATTGTACCTCATCTTCTCGCTGACTCCTTCTGTAGTTTGACAGCATTCTGCAACTATGGGCTGAGCTTCTCAGTTAAAAATGCAACATTGCACAGCGTGACTTTTTAAATTATGGCAGAATTAAAGCTAATTATTAGAGCAGCGTGGTCTGTTTAGTGCAATAAATATTGTCTGTTCTTTTTGCCCATTTGTTCCAATTACAGGTAATTTGCCACTTGTTCATCTTCTTCCTACTTTTCTGATGTGCTTGCACTTTCTCTAATGGCCCAGTTAATGCAGTGAGGGAAGCTTTATTCCATGCATTTTCAGCCGGGTTATATCATTCACATTAGTTGCAAAATAAGATGTTCTTGATAACTAAGCACGTCAGCTAATAACTCTTGCCAGGAACTTTTTGCTGGTACAGAAGAATAATAATGAATGAGTATTTCTTCCCCTTGCATCATTAACTAGATTATCAGACAAGAAACAAATGAAAGGAAAGTACCCAATGAATGGACTAAGTGAAGCATTTGAATGACCTTCGTGCCATAGTCAATTAGCTTGCCAACACTCAAGTGTCCAAGATCACTAATGAAGAATGACCATCAGACTGAGATATTAGGAGACTGCCATCCCTTAAAGAGTGTAGCTGTGGCTTAATGGGTAGCACAATTATAGTTCCTAACAGGAAAGTCCTGGGTTCAAGCCCCACCCAGAGATGTAAGTGCGTCTTCTAAGTCAGCATACTGGAGCTGTGTTTCAGAGTCCGGGATGTTAAACTGAGGCTCCACCAGACCTCTCAGGTGGAAGGAAGAGATCTTGCAGCAATGTTTTGAAGGAGGGTGCTGGATTTCTCCCCAGTGTCAGGCATAGAGTAAAGAGTTAATGGTTATGTAAATCAGACAATGATGTTAACGATGATGTAAGCATGACGTTAGAGTTAGATGACAAAGAGACTCCAAGAAAGCAAGAGACAGTTTAGCCTGTGTGCATAGAATGTTATGCTTACTATGGTGCCTTTGTAAATATTTCTTAACAAATAGATTCAAAGAAAACTATATACCAGCTATCTTGAGTCATTCATAGAATAAGCACAACCTCAAAAAAATATCAGGGGTCAATATTTATCCCCCAAACAACATTGCTATAACAGATTTGCTGGCCATTATCAATGTTGCTGTTTGAAGGAACTTGCTATGTACAAACTGACACCAGCATTTCCTACATTGTAATAGTGGCTACACGTCAAAAGTATTTAATTGGATGTAAAGCATTTTGAGATTCCTTGAGGTCACGAAAGGCACTTAACAAATGCAAGACTTTATTTTCCTTTGGTACAACAAACAACAACTTGCATCGATAGATCGCGTTAACATTTTAAAACATCCAAAAGCACTACACAGGAGTATTGTCAAACAAAAGTTGACAGCGAGACACTTAAGGAGATATTGTAGATGGGAGGTAGGCTCCAAGGAGCATTTTCAAGGGAGGGGAGAGAGGTTGAGAGAGAAGGCATCTTGGAGCTAAGGGCCGAGGTGGCTGAAAGCCATTAATGGTGAAGCGACCAAAATCTGGGACACGCAAACTGCCAGGATTGGAAGGGTTAGGGTTGCCAGCTGTGATTAAGTGTTTTCCTGGTGGTTTCATCACTTGCCCTCATGGTTCAGCCATTAATGGGCCAACACTACCATCCTTGTGATGTACTGCCTCCCCATGCCAAACGGAAAGCAAAAAGACTCATTACCCAATTGGATTAAGCTTGACTGTCAGCGAAACAGCCTTCCCCCCCCCCCCCCACCAATTTTCAATATTTTCATATCTGGCAAAGAGAAATCACAGAATCACAGAATCGCAGTGTAGAAGAGGCCCTTCGGCCCATCAAGTCTGCACTGACACGTGAGAAACACCTGACCTAGCTACCTAATCCCATTTACCAGCACTTGGCCCATAGTCTTGAATGTTATGATGTGCCAAGTGTTCATCCAGGTATTATTTAATGGATGTGAGGCAACCCGCCTCCACCACCCTCCCAGGCTGAGCATTCCAGACCGTCACCACCCCCTAAACCTCCTGCCCCTCGCTTTGAACTTATGCCCCCTTGTGACAGACCCTTCAACTAAGGGGAACAGCTGCTCCCTATCCACCCTGTCCATGCCCCTCATAATCTTGCACACCTCGATCAGGTCGCCCTTCAGTCTTCTCTGCACCAACGAAAACAACCCAAGTCTATCCAACCGCTCATCATAACTTAAATGTTTCATCCCAGGCATATCCTGGTGAATCTCCTCTGCACCCCCTCCAGTGCAATCACATCCTTCCTATAATGTGGTGACCAGAACTGCACACAGTACTCCAGCTGTGGCCTCACCAAGGTTCTATACAATTCTAACATGACCTCCCTACATTTGTAATCTAAGCCTCGATTGATAAAGGCAAGTGTCCCATATGCCTTTTTCACCACCCCACTAACATGCCACGGCGCCTTCAGAGATCTATGGACACACACACCATGGTCCCTTTGTTCCTCAGAACTTCCTAGTGCCATGCCATTCATTGAATACTTCCTTGTCAAATTACTCCTTCCAAAGTGTATCACCTCACACTTTTCAGGGTTAAATTCCATCTGCCACTTATCATTTGACCATCCCGTCTATATCTTCCTGTAGCCCAAGACACTCAACCTCACTGTTAACCACTGGGTAATGTTCAGAGAAAATTACAAAGAAAAATCTTCTTTAATGTCCCAATGACTTTTCCCCAGAGTTGCACACAGCAGCATCCTTGAGATTGGTAATCAATTCCTGGAGGCTTCAGGCCAATATTGGAAGGTGGGTAACCCTAGGGGGAGTGTGGGGATCTTGGGACTTGTGAGCGTCCAGTGCTGCACTCATAGTTTCATCATGTGACTTGGAGTATGTACAAGTTTAGCCAGAGTACCCTCATGAAGTCACTGGAGCAGGAGATGAATAAACCAAGCTGTTAGCAGTAGTACTATAAAAGCATGGGAACCAGGACATTGAAAGAATTTGATACTGAAATGTCACTTCAGGACGATTAAAATTAGTGTGCCAAATCGGAAGTAGAAACTTGGAAAATTCACCCCCCAAAAGGCAGTGGATGATCAATGTTATAGAGTTGATTTTCTAGGCACCTTTTCTTGGTGGAAACATTGAACTTTATTTACAAGGCAGTAGCAGCAGCTACATATGTGCATCAAACTCTATAACTAAAGAAGAACTCTCTTCTGGAGGTTCCTCATATTACAAACTGATAGGTTTACAGATTTCATGTGATCTTACAACACAGGTTTATTCTTAAAGCTGCAGTTCTATGTTTATCAAAAATATAATTACTACATTCCTCCCCCTTTAACTTTCCTGTACATTTTGTATTTACAAGGATGTTTATCTCGTGACATTATAATGCTTACACAGGTCATGAAGTTACAAGTTCAGTCTTTCAGGTGGTTTCCTGATCCATGTGGAAGTTGTAGCTCCACAACTTCTGAATCTTTGGCAGGAAGCACGTTCTCTGGAACTGCATTAACAATCAGGCACCTCATTAGGCACCTGAAATTCAGTGTCATCCAGTCTGACAGAGACATCGGGCATGTCTATCCTTAGCTGAACAACTTCAGCAGGAATCACTGGTTCAATAATGGTTACAGGTGGACATCATTTTGTTTGGATATCTCCCTTTATCTTAAATGATCCATGTGCTTATGGGTGATCCGATCCTCCACTTCTACCTGGCATAACAATGGTCTGGTCCCAGAGCTTACTTTGCAAGGTGACCACTTCAGTCCTCCATTGAAATTCCTTACATATACTGCTTTACCAACAGTAAATTCTCACTCGCATCTATGCAAATCATGAACCGCTTTTTGGTTCCCTTGACTTTTCTACACCTTCCCCTCCAAATTGGGAAGAATCAGGCTTAATCTTGTTTGAAGGTAACGCCTTATCAGTAACTCTGCAAGTGTTTCATCTGTCGTAGTGTGGAGGGTTGTTCTGCAGTGAAATAGGAAGCGAGCATTTTAGTTTCCAATGATTCACCTGTTAATTTTTTCATTGTCTTTTATTGTCTTTTCAGAACCTCCTTCCTTTTGTCATCTTCTTTCTACCACAGAGTTTATCATCCTTTCTCTTGACTTTACAGCCAGCCAGACTTCTGTCAGGTGAAATTTCAACTTGTCTTAGTTCGGTAGTTGAGCAATCCATGACTTCATTATCCGCTCCATCTTGGAAAGTTCTGTAACTTTTCCTGCCAATGCCTCTTTAGCTTCATTCAGCTGATTCTTCAGCTCTTCTGTCTCCTTCTTGTATCTGTTGGCTTCCTCCTGGAACCTTGAACATTGCTGTATCTCCTCTGCCAGCTGGTTCTTCAATTTGTTCAGAGTGACGTTAAATTCTTTCTGTTTCTCTTCTTAATTTTCCAAAAGTACCAACTTTGACCTGAGGGATCCATGTCGTGTGTGAAAGTCTTTTGACAGGTTTTCCTTTTCTTTGCAAAGCTCACTCACTTCACCTTGAATTCTACAATTGAGCAGAGGCTCCTTGAGTTTCTTCTGCTGTTCTTCCATGTCATTGTTTAAGACAGTCTTCATTTCTTCAGGTTTCTGAATGGCTACACATTCCTTTTTTATCCTGTGATTGTCCTTAGACTCTCCAGGCTCCTTCTGAAGGACCTTGCCTTGTTCCTTTATCAACTCAGGAACTCTTCCTGCTTCCTTTTGAAACATCACTGACCAATCAAAGATAATTTCCCTTAACCAATATTGACTTAGATAGAAGGCTTGGTCCTCTGCCTTCTAATACCATCACTGGTGGTAGTGCTGTTTGGTGCCTATAATAAACAGGTACACTGGTAACACAATTTACTTGGATTTCTTCACCCATATATGTTTTCAACTTGGCAGATGTCTGTTCCAAATATAATTTTCGAGCACATTTATTTGATATCTGAAAGTGTGTTCTACTACAAGGTAGGAGCACTTGTGTGTACTTCAATTTTTAAGTGTTTCCCGTTCACCGGTAAAGTGACAGTGATTGGCTCTGTCTTCCCAAATTTCATGTTGAATAAGGAATAAATGTCAGAATTGGCTGTTCCTGGTTCTTCCACATTATATATTTCACTTGACTTCTTTTGTTGCCCAGAAGTCCGTTTCAATCTCGCTATGCAAGATTTCAATATGTGCCCTCCTTTGTTACAAAAATAGCGCTCCACCTCTTTAAATCAGCAATCATTAGGAATATGATTGTTTCCATGTCAATAACAATTAGTTTTCAAATTTGCTGCTGCGCTGTTTCCTCTGCATTTTATAATTGCGGGGGCTGCTTCCTGCTTCACGGCAGAATCCTGGCTTTTTGCAATACTTTCAGCTGACTGCTTCCACCCAACTAGGAAAAGTTTTGTGCACCTTGATGTGCTTGTGAATCCCTTACGGCACTTTCCATCACAAGCACTATTTCTAATGCTTTCTTAAAATCAAGATCCACTTTAGCCAACAATCTGCGCTGAATAGCATCATCTCACACACCACAGACCAAACGATCCCATAACATATCATTTAGGGCTTCGCACTATTCCATAAGTTGTTTTAATTTCGCTACATAGCTAACAATGGTCTCCCCTGGGGCTCTGATCTGTGATTTGAACCTGAACCTCTGCATTGTGACTGAGGGCTTCAGTAGTAAGTGTCCCTTAACAAGGTCTATTAATTCACTGAAGATCTACGAATCAGGGGCTCTAGGGGGCTGTCAAGCTCCTGATTAAACTGTAGGCCTTGCTCCCACAAATACTTAGGAGATTTGCTATCCTCTTTTCCTTCCCCCTGATTTCATTGGCTTGAAAATAGTGCCCAAGACATTTGATATATCAAGACTAGTCATCTGTGGCTGGCTCATAGGGATTGATTTTGCCAAACTGTGGATGAGTATAACTTCCTTTCTTTTTAATTATCTTAGGTACTCACAATCGCTGGGTGAGGGACAGCACTGGATCTGATTTATCCTCATCATCAGTTTGTTATGGATTTGATTTTCCAGGTAACTTTTCTTGGTGGAAATATTGAGCTTTATTTGCAAGACAGCAGCAGCAGCTACACATGTGCATCTAACTCTTTAAGTAAAGAACTCTCTGCTGGAGGTTCCCTGCACTGCTAACTGATTGGTTTACATTGGTCCTGTGCTCTTACACCACAGAATTACTCTTAAAGCTACAGTCCTAGATTTATCTAGCTATAATTACAGTGGACAATACGAGCTATTGAGACTGAGAATAAGTGTATGATAGGTAAGTGAATGGGTATCAAGCAAAGTGGGGAAATGTAATTGAAGCACAGATCAGTTATGATCGAATTGCAGGGTGGAACAGGTTCAGGTGGAATGGCCTACTTCTGTCCCTTATGTTCCTAGAACAAAATTTCCCTTTAATTGGGTCTGAAAGCTTAGTCCTGTTCTTTATAACGTTGTTGAGTATGCTCAATAACCCACAATGCACGTGGTTCCTACATGGCTCCTGACATCCCACCATTTACCAGGATAGTTTTCCTGCATAATTGCTTCATTGGACACAATAAAGTAGCACGATGGGACAGTAGCTGACCTTGCAGCAGATCCACAAATAAAAGCAAGGACATATTGTCCTTTAAGACATTTCTCTCTCTCTCTCTCTTGAAAATATTTCACAGGAAAGATTATTTTTTAGAACAATCTGTAGATAATAGACCCAGCAACTGGCCTGAAGTGTTCCTTTATCATAATGATCAGAGGCCAGCAGAAGAAGAGAGAAAAGCACTTGCATCAAAAGCAAATAATTGTGGCTAAGATGTCAAACGGAGCTTTGCCTAGTAATTGTTTGTTGTTTAAAGGATTAATCTATCAGCTTCAACAATCACAAGCATTAGCTCTGCATATTCCCGTATTGCCACCCACACTCCCCCCCCAACCTCTGTTCATTGTAAAGCATTTCTGCTGTATTAATTTATCTTGCTCATATGCCGATTTCAAATTGTCCCCTTTTCTCCTTCTTTTGAAGTTCTCTGGCCCAAAGTACATTACTTCTATGGAATTTGCCAGTGCTGCTTTGTAATGAGCCTTATTGAGGGACACATGAGCCTTCAGTTTCTCTATCTGCCTCCAAAGAAGCAATGCCTTGGATTGTAACTATCATTGGTTGATAAAGATTTGCTAAAAGGCACTTATCCTTCATCAGGGAGTACCCTGGTTTATCGTGCTGAGTTTCAATCCTTTGCATTGAGTTGCCTATCTCAGCCAAGTTGGCAGGGAGACCCTTACATTTGAGCTCCCTACTAGTTTTGGGATGCAGGGGTTGAGGGTATAAAATCATTCAAGGTTTTTGCTCCTAAATACCATTCAGTCAGAAGTGGAAATCCAATTGTAGCTTCCTAACTGTGCATGTAACAATGTCAGAAGAACACTAACCTAACATTGTGACACTCAGGTGTATTTTACAAACGTATGGCACCATGCAACAGTAGGATGTGAGGATTCCATTGATCTCAATGCAACTAGTCACTATTTTCACAGAGGGCAGCCTAGCTGACAAAAACAAAACACTCCAGGGCAGATCAAGGATGTCACAGTGACTGATATGAGAGAGCACATGTGCATTCCAACAATTGGGCTTGTCACCTTCAAGGGGTTGGATTACAGAGGGGAGAATGGTATCTAGGGGTAAACAGTGAAGCGGTGGTAATGTCACTGGATGAATAAACCCTAGGCCCAAGCTAATGCTCCAGGGCACACAGGTTCAAATCCCATCATAGCAGCCAGTGAAATTTAAATTCTATTATTAAAATCTGGAACTGAAAGCTACTTTCAGTATTGGCGACCATATCACCAATTGTCTTAAAAACCCCATCTAGTTAGGGAAGGACAAAGCAGCCCGCTTGATTGGCACCACATCCACAAACATTCACTCTCTCGACCACTGGTGCACGATAGCAGCAGTGTGTGTACCATCTACAAGATGCACTGCAGGAAATCATCAAGGCCTATTCGACAGCACCTTCCAAACCCATGACCACTGCCATCTAGACGGACAAGGGCGGCAGATGGATGGGAACACCACCACCTGGAAGTTCCCCTCCAAGTCACTCACCATCCTGACTGGGAAATATGTCGCCGTTCCTTCACTGTCGCTGGGTCAAAATCCTGGAACTTCCTTCCTAACAGCACTGTGGGTGTACCTACACCATATGGACTGCAGCGGTTTAAGAAGGCAGCTCATCACCATCTTCTCAAGGGCATCTAGGGTTGGGCAATAAATGCTGGCCCAGACAGCAAAGCTCACACACTGTGAATGAAAAGAAATCTGCCCTCTTTACCTAGTCTGGCCTACATGTGACTCCAGACCCACAACAATGTGGTTGACTCTTAATTGCCCTCTGAAATGGTTGAGCAAGCCACTCAGTTCAAGGACAATTAGGGGTGGACAACAAATGCTGGCCTTGCCAGTGACACCCACATCCCATGAAATAATGATTTTTTAAAAAGAGTTTGTATAGGTCCTTAGTTTGATCTGTACCTCACGAAAAATAAATGGGCTTTGACCAGCATTTGAGGGTGAAATTAAGAACAGATCGCATATGCTTTGCTTGTATTCCCTTAGTGCAGCAGGTTGTGATTGGATCTGATCAAGGTGTTTAAAATGTTAAATGATTTCATTTCTTTGATAGGAGAATCAAAGCAAAAGGACATAATCTTAAAATTACAGCTTGGCCATTTAAAAAGGAAATCAGGAAACATGCTTTGCACACATGAGTCTACTACCTCAAAAGGCTGTCAATGCTGAGGGACAATTGAAGCTTTCAGACTGAGGCTTTTAGATTGTTATTTGTAGTAACCGTGGGTATAGGCTCTCCTGCTGTCTATCAGGGGTCACATGAGGTCCCAGGAGGCCCTGACCAAAAAGCCCTAAGCACAGGAAACCTGGGGATGGGGCTTCCTGATGAGTGTCCTGATCGAGTGGGTAACACCTGAAAAGCTCTCTGTAATAAAGTTTACCTGTTTCTTGCTGAAGCCTGTCTGCCCCATCAAGTCTTTACATTATTTGTTCAAGAATATGAAGAGATATGGAGCATGATTAAACTGAATGTTCTGGTAGGCTGGAGAGGCTGACTGGCTTGCTCTTGTTCCCATGTTCCAATCTCCCATGGCAATTCGAGATGAGTATAGCAAAGAGATGGTAGGTTAAGAGGGGGAAGACAATGGAATTCAGTGCAAACCTACATAAACAATAGGTTAAGAGCAGCAAAAGCATTTCTTTAATGAATGCAGATGGGAAATTAATTAGCAGGAATCTGTAAATGGTAAAATATTGTAAGTTTGTCAATACTTTCCATAGACGTGGATGCAAATTTCTGTAACATAATAATGTTGATACACCTGGTTTGAGTTAGACATAAAAGAAAACACCAAAAAAAAGTTACTTTGTGGGTGAAATTGATCTTTGGCAGTTGTGAGAAATGGAATCATAGCTAAGCAGCAAACCTTTTCTCACTGTGCCCCATTTCTTTCCCAAAGGACTTCCAACAGACTGGCAATTATCTATCAGTCTGCTTTGCATAACTGGAGAAGGTCATTTTTACCCCAAATGTGGCTTTTCGAAGCGGCCAGGCAAGTTCTTCAAGAATGGTAAGGTTACAACTGTCAGGCAGGCTCATCAGGTTGGAGTTCCTTTTCCTCAAAGAGGAGACTTAGGGGTGACCTGAGAGAGGTCTTTAAATTTCAGAAATAGGTTTGACTGGCAGACATGGGCCGGCATTTTCTGTGCCCGCCGGTGTCGGGCGCATTCAGTGGCATGAGCGGACAGTACGGCAAGAAGGCCCAAAAAAATCAGCTTCATATCGCCATGAAACCAATTTGTGATGGTCCGCTCTGCCCACTGATGGTGGGCTGTACCCCCCACCATCAGGCACGGACTCAGTCCCGAGGTTGCCGGTTTTGAGACACTATACAGGCGCCTTCAATACAATAAGCCAATAATAAGTTACACAAGGAATTCAGAAGGAACTTCTTTACCAATGGGAAGTGGTGAGATTGGGCAACATGGCATCACAGGTTGTACATGAGGTAAACAGCACTGATGCTTTTAAGGAGAAACTAAATTAATGCATCAGTGAGAAAGGAATAGAAGGAACTGTTGATAAGATGAGATTAAGAGGGCCTGGAAGAGGGTTTTTGTGGAGCAATAAGCACCAATGTAGTCTAATTTGGGCCAAGTAGCCTACTTTTGTTTTCCTGATCTGCCTGCGAGGTCATGTGTTGGTGATCTCATCAGAGCATGGTACAGTTTGACCGTGGTTTCTTTTTATTTGTACTCTGATTAGCTTTCCATGTAGCTCAGCACTTAGGGCAGAATGTTGCCCTCGTCGAGCGGGCTTGGTGTGGGTGGGCAGTGGAGGTCGGGAAGCGCACTTGAGAATCTCCCCGAGGCACAGAGCTGCCTCAGGGAGGTGAAGAGTTTTAAAAAAATAATAATAAAGATGTGAGAAATGTTATGAAGCATATCCCCTCATGAGTCGGAACGTGTTATAAGTGAAATTTCAAGCATTTTGTTCTATCTTTATTTGATGTTGGAAACCTCACCCTGCCCAAGGATGAGGTTTCCAAAAAATAAATGCAAAGGCTGCTGGGCCTTTTCGCCTGCTTGCCAACCGTAAGGTTGACGGGCGGTGTAAAGTTTAACTTAATTGAGACTTTAATGGCCGTAACAGGCCTTTTAATTGTTAGTGGACGCACTGCTGATTCCCACATGTGCCTGCTGACCAAAATATCGCGCTACTGAGCATTGACACCGGGATGCTCACCTGACGCCAAAGTGAGTCATTTTACCCTCGAGAGGGTTGGGCACGCGCACGCCCACCAAAGTAAACATTTTGCCCTTAATGTCCCTACTTGCCAACTGTTATTGGACATGTTGAGTGTAATAGCACCCTCTTGTGGCCATTTGTGTCTGCATGTATATATAGTCAAACCTGAATGAAGTAGTTTGTTGGGTACTTGACTTTCCATGTGGCTCACTGTCTCTTTTCTGTCCTGCAAAGATATCATATTCCGGCAACGAGGAGGGGTTACAGATCCCCTAACCAAATAAATTTGGGTTGGAGAAGCTTTTAGCGAACAGGTAAAGAACTGTAAGTTTTTTTTTGAGAAATAGTTTTAAAAATCCAATCTTAATGAAAAAGCCATTGTTCATATGGGCGGACGAACCTTCGAAGTTGGTTACATCAACAGGTATTAACAGAATCACAGAATCACACAGTGCAGAAGAGGCCCTTCGGCCCAACCAGTCTGCACCGACATGTAAAAAACACCTGACCTACCTACCTAATCCCATTTAACAGCACTTGGCATTACTGGGAGAGTCATGACCAAGAGTCGTTTGGTGCTTATGTGGAGTGACTAGAGATGTTTTACACTGCTTTTGATATCTTTGGTGTTACTAATAATCCAGCTCTTAATCAGACAGTGGTGGGGGGAGGAAGGGCGTGATATTTCTGGCTGAAGCAGTCCCTTACTAACAGTACATGCACCCCATGTACCTACAACACATGGACTGCAGTGTTTCAAGAAGGCGGCTCACCACCACCTTCTCAAGAGCAATTAGGGATGGGCAATAAATGCTGACCTATGTGGCGATGCCCACATCCTGTGAAAGAATAAATAAAGCAAGGATATGAAATGCTCAATAATTTACTCACCCCTGCTAAGCCAAAAGAACTGTCAGAACATTTTGTGTAGCTTTGACAAGTACAACAGCTCCAAGCCATTGGAGATTGCAGAAGGCTATTGGTTTGGAACTAGAAATCAATTGCCCAGCGAGGACCTTGGAGAATTTATCACGGCTTTGAAAAAGCTGTCCATTCATTGTAATTTTGGAGAATTTCAAGCGAGAGCTTTGCAGGACCGAATTGTGTGTGGTTTAAAAAGTGAATGCACTTGCAGTAAGTTACTGACATTGCCAAATTTAACTTTTGACATAGCTTGCCAAACTGCATTGTCCATGGGCTTGGTGGAACGTGAGTCAAGGGAAGTCAAAGTTAGCAGCTGTCAGCATCTGCTGAAGTAAATAAGCTGCAGCTGAGTAAGCAGAAGGCAGAGTAGTAGCAGCAGAGATACAAGAAAGTCCTGTTACTGGTGCTTTGACCAACATTGAGCACAGCTTGTCCACTTGTGAAGGCAGAGCACCACAGCTGCAAGAGGAAGAGTCACCTTGCCAAGGCATGTTGAACAAATGCAAATGGAGAAAACGCTGGCTGGAGGAAACAGCAGTCACAGCTTACGGTTGTCAAACAGCACAAGAGAGGTCCATGAGGACCTATACGATCTGAAGCTTGAGGATATCCAATGGAAATTCAGGGCTCTGCAGTCCAAGTAGCGTTGGATGGAGCTCCAGTAAGCATGGAGGTCAACATGGGTGCATAAGTCACTGTGATACCTTAGTTACTATATCGTCAAAAGTGGAGTCAGCATCAGCATGTAGAAATCACAAATAGAATTCTGAAGTTATGGAGAGAGAGAAAATCCCTGTAATGGGAATTGTGTCAGTTCCAGCCACAGACAAGGAGCAATGTGCAAAATTGCCCATTGATGTAGTGCAGGGTGAAAAGCCAGACTGTTAGGGAGAAACTGGTTAACAGCACTTAAGTTAAACTGGAACGAGCTTTCCTGTGTAGCAGCGAAATTCATAATGCAAGACGATGTGATTGCCAAGTACCTTCAGGTATTTCGTGAAACCAGCGAGCCGACTCAAGGATATAAGGCCAATGCACGGGTCCAAAGGATTGCAAGACCAGTTCATTGCAGGCTTCGTCCAGAACTCTGTGCTCTAAAAGAGTAGAGCAAGAATTGAAATGGCTTGGCACTGAGAACATTATCTCCAAAGCAGAACCGAATAATTGGCTGACTCCCGCAGTGGTAGTACCAAGGTCAGAAAATAGTGTGAGAATACGTGGTGATTATAAGGTAACTGTGGGCTGCATCTTACCTAAGTCGGGCGGGCTGGGTGTGAGCAGGTGCCTCCATTTTATGTGCGACCGGTAGTGCGAAAGAGAGCAGCAATCTCCCTGAGGCACCGAGCTGCCTCAGCGAGATTAAGTTGATTAAAAAAATGTTATAAATAAAGTAAAATATCATTTAAACATGTCCCCTCCTGTGACAGTGTCACAAGAGCTGGGACATGTTTGTAAGCGTAGCAAAATTTATTAAATTATTTTAAAGCCACCAGGAAACCTCATCCACGCGTAGGCCGCTTCGGCTCTTGGCCTGCCCGCGAATCTTATGGTTGGATGGGCAGTGTTGTTAATAAGGTTAATTACTCTTTTAATGGTTTTAATAGGCCGGCTGACAGTTCAGCAACCACGCAGCCATCTCTACCGTGCACCCACCGAACAAAAGATTGAAATTATGAGTGAGGACATCGGGATGTGCACATCTTGCGTCATTTTATGCATTGTCATGTCAGGTGCCCCCACACGCCGACGGTAATATCCTGGACCGTAAATCAGGCGTCGGAATGTAATGCACCTAATAGTTTGTCAACCATGGAGGATTTGTTCACAATGCTGTCAGGAGGCCAGGTTTTTTTTCAAAATTAGATCTGACAAATCCCTATCTGCAACTTGAGTTGGATGATGAGTCTAAGTCATATTTGACCATTACTACACGTACGGGTCTATTTCAGTTTCATTGTGGGAGGCTGCCTTTATTTTTATTCATTCAAGGGATGTGGGCATCACTGGCTAGTCCAGCATTTATTGCCCATCTCTAATTACCCTTGAGAAGGTGGTGGTGAGCTACGTTCTTGAGCCACTGCAGTCCAAGTAGTGTATGCACAGCCACAGAGCTGTTAGAGAGGGAGTTCAGGAATTGACCCAGCGACAGTGAAGGAAAGGTGATTATATTTCTAAGTTAGGATGGTGAGTGACTTGGAAGGGAACTTCCAGCTGCTGGTGTTCCCGTGTGTCTGCTCCCCTTGTCCTTCTCGATGACAGTGGTCGTGGGTTTGGAAGGTGTTGTCTAAGGAGGCTTGGTGAATTCTTGCAGTGCATCTTGTGGTTAGTACACACTACTGCCAGTGTGCATTGATGGTAATGGGAGTGAAAGTTTGTGGATGGGATGCCAATCAAATGTGCTGCTTTTCCCTGGATGTTGTCAAGCTTCTTGAGTGTTGTTGGTGCTGCAATCAATCAGGCAAGTGGAGAGTATTCCATCACACTCCTGACTTGTGCCTTGTAGATGGTGGACAGGCTTTGGGGAGTCAGGAGGTGAGTTACTCACCACAGGATTCCTAGCCTCTGACCTACTCTTGTAGCCACTGAATTTATATGTCTAGCCCAGTTCAGTTTCTGGTTAATGGTAATCCCAAGATGTTGATAGTGGGGGATTTTAGTGATGGTAATGCCGTTGATTGTCAAGGGGCGATGGTTAGATTCTCTCTTGTTGAAGATGATCATTGCCTGGAACTTGTGTGGCATGAATGTTACTTGTCACTTGTTGGCCCAAGCCTAGATATTGCCCAGGTCTTGTTGCAATTGGACATGGACTGCTTCAGTATCTGAGGAGTCGTGAATGGTGCTGAACATTGTGCAATTATCAGCAAACATCCCCACTTCTGACCTTATGATGGAAGGAAGGTCATTGATGAAGCAGCTGAAGATGTTTGGGCCGAGGACACTACCCTGAAGAACTCCTGCAGTGATGTCCTGGAACTGTAATGACTGACCAGCAACAACCACAACCATCTTCCTTTGTGCTACATTTAACTCCAATCAGCTGAGATTTTTCCCCCTGATCCCCATTGACTCCAGTTTTGCTGGTGTTCCTTAATGCCACACTCGGTCAAATGCTGCCTTAATGTCAAGGGCAGTCACTCTCACCTCACTTCAGGAGTTCAGCTCTTTTGTCTGTTTGAACCAAGGCAGTAATGAGGTCAGGAGCTGAGTGGCCCTGGCGGAACCCAAACTAAGCGTCAGTGAGCAGGTTATTGCTAAGCAAGTGCCACTTGATAGCACTGTTGATGACCCCTTCTATTACTTTTCTAATGATGGGGAGTAGATTGATGGAATAGTAATTGTCTTGCTTTTTGTGTACAGGACATATTTGGGCAATTTTCCACATAGCTGGGTTGATGCCAGTGTTGTAGCTGTACTGGAATGGCTTGGCTAGGGGCGCAGCATGTTCTGGAGCACAGGTCTTCAGCACTATTGCCGGAATGTTTTCAGGGCCCATAGCCTTTGCAGTATCCAGTGCCTTCAGCTGTTTCTTGATATCACATGAGTGCAACAAATTGGCTGAAGACTGGCATTTGTAATGCTGGGGACCTCTGGAGGATGCCAAGATGAATCATCTACTCGGCACTTCTGGCTGAAGATTGTTGTGAATGATTCAGCCTTATCTTTTGTACTGATGTGCTGGGCTCCTCCATCATTGAGGACAGGGATATTTGTGGAGTTTTCTCCTCTTTTGTTAAAAACAAAAAAACTGTGGATGCTGGAAATCCAAAGCAAAAACAGAATTACCTGGAAAAACTCAGCAGAACTCTGTCGAAGGGTCATGAGGACTTGAAATGTCAACTCTTTTCTTCTCCGCCGATGCTGCCAGACCTGCTGAGTTTTTCCAGGTAATTCTGTTTTTGTTTCTCCTCTTTTGAGTTGTTTAATTGTCCACCACCATTCACGACTGGATGTGGCAGGCCTGCAGAGCTTAGATCTGATCTGTTGGCTGTGGGATCGCTTAGCTCTGTCTATCATTTGCTGCTTATGCTGTTTGACACACAAGTAGTCCTGTGTTGTAGCTTCATCGGGTTGATGCCTCATTTTTGGGTATGCCTGGTGCTCTCCTGACATGCCCTCCTGCAATCTTCATTTAGGCAGCGTTCATCACCTAGCTTGATGGTAATGCCAGAGTGGGGGATATGCTGGGCCATGAGGTTACAGATTGTGTTCGAGTACAATTCTGCTGCTGCTGATGGCTCACAGTGCCTCATGGTTGCCCAGTCTTGAGTTGCTAGATCTGTCCAAAATCTATCCCATTTAACACGGTGGTAGTGCCACATAACACGGTAGATGGTATCCTCAACGTGAAGGTGGATCTTCGTCTCCACAAAGACTGTGTGGTGGTCACTCCGATGCTGTCATGGACAGATGCAGCTGCAGCAGGCAGGTTAGTGAGGATGAGGTCAAGTATGCTTTTCCCTCTTGTTGGTTCCCTCACCATTTGCTGCAGACCCAGACTAGCAGCTATGTCATTTAGGACTCAGCCAGCTCGGTTTGTGGTGGAGCTACTGAGCCACTCTTGGTGGTGGACATTGAAGTCCCCACCCAGAGTACTTTCTGTGCCCTTGCTGCCCTCAGTGCTTCCTCCAAGTGGTATTCAACATGGAGGAGAACTGATTCATCAGCTGAGGAGGGTGGGGGGGGGACAGTAACAGGGTAATCAGCAGGAAGTTTTCTTGTCCATATTTGACCTCATGTCATGAGATTTCATGGGGTCTGGAGTCGATGTTGAGGACTCCCAGGGCAACTCCCTCCCAAATGTATACCATAATGCTATGTCTCTCCTGCCGGTGGGACATGACATGCCCAGTAATGGTGATGGTGATGTCTGGGACATAAGGTACAGCGCATTAGCCTGTTTCGAATCCTCTGGGGACTTCCCAGTGTTCATTAAAGACCATCGGTACCTCATTATTTTCCTCACTAGTTTCTCATGATACGATAGGAATAAATGCCATTGATCCCTCAGGATTTATATGCTTTGAGCCCCTTTTGGCCTAGTTAAGGATGACATCCTCACGTTTCCTCCATGAATACCTGGAGGAAGTGATCATTTAGTGTATTAACCCCCTTGCACTCAGCCTTGATTTCAGCCATGTTTGCATCTTTTATGGACCTCACTTCTCTTCCCTACTGTCATCTAGTTGTGTGGAGCTGAAAGAAAGTATTGTTGTTGTGTGCTTTGCAACTTTGCTTTTGCTTTGCGTTCCTGACCACTTTTATTTAACATGTTCCTGCACATTCCAGTATTCATCACAGTGAGTTCCTGCACCTTTGCCTGCAGGAGTTGTAAAGTCCATTCATCTTCCTTCTCTCACATCTGTTAGTTTGTTAATCCATTTTGCGCCACCTTTGTTTAATCAAAGTGAATTGATCTTAAGTATGCAATTACTTTGCATGTTCAACATTATAGCTGACAAGGGTTCATTTTGTCTTCCACAGAAACATCTTTAAACAAATCCTTCCCCAATCAATGTCCTTTGAAGTTATCTTGTAAAATTATATTTACAAATAAAATCATATGTTCACCCTTCACATGTCCACATTTTACATCAGGCCAAATGTGTTTGTTCTGTGCTCGGTTTTCTGAAAAGGGGTAATGAGGAGGAATTTCTTCACTCAGAGGGTTGTGAATCTTTGGAGTTCTCCACTCCAGAGGGCTGTAGAAGCTCAGTCACTGAGCACATTCAAGACAGAAATCGATAGATTTCTAGATGCCAATGACATCAAGGTATATGGGGATAGCGCGAGGAAATGGCGTTGAGGTAGATGATCAGTCATGATCTGGTTGAATGGTGGAGCAGGCTCAAGGGAAAGAATGGCCTACTCCCACTCCTATGTTCCTATGATCCCATTCTCTGAATGATGTCTGTCAATAACAAAGGTAAGATGTGTACTGTCTCTTGTGACTTTCCTGGGTCAAGAAACAACATGCATTGATGTGAGTCATGGCTCAATTTGAAGCACTTTCACTTTAAGTAAGAAGGTCAAGCAAGGATTGAAACACGGCTCCAGAGATTTGAGCACAAAATATAGACTGATGATCCCAATGTAGCACTGAGAGAATGCTACACTGTTGAGATGCTATCTTTCAGATGAGACATTGAACCAAGGCCCTATTTGTCCTTTCAGATGGATGTAAAAAATCCCTGGCAGTATTTGACAGAAAGCAGGGAAATTCTTCTTGTGTCTTGAACGAAATTTATTCCTCAACCAATATCACTAAGACACAGATTATGTGGTTATTATCATATTGCTGCTTGTGGGACCTTACTGTGCACAAATTGGCTGCTGTGTTTTGTGCATTGCAACAGCGATTACCCTTCAGAAGTACATTGTCCATAAAGTGCTTTGGATGTTGTATTAATGCAGTTCTGTCATTCCTACTTACACCTGATAAAGGACACCACATAGCGAGCATTTGGAGTTATCATCTGGTGGTTTGATAGGTTTAACCACCTGTGAAATTATTTCAAAGCTTTATGGGGCAGGAAGGAAAAATGTCTTATTTTGAGTGGATTTGCTTGAAGGAAAATTTACCCATCTGTTCAGCATTACATTGCTGCTTTCTCTAACACAGCTCAGTCATGTTAAGAGCAATAGGTTTTGATGATCTAACTGTCAGTCCCTCTCTGTGTGCATAAATGATAATAGAGGGGCAGGAAAGAGTTATATGAAACGATGCAACAAGCACATTAGGAAGCTGTAATGCTGCAGGTATCTCTAGGATGATAAGGCATCATTGGGGTAGAAATTGACTAATTTTTCAGGTTTATAACCTGTGACCCATTGAAAAATGTCCAATGCAATTTTAGCCATGGACGATTTTCAGGTCTAAAGTGGCCACCTGAGAGACAACGATGGGTCCCTTGGGTGTGCCGATTAGGACCCCTCCTGGGAAATTAGTCTACGCTGGTCTTGTCCTATTGCAATTCCAGAAAGGTGCATGTGATGGCGGAAGGACTTGTGTGACTTCCCTCTGGATGTTCTGATTCCACTCGAACAAACAAAACCTTTGTCTTCACACAGCACTTTATCACATCTCTCAGGAACATTGCTCAGAGAATGCATCACTTTGAAGTGGCTCCATTATCTAAGGCAAACTTGACAGCCATTTTGCACACCAGATCCCATTAACTACAATGACGTGATTGACCAGCTAATCTGTGTTTGGTCATGTGCATTGAAATTGAAACTCTAGACACATGTAATTTATTAAATGTAGTCATCGTGAAACGCTCGGACCTACAACCCTCTGTCTTCCATTTCCATGCCAGAACCAGGCCAGGTCTCTTCCCACCTACTTCCTCTCATTGCGTCAGCATATCGCTTCATTCCTCCTTCCCTCATGAGCACAATTTATGGCCCTCCAACATCAGGGGGTGCTCATAAAATGCAGCACATGGCCTGCACTTTACCTATTCCCCCCTCCCCTTCCCTGTATCCCCTTTTTACAGGAGGCAGTGAAGGTTTCAGTCTTCTCCCTAGATCTATTGAGGCCCTTAACTAAAGGCCACTTAAATGCTTCATCCTGTCCCGCTTTTATTTTACCATAGCGCGGCAGCTTTAGATGCTCAGGCTGGTGTCAGGCAAGGTAGGTGGGGGAGCTTCCTTTGGGGGTCCCCTGTGCCCATCAGAAGCAACACCCCCCCGCCCCGCACCAACATCACAGCACCTTTAACCCTCCCTCCCCGGCCTCGCAAACTGAACCCGCCAAACCCATTCACTCCTACCTGACAGCCAGCCCTCACTGGTACTCCAGACTTACCGTCCGGCCGGCTCCCTTTAGCTCCTCTTTTTTTGGCAATGGCCTGTAGTGCCAACAGAGGCCACTGTTTGAATCTGGCGTTGGCAGGACTACAGAGCTGCAAGCCATCCGATTGGTCGGCAGCTCTCTAGAGGCGGGACTTGCTCGCCAGAAGGAGACGGAAGTCTCACCCTTCGCCAATGAGCACCCCGCCAAATGTTAAATGTCTGCAAGGCAGCTGGCATTGTTGAAGTCCATCACCCTCCAACCCTTTGAGTGGTGGGGTGGGAAGATCCACCATCCAAAAAAACCCTGCCCCAGGTGTTTAGTTAGCTTCCCCTTAAATGTTTTTAATAGTTTCCTCAACTACTGCACATGGTAGCAAGTTCCACATTTTCACCACTCTCTGAGTAAAGAATTTTCCCTTGAATTTTCTATTGGATTTATTAGTGACTATCTTACAGTCCTTAGTTCTGATCTTATCACCCATCAGCCTTCTCTTTTCTCATGAAAAAAGCCCCAGCTTCTTCAATCTTTTCTGACAGATATCACCTCTCAGTTCTGGTCTAGTAAATCTTCTCCAATGTCTCTCTTAATAACATGGAGACTCGTCTTCACTCCTTATCCTTTGATACCTTTACCACCGCCCCTCCCAACCAAAAATTCTATCAGTCTTGAAAGTTCCAACTGGCCCACTACCCACCACATTTTGGGGTGGAGAATTCCAGATTTCCTCCACCCTTTTTGTGCGCAAAGTGCTTCCTGATTTTGGTCCTGAACGGCATGGCTCTAATTTCAAGGTAAACTCTCTTCATTCTCTGCTCCCACCATCAGAGGAAACATTTTCCCTGTGTCTGCCCCTTAATCTCTCAGGGAATATGACCAAGTTTATGTATTTTGTTGCTTCAAAGGCCAATTTGCCTCACTTGAGCTAAATTAGCAAGATTAAATGTATTTTCAATGGCCCTGGATTACTGCATGCTTTGTCCTGATGCAGAAACCAAAACTATTAAACATTGATGTAATTTATGTAGCATAATTATCTAATTAAAAAGTACTGCTAGTGCTAATGTCTCTCTAAAGCACAAGTGTAAGATTTAGGACTTTAAGGCTATTTTAATTCCTTTACTATTTTCGTCTATGCATTGTATATTATGTCAAATCGCAAGCACTGATGACGTGGTCAAACAGGTTGCGTCAGAGCAGGTACTGAGTTCAATTAAAGGGGCAGTGTCACAATGTTGGGCTCAATTTCCTAGAAGTATGGTAATCTGAAAGGTCTGTGGAGGGTAGTTGATGGGAAACTGCCTAAAAATGTCCCATTGAGCCATTTCTCTCAGATTTTCTGCTGATTTCCCTCCAACGCTTCGAGTGGGGATCAAGAGATCCCCAAAAAACTTTGCTGCTCAAGCAGAACCTTTTTTTTGCCTTTTTCCAGCTACAACTTTTCTTATCTCCCACTCTCCCCTGAAAGCACTGTCCCATCATCATGAGGGGTTGTGGCCCTCTGCTAACTTATACTTAGAGTCACTTTTCAGCTGTGGTCTCAGAGTATCAGCTGTTCCACCATGGAGATCATCATAGTCGAGCTCAATCTCGTGTGTCACACACATGTTATCGTGTGTCACACACATGTTATCGTGTGTCACACACATGTTATCGTGTGTCACACACATGCTATCCACTGGCAGTGACTGGGTGAAGCCCTGCTCTTACCATCTGAGCTGCTAAGGGAGCTTCAAAACTTGCTCGGAACAAAGTAGGAACAGCAATACATTGAATGGAGGTACTGCAGGTCAGGGTACATCTGCTTCACTTGGAAAAACTATTAACATAGATTGTTGGTCCCTGTCCTTATTTTCATTTCCAACTAGCCTAAGGTGTGGTCTCACTGGAAGGCCAACAGATGGCCAATACCCTGGGGTAAGCTGGATCAGACGGTGCTGGATTTTTTTGTTGAACATCTGCTGGAGCACAGATTGCTGGACTGCTGTGAGGACCTGTCCGTCCCTGGGAGTGCTGGTTTCCGCAGCCAGGATGGCAGCAGTCTCAGCCCGCAGGACAACAAGACGTCTGTCTGAACTTCCACTGCAGACTGCGGCATTGACTAGCTTCTTTTTGTGCTCCAGTGGAAACTGAGGTTTCAGGTACCAGACAGCGCTGCACATTGGGCCTACCGGTGCTGCCATGGAGTTGGCCGCCACTTCCAATCTGGAAGGAATGGGGCTCCGAGCTCTGCACAGATTTCCTTCCATCCTCCTCAACAGTGACAAGAGGCTGTCGGGAAGACCTGCCAATGAGGTGTGCATGGTCATCAGTTCACCCCACATGCTGCCTCATCAAGGGGCTGTATTTTACAAACCCCTGCCAGCCGTGTTTAGGCTGGGAGGGGGAGTGGGGGCGTCACATAAAATAGGGTGGGTGACCACCCTTGCCCACCCTAGCATCATCCCACCCATCCGCTAGCTCACCCCATCATACAGGGGCTGGGCGGGTGCCAGAATCAGCAACCTGCCTGCCATATTCAAGTAAGTAATCAAGGGTCAATTAGTCTTGTCATCAAGCCAATTGACCCTGATGCTATACTACCCACGCCATAAAACGTTTGGCGTGGGCAATCGGGTGGGAGCGGACAGACTGATTTCTTTTTTTAAAGTTCATCAAAGGGTAGGTAGGAAATGGGGGATTCGCTCTTTTGGGGGCTGTCTTTTGCCCCTTTGCCAATTGCAGGATGGCCCTCCTAAGATCGAGCCACCCCCGCCTGCATTCCTATCCACCTGCAGTCTCAAACCCACCCCCTTCACCCCTACCCACGCCCTTTCCCTGACCTACCCAAACTCTCCCTGCCCAAGAACCCGGACTTACCTGTTCTTTGGGTCCGTGGACCTTCTTCCTTCTTCTCTTGCAGTCCCAGCAGCGGCCACTAACACGCTCTTGGCGCTGCTGGGGCCGATGGAGCTGCCGGCCAGTGCCGCAGTGTTTTATGGCTGCGGGTCGGCGTGGGGCATGTTGGCTCCAAGCCGACTTTGCTTCCAGGGGTTTGGGTGGGGGATCGCGAGCCATCCACGCCCCCTCCATTTTATTCAGCCCAAAGTATTTATCTGAATCCTCATCCTCAGGTCAGTTGTCACATGAACTATCCTCTCCCACTGTCCTGGCTGCAGCCTCCTCATGCCCAGTGACTCATCATACACTGATCCCATCTCTACACCACTGTCTAAGGTACGCTCAGCTCTGGTTTAAGTTGGCGACTGCAGGTATCCGATCAAGTAACTGCTCTTCATCAGGGGTCAGATGAGGCACTAGCCATTCATCATGAGGCTGCAGTGACTGTCCAGTTGGAAGTTCTCAGATTCTGAAAGCAAAAATGCAGACTGTGGGGGTTGAGATGGGAAAAGGGTGTTGGAAAGCAAGAGGTTCATGCTCACACCATATGCCACTTGCATTTCATGCCAGATAGCAAGATGAAGGTAAAGTGGGTATTAAGCAAGGGCACAAGGCAGAAACATATAGAAACAACGTACGTCATTGTGAATGATCTCAGCAATGCTGAATACCACAAGCTCGATCATAACTGATCCTATGGTAGGAGTACCATTTCATCCAGAGGGCTCAGCTGATACGGGCATAACTTTTCCCTTCTGGTTCTCCTCTGCTCCCTTCTGTTTATAGCCTACCTGTCCAGCAAGAGAGAAGGAAGAATGTCAATGGGTGTGTTTGGGTGATGTGTTTGCTACAGTTGAATGGCTGGTGCTATGTAGAAGCTGTGAGAGATGGATGTGCAGCTGGAGTCACGGGTAGGTGTTTACGGGTGAGGCAGAGACTTTGAATGTTCAGCTTGAGTCCTGATTGCTTGAGGTTGCTGATAGGTAAGTGACAGGGGTGTGATACATTGAGAAGTGTGAGGTGTTCACAGAATCACAGATTTGTTACAGCGCAGAAGCAGGCCCAGTGTGTCTGCACCAGCTCTCCAGATCAGCAATTCACCTGGTGCCAATCCCCCACTTTTCCCTGTAACCCTGCATCTTCTTCCTTTTTAGATAACAGTCTAACTTCCTTTTGAATGCTTCAATTGAACTTGCCTCCACCATACTCTCAGTGCATTCCAGCATTGGTTGAGCAGTGGGTAGGATATGTCTGGTGAAAATACATTCAACTGACCTTTGTTACAATCCAGTCTGAAGCTATTCTTAGTTCCCAAAGGCTTGCTCTCTATTTCCTTTTCCAGCCTGGTAACTTCTAACTTCTGAACTGACTTTCCTGGTGAAGGTTACCCTGGAGGTTCCTCCCTCTAGCCAAAACCAGGTGAATCATCCAGCCTTGTTTAAATCCTCATGAACCTATTCTCTTCAATCTGAGCGCAAAATCCCACCTGCATTCTGCATGGTGTATAACAGAGACTGGCTGCCTCTAGCTTTCTCTCTCTCTCTCTCTGATTCTTGCAGACTGACCAATCTGTGAAGTTCAGAGAAAACTTAAGAAAACCTATAAGCTAATAATTTAATGTCTTTCTATGGCCTGATCCCCTTTCAAAGCCCATTGTCATGGCAAATAGAATCACATGGGCTGTGTATCCAGGTAGAATACTGTTTAACTATCTTCTAAAATCCAATTCCATTCTATCTTGGAATTAGAAGTCAGTTTAAAGAATAGCTATTTATAAAAACTAACATTCCTAAGACCTCCCTGAGAGACTTGGGGGTTAACAATCTATTCACGGTTATCACAGATGCCCTTGCCATTTTCCACAGGTGTGAACATCTTGCACTTTATCCCCAGTAAAAACAACTTGGACCCCAATTTAATCATTAACAACCAAACTGCCCAAGCTTGTTGTTGGGCTGAATTCAGAACAGGTCACTTGATCTCCTTCATCCCTCAAATTTAACCCTAATTTAAAGAGATAGTCCCGAAACATAACAACCTTATAAACTTTGTATTTGTAACACCTTGACTATCCATATGAGATCATTGAACTTCTTGGGGCACTGCTGCCAGGCCCATTGGCCCAGACTCCAGGAAGTAACCTCCTTGGCTACTTGCTGCCATTCCTTTCTAAGGGTGTGCATTAAAGGGCTTCCTGGCCTTTTTCAGTAACATTGCATCTCACTGTTTTCCAGCTCCAGTACTTATGTTCCAACACTACATCAAAACACTGGGGTACCTTCTCCCTTGCCTGTTGTTCCATTTTTCTGTGTTTGCACTTCTCTCCAAGGCATTCTGCAGTAACTTCTGAACAAAGCTCCCCTTTAAGAGGAGCTGGCTGCCATTAAGTGGAGCAGGCTGAGTGAAACACATGCTGGTCATGCATGCTGCTGGGCCCCCCTGCTGGGTGCACAGTTAGTCAGCAGCACGTTCTGCACTAGACGGTATACTGGAGTCATTTAGATGATGAGGCAATACAAGATTTGTGTGTTGCCTGTCTCAACGATGCTGGGCAGATGTTGGTGATCACGCATTTACAATCTCCGCACTCGAAAATTAGCCTAAATGAGCATTTCCCCCATTATCTCCAACTTTTGTTTATTAACTGTCAGTGTTTATGTTTCTGATATTAATACCACAGGCAATTTATTTTTAACTTTCTACGTGACATTTCATATTGTAAATTCTGTACTCACACTGGGACCAACTATCAGGGTAATACAAGAACCATGTTACATATAATTATCCTCTAACAAGATTTAAAGCATTTCTTAAGCTGTGATAGCATAATTGGCTCCTAGATGTTTGGGAAAATTATTATTAAATTAAATATTGGTCTGTGTCTAGAATTATCATAATGGCAGTTTTGAGAACAAGCAAAATAAATGTATTTATTCTGTTTGGAACTCATTGTTTAACCCGTTCAAGCTGACAGGTTCATTTCTGCTTGCCAAGTGTAATTTGCAGTGGGGTACCAATTTCTGGGGATTTTTTGCCAATGTAGCAGGGACGTAGGAAAATAACCCTAAATGAGGTGACTGGTCACAAGTAAATAAAAAGCAGAAAACGCTGGAAAAACTCAGCATTTTTTTTCAGATCTCCAGCATCTGCAGTATTTTGCTTTTATTATGACATGTCACAAGGCTTTGTTGGAAGAGATGACATGAAGCTCATATACAACCTCATACTGCCATGAACAAGGCACTGCCTTTTAACAATGAGTCTAACATGCACAGCACTGAAATTGGGATTGAACACACAACACCCAGAAACTTATTTTCAACACAGTGAGGGGGCAGGGAGGTGGAAGGATGTGCAGGATGGCAGATTTGAGCTCAGTGAGACCACGAAAAGGAGTGTGTTTTTTTTAATTCTTTCCTGGGATGTGGGCATCACTGGCAAGGCCAGTGTTTGTTGTCCATCCTTAACTGCCCTTGAGAAGGTGGGGGTGAGCTGCCTTCTTGTACCACTGCAGTCCACCTGGTGTTGGCCCACAGTGCTGTTAGAGATGGCGTCCAGGATTTTGACTCAGTGACAGTGAAGGAATGGCGATATAGTTCCAAATCAGGATGGTTTATGACATGGAGGGGAACTTGCAGGTGCTGGTGTTCCCAGGCATCTGCTTCCTGTGTCCTTCTAAGTGGTAGACGTCACTGGTCCGGAGGGTGCTATTTTCAGAGCCTTGGTGCTTTGCTGCTGTGCATCTTGTACATGGTGCACACTGCTGCCACTGTGCCTCGGTAGTGGAGGGAGTGAATGTTTAAGTTGGTGGTAATGATCATACTAGTATCAATAACAGAGAAAGAGAGAAGGAAGCTTGTAATTGGGAGAGAGGTTGAAGACAAGAGATGAGGGTAGAAATTATATCCAACTCCAAATTCTTCCAGTGAGGAGCTGGCAATAATGAATATGAAAACAGCTTCCTTTTTGTAAAAGGAAGTGCATCCCAGTGACCACATTTTGTGTTTGACTGCATGTAAGATGTCGATTAATGATTACAGGTGCCATCAATGGAGAAAGGATGGTAGTGCAAGCATGTAGACTGGGAAGGAATACATAGGCTTTCCAGGATATCGCGAGGAGCTAAGAAAGGTGCTGCTAAATTTCTTATTTTAGCAAAGTATTGTATTGATTGATTCAGCTTTGAAGAGTTCTGTCTAAGGGCAGAATGAGTATGATAGATCCACAGGCAACATACAACTTAAGTTTGGTATTTTAAGCTTGAATGACCTCCTCTGGGCATATAAACTAGTCCTCCTTCATGTCTATATTGGTAAAACGGTCTCTGTAAAAATAAAATGACTTCTCACTAGGTGCAAGGTAAGTGCATTGCACAAAGTTAAGGTATTAAATCTGCCTCTGAGGTATCTCTAGTAGATTAAACATTTTGAGTAAGTTTGTAAATGAATCTAGATGGAATAAATTTGGAAACAGTGCACAGTAGGGAATCCTGCTGTGAGACTTTAGTCGACTGAATATTCTTGCTTGCAGTTTATCTCCCAGAGAAAATGATTGATCTATTAAAAATTAAAATGCATCCTGAAACCCAATAATCACGTTTTTTAATATGATGAGCACTGCTATAAATTTTTTCTTGCTGTTATGAAATATACATTTTTTGCGGATTCAATAATGCTAGCTGCGTTTTTGATTGTGTCTTTCTCTCTGGGGAAAGTGGGACTGCAGTGACTGTGCTTCATAAGCTGCGGAAGAGATAAGGAAAAGGGAATGTTAAACCAAAGCGATTTCTCCCCTCTCGGGTGGATGAAAAAAAAAATCCCATGACCCTATCAGTAGTGGAGTTCACCCCAGTGATCCCTCAACTCAAATGTATCACCTGGTCATTGCATTGTAGCTTGACAGGGCCTTGCTGTGTGCAAATGGACCACGAAAGTTTCCACCCCATGACTTCAGGTAAGTATTTGCCTGAACCATGTAGAACAGAGTTGTGCCTTCCAGGACAGGAGGAGGCAGGCTCACCACCCCCCCCCACCCCCCCCACCCCCCGCCCGACTTTGCAACCACATCCGGCTGCACATCCTGCACCTGAACCCACAACCCATATCTGTCTATCATGGTGTGACTGGGGATGGGGAGCTCAGTGGGAAGATGGGTCGTCAGTGATGAGGCCTACATGCATGCTGCAGCGGCTGATGAGTCCTTTCAGAAGCCCACAGACCATAGCATTCATGGACCATTCAGGTCCATGTGCCAACTGGGCAGGTGGGTGAGAGGGTCAACATGTTGCTGAAGAGTTGCTTCAGGTGCTTGGACAGGTCTCGGGGTGGGGTGGCGTTGTCCTCCAATAAGAACGAGAGAGAGCAGTCATGTGCTGCAGCCAGCACCACCAAGCCAAGGTGCAATGTCTTGATCGTGCTATGATGATGGAGAGGCCAGTCAAAGCAGAGGACGTTGGGCTACAGGAACCAAGTGAGGTGGTGGGGCTGAGGGAAGATCACTTCAAGAGAGCAGGGAAACCAGAGCATGGCTATGGTACAGGTTTTAACCCAATGAGCATTTATCCCCATAGAGATTGTAAACAGAAGAGTAGACACATGTCTCTTTAGTTGTTTTGAATCAAACAAAGGAGGCCATTCAGTCCATTGTGCCTGGTGCTGGCTATTTGAGAGATTTGTCCAATTCATCTCACTCCCTTGCTCTTTCTTCACAGCTTACGCATTTTCTATTTTAAACTTCAAAGATTTATTACAGAAATGTTCCACAATATTAATGCAAATTATTACAAATAAATATAAATGATGCCTGAATGTCAACCTATGTCCCCTACCCTCTCTCCATACTCTCCTTGCCAAGCTGTGACCTTTATAGCCCCTATGCCAATTAAGTGCCATATCATGCCCCAAGTTATCCCCATGACCCTTTATAGCCCTTATGCCAACTTAGTGCCACCTTAAGCCAACCCATTTCAACATATGCCCACCACCCACAAACCTGTGTCCTTGCACGCTTCATGCCAACTCACCTATCATGGGCAGACCTCAGCAACCATACTGAGATGACATAAACTAAAGTTCTAAGTATCTACTACAGACCACTTTTTAAAAAAAACACTCTCATTGATTAAAAGCCCATTCAATACATTTAAATCCCTTCAACTATGTAATCCTTTATGAAAACAAAGCTAGTTTTTCATAGCCCCACATCAAAGACAGCTAATTACTTTACGACCACTTGGAACTGTCAATCAAACAGTGAACCTAGACCACTCCACTGTGATAATGATATGTTGCAGAAATAATACCATAACGTTAGCACTCAGACTTATGTCAACAATACCTATTGAAATTGCAAGCACTGAGAGAGAGAAACAGAGCATTTCTGATATGTATGACTTCTCTTCAGAGCTAAAGAGAAATAGAAATGGGATGGATTTTATATTGTTCAAGAGGAGGTGGAGCAAAATAGGAGGTCAGGGATAGGTGAGAGCTCAGGAAAGATTGACAAAGATGTCATGTACATCTATCTATTATTATTCTATGTATTATTATTACTTTGATCTTCATTCTGTTTCCCATAATTTCAGTTGCTATCTTTCAAAGTCAATGCACCATTTAGGAGTGAATTCAGGAAATGCATCTTCACCCAATGGATAGTTAAAATGCGGAACATGAATTTTCAGATGGTGGGGGTGCCCCAATGCACCCCCACCTATATTGGCAGCCCTGCAAGGGCAAGGGATTTAAATTTCTTAATAGATTGACAGTTCCACTGAGCTTATACACTTTTTACACATATTCATGTTTAATCTTAACAACCCCAAAGGGGTACCTGACCTCTGCAAAAGGGTACCTTACCTCTCCAAATAACTCCCGCTGGTTTAGACCTTTTCCTAAAATGTCTAAAACTCATAAGTCATGTTTCAGAAACCTGTGTGACTAAAATTGCTTCTGATAGAAAGCAGCTGCATGCCTAAATGCAAAGCTGCCTCCCATGAACGTCAGAGACGTGAGATACACCCCACCCCCATTCCACCCTCCCCCAGTGAAAATAGTGGATGTAGGGTTTGGGGGTGGGACTTCCAGATTCTGGGCTCCAGCGCCACTTTGGCTAAGGCGTGGAGCCCTTTCAGCTTTGCGAAAATTCGGCTTGATTGCCTTGCTGGGTTACTTAAGAGCCAGGAACGTTGGTGTGGGATTGGAGTTTCTTATGGATCCTTATGGATCAGACTGGATAAGAACAGCAAGTTTCCTTATCTAAAGGGCATTGATGAACCAGTTGTGATTTTATAACAATCCAACAACTCTTTGCTCACTATTCCTGATACCAGTTTTCTTAACTTCTTGTTATCAAGCCAAATTCAAATTCTTAAACTGCCATGTTGGGCTTTAAACTGACATTCTTTAAAGTGCCCATATATTTCTCTCCCATATCGTCTGAGGTCCCTGGCTTAGAATACCAATAGCATAACCACAGCAGCATCTTGTCCTGTAGCTCAAGCATGCCATTTGTCCAGCTCTGCCTGTTAACTTGCTTTGCTTGTCAGCCCTATTGAAGGCAGCAGGCAGCTAATAATTTACAGGTTAGTGAGTGAAATCTCCTGCAACTGTCCCAGTAATTATCATCAGCCCACAGCCAATTGTTCCTGATTATAATCCATTGTGTTGCATCTCAATGTCAAAAGTGCCTGCGTTTCGCAAGTGGAAACTGGATTTAAACCGTGGGGCTGGAAGTTGATTTATGCACAATGAAAATGGATGCTAGGTGTTCAATATCCTTTTCTCTGAGTCCCTTTTATTCAAAGTACTTTGATCTTCATAAAGACAAAACACTGTGGATGCTGGAAATCTGAAGCAAAAACAGCAAATGCTAGAAAAAACTCAGCAGGTCTGACAGCATCTGTGGAGAGAGAAACAGAGCATTTCTGATATGTATGACTTCTCTTCAGAGCTAAAGAGAAATAGAAATGGGATGGATTTTATATTGTTCAAGAGGAGGTGGAGCAAAATAGGAGGTCAGGAAAGATTGACAAAGATGTCATGTACATCTATCTATTATTATTCTATCTATTATAATTACTTTGATCTTCATTCTGTTTCCCATAATTTCAGTTGCTATCTTTCAAAGTCAATGCACCATTTAGGAGTGAATTCAGGAAATGCATCTTCACCCAATGGATAGTTAAAATGCGGAACATGAATTTTCAGATGGTGGGGGTGTCCCAATGCACCCCCACCTATATTGACAGCCCTGCAGCCATTAAATGTTGCGAGGAACATTAATTGACTGGAGACAAGACTTCTGGCACTCTCTCAAGGGGGAGTCCTCTCTTAGAGCGATGCTGGCCAATCTGATTGGCCTATAGCTCTGTAGTCCCAGCAGTGGCAGTAGTGCAGTGGCCATGACTGGGACTACACATAGTGTAGTGTCAAAGTCCTAGAGTCCAGGACCAGGTAAGTGCGGATGGTCTCACAGTGGGGAGGGGACGGGCCAGGGAGATGGGCTGGGGGTCTTGATGGAGAGGCCAGGGGCGAGGGAGCACCCACGGGTGGAAGACCTCATGAATGGGGTTGGAGGATGGCTGACGTGGAAAGGAAGCCAATGAAAGAGGCACTCCTCAACACCAACGCTATCCCCTACCCCACTTAACCACGTTCAGCCCAAGGCCTGTTCAGGGTGACTTTCTGAGCTAACTCCCGGTCTTGAACTCCTCCCACCAGCATGGAAATGGAAGCCCGATGAGAAATGGCCCTTATTTGGTTATTAATTGCCCACCTAAGGGCCTCATTTGGGGCAAGGCCGGGCTGGCCAATTTAGACCTCACCTGTTCCACCGTCAAATTGCAGGCAGGTGGAGGTGGGAAGGTGGGTGCGGGGAAGGCCAACCGGGGAATTTTATGGGCCCTGGGTGGGGAAACATAAAATTCAACCAGTAGATTCCTCATCCAGAGGTTTGTGGAAGTTGGAAGGCAATTGGAGCTTGCAAGACTGAGATAGATTTCTGTTCGATAAAGATGTGAGCTTTGGTGGGTTAATGTAGTACATGCACACATCAGCCATGATATGGTTGAAAGGCACTGCATGCTCGAGGGGCTGAATGGCCCGCCTCTGTACCTATGTTCCTTCTGAGTAGGTCGGGAATCTCACTGGTTATGAGCGTACCTTGGGAATTTTTGGACATGCTGCATGCGATTTTCTACCCATTGATATCAGGGAGGCCAAAGTTCCAGTCTGGCCACAGAAACTTAGTCCAGTAACCATCACCCCCCCACCGCCACCTCCGCCTCTCCCACAGAGTAGGCAGCGTTTGTCACCGCCCGGTAATCTTCACTTCTGAATAAAATTTTGGTTTACTTTAGGATTGACTGCAATTGGAAATATTTAACATTTGAAGCATTTGCCAACATTCAGCTCAACATTCATACCAAAAAAAAAAAAAATAAGGTCCAACTATAGTACTGAAGGCTCTCAAGAAGCCAGTGTATGAGAAGGGTGATCAGTATATCAAACAAGGGGATTCACCTTTAAGATGCGGGTCTGCAAATGGAATGGTGGGCCTGTGACGGGGCTTATCGACATGACCACCACCCTTTTCTATCACTCCACTGTCCCTCGTTCGTCATTCTGTTTGACCAACCAACATCCAGCAATAGAAGATGGTCTTACACAAAACAAATCTCTAATGTCAACCCTGCTTCTTAGACCATCCAAAGCAACGCACTATCAAAAGCAAGTAAGCTGAGGCCTCCAACTTTGAGGCATAAGCTGTCACTGACTGTTCAGTGAAAGGTGTCCTTTGCGGGCCACACACTTGTCATGTGGTAACAGTCTGTAAACAGTAGGCTCTCCCTTGCTAGGCAGAAAACAATTGGAGCCTTGTTGAGGTTTTAAGACAAGAGGAACACTTTAGGTGAGATCACCTCCCCTGTGTTGCCACGAGCACTGCTGCTTTGAGAAAACAAGTTTGTTTCTGTGATTTAGCCGGAGAAACTCCGCTGGTCCTTAAACATTGATGTAGCCGTGGGCACTTTAGCAGCTGCCAAGCCGCTTATTGCTGTTTGCTTGGCTGCTGGAAGACATCCTTGTGACAGCTTGTGATCTGGGAGAAAGTGGAGTGAAATCACAAGCAGCACACTGAAGGCAGTGTGAGAGGAAGCCAGGAAAGGGGGCTCATTATGGCAACTCGAGACACCAGGCCCTTTAACTGATACCCAGCACAGAGAAGAAAGCACAACCTTTTCTGTGCCGCAAATGAATTCATTAGACATTCTGTCAATCTCAACTAGAAAGAGGAGTTGATATACTGAATAAGCAATTTTGAAATAATGAAACTGAAAATGGAGATAAACTGCATAAATGTCAAAGCAGCGAATGTAGGATTTTCTTCGAGAGGAAATACAGGCAAATTCAGTTAGCTGATTTACTTCAGCAGGCAAAATAAATGTAGATAACATTTCATTTAAACCAGCCCATCAAGTATTCAGGTTTCAGGATGGCACAATATATGCAGTAGAAATCCTATTAGCGACGTTATACCTGAAGAAGTGAGGAACTCCGATTCCAATTGATTTATTTATTTCCTGCTAAATAGATTTGAAGGTTAATAATTGAACTATCAAAAATTATTTAACATCACGGTTCACTTGCTAATTGACTGTGAGGGTTCCATTCTTTGGAAAATTGTACGATACTTAGTACTGCAAATCTGGAATTCTGCCTTGCTTGATCTTTAATTAAAGAAACAGATAGCAGGCATCTTTATCTCCTGGATCAATTAGGTTTGCAGATGAAAACCTGCTTCAATGCAGCCAACTACTGTACCCTGTAATCTGTATGAGCTAATCGTTGATCCATTTTCAGTGCCTGGGTTAGACCCTCATTGACAGACTTTTTTTAAAAAATGGGAAAAAATAAGTTTGTAACAGGTCGAGATGTACTTTTGTATTCTTTAGGGAATGTGAATCCTGTTGAGTTTAACACTCTCAAAATATTTTATGTGTCAGTGCTGTAGATCATAGTTGTAATCTTGCAATGATTTACCATTAAATTCGAGCGATTTGAGAACAGTGAGCAGGTTAAATGTCAGTTTGCTTCATTCTGTCTTAGACCTTGGCCTGATTTTAACTGTAAACGGATGGGTTTTGAGTGAGTTAAAATCAAGACCCTTGTGACTGATCACATGCAAAAAACCATTCTCCGCTTGTGTGGGTTGAACATAAGAACGTACGAATTAGAAGCAGGAGTAGGTCACTTGGCCCCTCGAGCCTGCCCTGCTATTCATTAAAACCATAGCTGATCTGATGGTGCCCTTAACTCCACTTTCCTGCCTGTGCCCTCGAATCCTTCACTTCCTTGTCAATCACAAATCAGAGTGACTCAGCCTTGAACATATTCATTGACCAACCTCCGCTGATCTCTGGGGAAGAGAATTCCAATGGCTAAAGACCCTCTGAGAGAAGAAATGCCTCCTGCATTATGACTCTTAATTCACAGCACAAAATGGTGTCATTGCTGGCAGTAACAGGCTTGTACATTTGGCCTATCCCACCTGTGCTGGCTTTTTTGAAAGAGCTACCCCATTAGTCCCCCTCTCGTGCTCTGTTCCCCCACAGGCCTGAAATTTATATGGTGCCTTACACAACCATGTCAGCCAAAGTGAAGCTGATCGTAGGAACATAGGAACAAGAGGAGGCCATTCAGGCAAACAAGCCTAACCCACCATTCAATACAATCATGGATGATCATCCACTTCAATGCCTTTTTCCCACACTATCCATGGAAAGTGGTTCCATAAACACTTGAAACAACAACACACTGAACTTGTTGTAACCTACACCACGTAATCTCAGTCCTTGCTGGCCAAGATAGATGGAACATAACAATGAACTCAAAAACCTATGCATCTGTTTTGGAAGGAGCCAGCTTAGTTGTATATTTCTTATTTCCTCAGAAATAAGAGGATTTGGGTTCCATGTCAAACAACATAGCTCCTACACTAAGGAGGCTGCTGATTATGACCTTGATTTCTCAGTGAATAATTATCAGCCCTGGTGGGTGACTCTCGAGTTCCCCTGCTGATAGGTGCAAGAGTGAACATTAAGACATCAAGAGAATGCCCAGAGCTAAGCGATCCCACAACCAATGGATCAGATCTAAGTTTTGCAGTCCTGCCACATCCAGTTGTGAATGGTGGTGGGCAATGAAACAACTCACTGGAAGAGGAAGCACCACAAATATCCCTGATGATGGGGGAGCCCAGCACATCAGTGCAAAAGATAAGGCTGAAGCATTTGCTACAATCTTCAGCCAGAAGTGCCGAGTGAATGATCCAACTCGGTCTCCTGCGGAAGTCCCCAGCATCACAGATGCCAGTCTTCAGTCAATCTGATTCACTCCACGTAACACCAAGAAATGGCTGAGGGCACTGGATACTGCAAAGGCTATGGGCCCTGACAATATTCTGAGAATAGTACTGAAGACTTGTGCTCCAGAGCTTGCTGTGCCCCTGGCCAAGCTGTTCCAGTACAGCTACAACACTGGCATCTACCCGGCTATGTGGAAAATTGCCCAGGTATGTTCTTTCCACAAAATGCAGGACAAATCCAAGCTGGCCAATTACCACCCCATCAGTCTACTTTCGATCATCAGTAAAGTGATGGAAGGGGTCATCAACGGTGCTATCAAGCAGCACTTGCTTAGTAATAACCTGCTCACTGATGCCTAGTTTGGGTTCTGCCAGGGCCACTCAGCTCCTGACCTCGTTACAGCCTTTGTTCAAACATGGATAAAAGAGCTGGACTCCTGAGGTGAGGTGAGAGTGACTGCCCTTGACTTCAAGGCAGCATTTGACCGACTGTAGCATCAAGAAGCCCTAGCAAAACTGGAGTCAATGGGAATCAGAGAGAAAACTCTTCACTGGTTGGAGTCATACGTAGCAGAAAGGAAAATGGCTGTGGTCATTGGAAGTCAGTCATCTCAGCTCCAGGACTGCAGGAGTTCCTCAGGGTAGTGTCCTTGGCCCAACCATCTTCAGCTGCTTCATCAATGACCCTCCTTCCATCATAAGGTGAGGAGTGGGGATGTTCGCTGATGATTGCACAATGTTCAGCACCATTCGTGACTCCTTACATAGTGAAGCAGTTCATGTCCAAATGCAGCAAGACCTGGACAATATCCAGGCTTGGGCTGACAAGTGGCAAGTAATATTTGCTCCACACAAGTTTCAGGCAAGGACCATCTCCAACAAGGGAGAATCAAACCTTCGCGCCTGGATGTTCAATGGTATTACCATCACTGAATCCTCCACGATCAACATCGTGGGGGTTACCATTGACCAGAAACTGAACTGGACTAGCCATATAAACACTGTGGCTACAAGAGCAGGTCAGAGGCTGGGAATCCTGCAGTGAGTAACTCACCTCCCGACTCCCTAAAGCCTGTCCACCATCTACATAGCATAAGTAGGAGTGTGATGGAATACCCCCCATTTGCCTGGATGAGTGCAGTTCCCACAACACCCAAGAAGCTTGACACCTTCCAGCTCAAAGCAGCCCACTTGATTGGCACCACATCCACAAACATTTACTCCCTCCACCACCGACGCACAGTAGCAGCAGCATGTACAAGATGCACTGCAGGAATTCACCAAGACTCCTTCGACAGTACCTTCCAAACCCACGACCACTACCATCTAAAAGGACAAGGGCAGCAGATAGTTAGGAACACCACCACCTGGAAGATCCCCTCCAAGTCACTCACCATCCTGGCTTGGAAATATATTGCTGCTCCTTCATTGTCACTGGGTCAAAATCCTGGAGCTCCCTGTCTATCAGCACTGTGGCTGTGCCTACACCACATGGACTGCAGCAGTTCAAGAAGGCAGCTCACCACCACCTTCTGAAGAGAAACCAGGGATGGGCAATAAATGCTGACCCAGACAGCGAAGCTCACATCCCATTAATGAATAATCAAAAAATTTGCAGCCTCAGGGAGATTAAGTGCATAATAAAAGTTTACAAATAATAAAGTGGTGATGATATCACATGGGCTGGGACATGTTTATGAATTGTGCAAAACATTATTTCATAATTTTATAACACCTTCAGGAAGCCTCATCCTGCCTGTGGATGAGGTTTCCTGTAAAATGTGAAAGTCAATTGGGCTCTTCATTGCCCCCACACCCCCCCCCACCCCAACCTTAAGTTAGGATGGGCAGCATTGCTAACTGCTTTAAATGTTTTTTTAATGGCCTTAATGGGCCGTTGACTATTTAGCGAGAGTGCAGCCAACTCCGGCACACCCCTGCCGCACAATATATTTAAATGGTGCGCGATGACATCAGGACACACGTCCAACATTGTCGCCCGTCATTTTGCGCGTCGGCCCAGTCCCCGCACGCTGGCAGCAATATTCTGGCCTTTATTTCTGTCACTGACAAGGCAATTGGTTTTCTCGTTGGCAATGGAGACTTTCGCTGTTTCTCAGCCACCTTTCCTGATGCCCACCCCACTTACTGCCATTTGGAACTGGGTATCTGCTCTCCAAATTACAGATCCTGTTTAATTCCTGAGATCCTGCGCTCCTGAATTCCCATAGTTAACGCTACTCTGTGACTCATAGGCCAGAATTTCTAGCTCGTCGGGCTGGCTTCAAATGACGTGTGATGTTTTGGTCGGCAGGTGCACGCGGGAGGTCAGTAACAGGAGGACAGCAGATAGATGGGAACACCACCACCTGGAAGTTACCCTCCAAGTCACTCACCATCCTGACTTGGAAATATATCGCAGTTCCTTCACTGTCACTGGGTCAAAACCCTGGGACTCCCTTCCTAACAGCACTGTGGGTGTATCTACACCCACATAGACAGCAGCGCTTCAAGAAGGCAGCTCACCACCACCTTCTCAAGGGCAATTAGGGATGGGCAATAAATGCTGGCCCAGCCAGTGAAGCCCACATCCAGTGAATGAATAAAAAAAAATGTTCAGTTGAAAATAGCCTTCCATGAGCACTCTGTAAATTTGTTAATCCAGGTTAGATTCTTGCTCTGTCCTGTGTTATTAAAGTTTAGCTGGGATCCAGTTGTGGCACTATTCCTGGCCTCAGTGCCCTTGGAGTAGGGAGCGGAGAGAAAAAGACAGGGATCCTGCTGCTGCTGGTATCCACTGATTCTTATGTGAAGGCATGTGGTTGGGGACTGTTAATGAAGATAGGGCTGCACTTGCTGTCATGCACCCCAACCTATCGCAATTCAGGTAAAAAAGTCTGGCTGACAGGAAGTCCCTCCCTATCACTGTAACCTCCTCAAGCCTTACAACTCTCTGAAATCTCTGCACTTCTCTACCTCTGACCTCCTATGCTTGACTGAGTTTAATTGTTCCACCATTGGTGACAGTGGCTGCAGCTCCCTAGGCCGTCAGCTCTGGAATTGCCTCCCTCAACCTCTCTGCCTCTCTACCTCTCTCTTCTCCATTAGGATACTCCTTAAAACCTACCTCTTTAACAAGGCTTTCCATCTCCTGCCCTTGTGACTCAGTGTCAATTTTTGTGTGAAAGAACTCCTGTGCATTGCTTAAGGACATTTTTATTATGTTAAAGGAGCTATATAAATGCAAGCTGCTGTATAAATGGTACCATTGTTTTGCTGACACTCACTGTCAAGGACCATGTTTGAAGAATGTCTAATTGTGTGAGACATTGGAGATCAAAGTCCTGTGGAATTGTATCCTTATCAGAATCAGCACCTTCAGATCTGAAAGAAAAAAAGAAGAAAGACTTGTATTTCTAGAGCAGCTTTGGCAAACTCAGGACCTCTCAAAGTCACAGGCAATAGCAGTAATTATCGTTTCGGGAAATGTATGACTGTAGCTTTAAGAATAATCTTGTGTTGTAAGATCACATGATCTGTGTAAACCAATGTATTGTGTAAACCAAGCTCAGCAGCCCTCTGCAAGAGAGACCTTCTTTAGTCATGGAGTTTGATGCACACGTGTAGTTGCTGCCGCTCAGAAAGGTTGTCTGAAGATCAACTTTATAACAAACTGGTGACGAGGATAAATCAGATTCGGTGCTGTACCTCACTCAGTGATAGTGAGTATCTAAGTTTGTTAAAAATAGAAGAATATATACTCATCCAAAATGCCACAGTTTGGCAGATTCGATCCCTTTGAGCCAACCTTAGACAATTGGTCTCAATATATGGAACGTCTTGCATTCATCTTTCAAGCAAACAAAATCACTGGGGAAGAGAAGAGGACAGCGATTCTCCTAAGCATTTGTGACAGCAAGACCTATAGTTTAATTCGAGGCTTGGCAGCCCCCAGTGCCCCAGATTTGAAGACTTTCAGTGAATTAGTAGACCTCGTTAAAGGATATTTTCAACCCAAGCCCTCAGTCACAATGCAGAGGTTCAGATTCAATTCACGGGATAGAGCCCCGGGAGAGACAATTGCTACCTATGTGGAGAAATTGAAACAACTAACAGAATATTGTGATTTCGGTGAAACCCTGAATACATGCTCAGAGACCGTTTAGTAGGTGGAGTGAAGGAAGACACTATTCAGTGAAGATTGCTGGCTGAAGTGAATCTGGATTTTAAGAAAGCGTTAGAAATAGCGCTGGCGATGGAAAGCACTGTAAGGGATTCACAGGCAATTTGAGGGGTGCAAAATGGTGACCTCCTTCTAGTCGGGCGGGGACAGTCAGCCGAAAGTGACATGAAAAGCTGGGAGTCCACTGCGAAGCAGGAAACAGCCCCCACTAACCGAAAAATGAAAGAAAACAGCAACTTAATCGAAAAATAACTTACAGCCACGTGGAAACAATCAGTCTTCTAGCGATTGCCAATTTTAAAAAGTAGAATGTTATTTTTGTCACAGAAAAGGACACATATTGAGGCAGCACAAAGCGAGATTTAAACAGGCCTCTAAACAATAAACAAAGTCCAATGAAGTCTATAGTGTAGAAGAGTCAGAAACAACCAATTCAGACATTTATTCATTACTCAGCATGAAAGTTGGGAAGGCAGAGCCAATATTTGTTACAGTGCAAGTGAATGGTAAACCAATAAAAATGGAAGTAGACACGGGAGCTTCTACCAGTGTAATAGGAGAACACACTTTCAGATATTTGAATAATTAAATTTGGAACAAACACCTGCCAAGTTGAAAGTGTGCATAGGCAAAGAAATCCAAGTGAAAGGTATCATCAGAGCGACTATTTGTTATAGACGTCAATCGGCACAGCGAGTAGTGATGGTATTAGAAGGCAGAGGACCAAGCCTTCTAGGTCAAAATTGGTTAAGGGAAATTAACCTTGATTGGCCAGTGAGATTTCAAAAGGAAGCAGGAAGAGTTACTGAGTTGGAAAAGGAAAAAGGCAAAGTACTCCAGAAAGAGCCTGGAGAGTCCAAGGACCTCAGCAGGATGAGAAAGAAATGAGTAAGCATTCAGCAACCTGAAGAAATGAAGACTGTCTTAAACAATGACATGGAAAAACAGCAGAAGAAACCCAAGGAGACTCTGCTGAATGACAAAGTTTAAGATGAAGTGAGCAAACTTTGTAAAGAAAAAGAAAACCTGTTGAAAGACCTTCACACACGACAAGGATCCCTCTGGTCAAAGATTGTGCCTCTGAAAAATTACGAAGAGAAACAGGAAGAATTTAACATCTCTCTGAACAAACTGAAGAACCAGTTGGCAGAGAAGATGCAGCAATGTTCAAGTTTCCAGGAGGAGGACAACAGATACAAGAAGGAGACAGAAGAGCTGAAGAATCAGCTGAATGAAGCTAAAGAGGCTTTGAAAGCAAAAGTCACAGAGCTTTCCAAGATGCGAGTAGATAATGAAGTTCTGGGTAGCTCAACCACTGAACTAAGGCAAGTTGAGATTGCACCCGAGAGAAGTCTGGCTGACAGTGAAGTCAAAAAGGAGGCTGAGATTAAATTCTGTAGTAGAGAGAAGAAGACGTATGGAAGAGGATGCACAACTACTAATGAGGCACCATCTTCAAACAAGACTGAGCCTAATACTTTCCAATTTGGAGGAGAAGGTGGAGAAAAGTCAAGGGAACCAAAAAGCGACTCATGATTTGCATAATCGTGAGCGACAATTTACTGTTGAAGAAGCAGTAAATGTAAAGAATTTTGGTGGAGGATTGAAGTGGTTACCTGGTAAAGTAAGCTCTGTGACTGGACTATTGTCGTACCACGTGGAAATGGAGGGCCAGATTACCCGTAAGCATGTGGATCATTTAAGAAAAAGAGAGATACCCCAACAAAATGATATTCCACCTGTAACTCTTACTGGTTCATATTGAAGTTGCTCAACCAAGGACGGACATGCCCGATGCCTCTGTAAGAGTGGAAGGTACTGAACCGCATGTAACTCATGAGGTACCCTGTGTTTCCTACAAAATAATCTGAAGTCATGGTGCTGCGTCGTCCCACATGGATCAGGAAACCATCTGAAAGATGGAACTTGTAATTTCATGACCAGTTGTAATGTCATGAGATAAGTATCTTTGCAAAATACAAAATGTACAGAAAAGTTAAAGGGGGAGGAATGTAGTAATTATAGTCTTGGGAAATATAGGGCTGTAGCTTTAAGAATAATACTGTGTTTTAAGATCACATGATCTGTGTAATCCAATGTGTTAACTGCATGGGGAACTTCTACAAGGAGGGTTCTTCTTTAGTTACGGAGCTTGATGCATACCTGTAGTGCCGCTGCTGTCTTGTAAATAAAGTTTAATGTTGCCGCTAAGAAAAGTTGTCTGAAGATCAACTCTGTAACACCAATGAAGTATTTCTGAAGTGTACTCACTGTTGTAATGTAGAAAATATGGCAGCTAATTTGCACACAGCAAGCTCCCAACAACAGCAACGAAATAAATGACTGGGTAGTCTGTTATATTTATGTTTGTTTAGGGATAAATGTTGGCTAGGACAGCAGGCAGAACTCTCCTGCTCTTCTTCAAAATAGCGCCAAGGGACCTTTTATGTGAGCCGAATGGGCAAACAAGGTCTCAGTTTAACGCCTCACCCAAAAGATGGCACCTTGGCATTGCAGCACTCCTGCAGTACTGCACTGGGAGTGTTAGCCCCAATAATGTGGTCAAATCTTTAAAGTGGAGCTTGAACCTACAACCTTCTGACTCAGAGGCAAGATTGTTACCCAGTGAGCCACAGCTAGTGTCAGGGGATGAAAAAATAAGTGAGGGTGGAGGAGGGTGATGGGGAATCACTAAATGAATGGAACCTTCTGTTGTTTTTTTTAAAACTAAGTCTTCACAGCCACAGATTACCACATTGTGAATGACCAGTTGGTAAAAAGACACTGCAGTAACAGTTTTTAGCTCTGAAAAGAGGCATACGGACTCGAAACATTAACTCTGTTTCTCTCTCCACAGACACTTCCAGACCTGCTGAGGTTTTTCCAGCATTTTCAGTTTTTATTACTGGAGTAGCAATATGCAGCTTTGCTGGCTAGAAATCCCTGTTCAATAACAGTAAATTTAGTACTGCCTGGGAATCAAGCTTTTGATGATATTGAACTTTTAAATGGGTTATAGTTCTGGGAATCGGCATCTAGCATTGGGGACATTGCCAATCCCAGCTCAACATAATATTAAACCCCCTGCATATGTCACCCAAGCAGGACTTTTCCAACTCAAAACAAAAACTTAGCAAGTTAAGTCACCAGGAGGCTGCTTCATGGCCTCAAACAGTTAGACATTATATCCTTTCAGCCGTAGGACCCAGATTCAAATCTAATTGATGTTTCTCTCTCTGCTGGCAGCATGAGCTCTTTGCCAAAGGAGCTTTGGCAAGACACAACCTCCTTCCTGAAGGACCATAGTACGGAACTGTCCGCAAGCTATACAAATTGACAATCTCAGGGGAAGTTTTAGGCAGGCGATGCAATGATTTTGAAGAACTCACAATGATGAAATCAGATACTAGGGCAGCAGAAATTAGTAAGTGCCTTTTGATTCATTGAACCCGCTGTTTCCATTGACTGTGCACAGTTCATTTTATCATACACTCAACTTCAACCTGATCTTATTCCCAATTCCCACCAAGCAAGACCAGAGACTCTGAATTTTCCCTCCTATTTCCACTGTTCAACCCTGGACTTTTGCCTGAAAAACCATCTCCCACTTCCACAGCCCCATTATGATTAAGTCTCTCAACATCACCTCTGATTTTATCTGGCTGCATCGTGTTCAAACTCAGAACAGAGGAAGCTGAGGGGTGATCGAATTGAGGGGTACAACATTATGCGGGCCTGAGATAGGATAGGCAGGAAAGACCTGTTTCCCCTAGCTGAGGGGTCAATTACCAGGGGCATAGATTTAAGTGATTGGTAGAAGGATTAGAGGGGACATGAGGAAAAACTTTTTTCACCCAGAGGGTGGTAGGTATCTGGAATTCACTGCCTAAATTGGTGGTTGAGGCTGTTTAGTAACTGAAGTTATAACCTCTCCTGCTGTCTATCAGAGGTCATGTGATGTCCTTGGAGGCTCTGACCAATGAGATTTAAGCGCAGGCAATCTGGTGGGTGGAGCTTCCTGATGAGAGTCCTGATCGAGCACATCGCACGTGAAAAGTTCTCTGCAATAAATTTTATCTGTTTCTTGTTGAAATCTGTCCGCTTTGTTGAGTTTGACAGGCTGAAAAGCTCAACTCATTTAAAAGGTACATGGATTGAGGGAGGAGATGGCGTAGTGGTATTGTTGCTGGACTAGTAATCCAGAGACCAAAGATAATGCTCTGGGGACCCGGGTTGGATGGTGGAATTTGAATTTAATAAAAATCTGGAATTAAAATTCTAATGATGACCCTGAAACCATTGTCGATTGTTGTGAAACCCACCTGGTTCACTAATGCCCTTTGGAGAAGGAAATCTGTTGTCCTTACCTGGTCTGGCCTAAATGGGACTCCAGACTCATAGCAATGTGGTTGACTCTTAATTGAAATGGCCCTAGCAAGCCACTCAGTCGTACCAAACAGTTACAAAGTCACAAACAAGGAATGAAACCGGACGGACCACCCGGCATTGACCTAGGCATCAGGAACGACAATGACAGTCTCAGCCCTGCAAAGTTCTCCTTACTAACATCTGGGGGCTAGTGTCAAAATTGGGAGAGCTGTCTCACAGACTAGTCAAGAAACAGCCTGACATAGTCATCCTCATGGAATCATATCAAACAGACAATGTCCCGGACACGACCATTGCCATCTCTCGATATATCCTGGCCCAGGACAGGCCCAGCAGTGGTATACAATCGGGAGGGAGTTGCCCTGGGAGTCCTCAATATTGACGCCGGACCCCATGAAGTCTCATCGCAGCGGGTCAAACATGGGCAAGGAAACCTCCTGCTGATTACAAAATACAGCCCTCCTTCAGCTGATGAATCAGTGCTCCTCCATATTGAACACCACTTGGAGGGAGCGCTGAGGGTGGTAAGGGCGCAGAATGCACTCTGGGTGGGGACTTCAAGGTCCATCACCAAACATGACTCAGTAGCACCGTTACTGACCGAGCTGGCTGAGTCCTATAGGACATAGCTGCTACACAGGGTCTGCGGCAGGTGGTGAGAGAACCAACAAGGGGGAGAAACGTCCTTAACCTAATCCTCACTAACCTGCCTGCCACAGCTGCATGTGTCCATGACAATATCGGTAGAAGTGATCACCACACAGTTGTGGTAGAGACGAAATCCCACCTTCACGTTGAGGATACCCTCCATCATGTTGTGTGGCACTAACATTGTGTTAAATGGGATAGATTTTGAACAGATCTAGCAACTCAAGACTGAGCATCCATGAGGTACTATGGACCATTAGCAGCAGAATTGTACTTGAGCACAATCTGTAACCTCATGGCCCAGCATAACCCCCTCTCTACCATTACCACCAATCCAGGAGATCATCCCTAGTTCAATGAAGAGTGTAGGGGGGGGCATGCCAGGAGCAGCACCAGGCATACCTAAAAATGAGGTGTCAACCTGGTGATGCTATAACACAGGACTACTTGTGTGTCAAACAGCATAAGCAGCAAGTGATAGACAGAGCTAAGCGATTGCACAACCAATGGATCAGATCTAAGCTCTGCAATCTTGCCACATCCAGTCATGAATGGTGGTGGACAATTAAACATCTCACTGGAAAAGGAAGCTCCACAAATATCCCTGATGATGGGGGAGCCCAGCACATCAGTGCAAAAGATAAGGCTGAAGCGTTTGCTACAATCTTCAGCCAGAAGTGCCGAGTGAATGATCCAACCCAGTCTCCTGCGGAAGTCCCCAGCATCACAGATGCCAGTCTTCAGTCAATCTGATTGACTCCACATGACACCAAGAAATGGCTGAGGGCACTGGATACTGCAAAGGGTATGAGCCCTGACAATATTCTGAGAATAGCACTGAAGACTTGTGCTCCAGGATTTGCAGTACCCCTGGCCAAGCTGTTTCAGTACAGCTACAACACTACATCTAACTGGCTATGTGGAAAATTGCCCAGGTATGCTCTGTGCTCAAAAAGCAGGACAAATCCAACCCGGCCAATTACTGTCCCATCAGTCTACTCTTGATCAAGCTTCTTGGGTGTTGTAGGAATTGCACTCATTCAGCCAAGTGGAGTATTCCATTGCACTCCTGACTTGTGCCTTGTAGATGGTGCACAGGCTTTGGGGAGTCAGGAGGTGAGTTACAGTATTCCTAGCCTCTGACCTGCTCTGGTAGCCACAGTATTTATATGACTAGTCCAGTTCGGTTTCTGGTCAATGGTAACCCCCAGGATGTTGATAGTGGGGGATTCAGTGATGGTAATGGAAGGGGTCATCAACAGTGCTATCAAGTGACACTTGTTTAGTAATAACCTGCTCACTGATGCCCAGTTTGGGTTCCGCCAGGGCCACTCAGCTCCTGACCTCATTACAGATTTGGTTCAAACATGGAATAAAGAGCTGAACACCCGAGGTGAGGTGAGAGTGACGGCCCTTGACATCAAGGTGACTTTTGACCGAGTGTGGCATCAAGGAACCCCAGCAAAACTGGAGTCAATGGGAATCAGGGAGAAAACTCTCCACTGATTGGAGTCATACCTAGCACAAAGGAAAATGGCTGTCGTCGTTGGAGGTCAGTCATCTCAGCTCCAGGACGTCACTGCAGGAGATCCTCAGGGTAGTGTCCTAGGCCCAACCATCTTCAGCTGCTTCATCAATGACCCTCCTTCCATCATAAGGTGAGGAGTGGGGATGTTCGCTGATGATTGCACAATGTTCAGCACCATTCGTGACTCCTCACATAGTGAAGCAGTTCATGTCCAAATGCAGCAAGACCTGGGCAATATCCAAGCTTGGGCTGACAAGTGGCAAGTAACATTTGCACCATACAAGTGTCAGGCAAGGACCAACTCCAGCAAGAGGGAATCAAACCATTGCCCCTGGATGTTCAATGGCATTACCATTACTGAATCCCCCATTATCAACATCCTGGGGGTTACCATTGACCAGAGGCTGAACTGGACTAGCCATGTGGATACTTTGTCTACAAGAGCAGGTCAGATACTAGGAATCCTGCAGTGAGTAACTCATCTCCTGACTCCCCAAAGCCTGTCCACCATCTACAAGGCACAAGTCAGGTGTGCAATGGAATACTCCACTTGCCTGGATGAGTGCAATTCCCACAACACCCAAAAAGCTTGACATCATCTAAGACAAAGCAGCTGCTTGTTTGGCACCACATGCACAGACATTCACTCCCTCCAACACCAACGCACAGTATCAGCAGTGTGTACCATCTACAAGATGCACTGCAGGAATTCACCAAGGCTCCTTCAACAGCACATTCCAAACCCATGACCACTACCATCTAGAAGGACAAGGGCAGCAGATAGTTGGGAACACCATCACCTGGAAGTTGCACTCCAAACCATTCACCATCCTGGCTTGGAAATATATCACCGTTCCTTCACTGTCGCTGGGTCAAAACCCTGGAACTCCCTCTCTAACAGCACTGTGGGTGTACCTTCACCACATGGACTGCAGCAGTTCAAGAAGGCAGCTCACCAGTACCTTCTCATGGGCAACTAGGGACAGGCAATAAATGCTGGCCCAGCCACCGAAGCCCACATCCCATTAATGAATAATAAAAGAAATATACACCTGAATGGTGTAAACTGCAAGGCTATAGGCCAGGTGCTGAAAAATGTGACTAAAAATGAACAGCTTGCTTCTTTTTCTCTTTTTATGACTGGCGCTGACATTATGGGCTGAATGGTCTCTTTCTGCACCATAATGTTTCTATGGTTCTATTTCTAGGTATCTTTACGTGAGGGATGCAGCTACAATTCTATCTCTCCACTAACCTGTGTGGGGGAAAAATATCTTCTGATTGTCAGTACTGCTCAACGCTACTAAGTAGTTACTTTTGGACCTTTTATCCTCCAATTTTGAGCTCAATGCAATATTTTCATCCAAAACTTTGAATTATATCCAACTTTGGTACGTATTATTTTCAAGAGCAAAGATCGAGCTTTCCAATTTCCCATCAAATTTAAGTGCCTTAAATCTCAGAATCAAAGAATCACTGAATTGTTACAGTGTAGAAGGAGGCCATTTGGCCCATCATGTCTGCACCAGCTCTCTACGCAGTTTAACTTACTGCCAACCTCCTGCCTTTCCCCCATAACCCTTCACATTGTTTCGATTTAACTAATCACCCAATGCCCTCTCGAATGCCTCATTTGAACCCACCTCCACCACACTTCCAGGCAGTGCATTCCGAACCCTAACTATTCGCTGTGCGAAAAAGTTTTCTCTCACCTTGCAAAACACATTAAAACTGTGCCCTCTGGTTCTCGATCCGTTTATGAGTTTCTCCCTATCTACTCTGTCCAGACCCTTCATGAATTTGAGAACTTCTATCAAGTCTCGACTTAGCCTTCTCCTCTCCAAGAAAACCAGTTCCAGCTTCTCCAATCTTTCTTCATTACTGAAGTGTCTCATCCCTGGAACCATTCTCGTAAACCTCTTCTGCACCCTCTCCAATGCCTTCACATCCTTCCTATAGTGTGGTGCCAGGACTGTACACAGCTGAGGCCTAATCAGTATCTTATATAAGTTCATCATAGCCTCCCTGCTCTTATACTCTACGGCCCTATTAATGAAGCCTAGAATACTCTATTCTTCAGATACAGCTCTCTCTACCTGCCCTGCCACCTTTAATGATTGATATACACCCAGGTCTCTCTGCCCCTGCACACCTTTTAAAATAGTATCCTTTATTTTATATTGTCTCTCCATGTTCTTTGTACCAAAATGTATCACCTTATACTTTTCCATATTGAACTTTATCTGCCCACTCCACCAATATGTAAATATCCTTTAGAAGTTTTACACTATCCTCTTCACAGTTTACAATTCTCCAAAGTTTTGTGTTGTCCACAAACTTTGAAAATGTCCCCTGCACACCTAGGTCTAGATCATTTATATATATTAGGAAAAGCAAGGGTCTAAATACCAACCCATGGAGAACTCCACTACAAATCTTCTTTCAGCCTGAAAAATACCCATTAACCAGTACTCTCTGTTTTCTATCCCTCAGCCAATTTTATATCCATGTTACTACTGTCCCTTTTATTCCATGACCTATAACATTCCTCACAAGCCTGCTGTGTGGCACTGTATTGAATGCCTTTTGGAAATCCATATACACATCAACAACCCTGCCCTCATCAACCATCTCTGTTACCTCCAGCAAGTTAGTTAGGCATGATTTTCCTTAACAAATCCATGCTGACTCTTCCAAATCAATCCACATTTTTCCATGTGACGATTGATTCTAACCTGAATAATTGTTTCTAGAAGTTTCCCTACCACTGAAGTTAAATTGACTGGTTTGTAATTGCAAGGCAGATCTTTACACTTTTTTTGAACAATAACGTGATATTTGCAATTCTCCAGTCCTCTGGTACTTCCCCTGAATTCAGGGAACATTGAAAGATTATTGCCAGTGCCTCTTCAATTTCCACTCTCAATTCCTTCAATACTCTTGGATGCATCTCATCCAGTCCCGGTGCCTTATCAACTTTAAGTATCGATAGCTTATCCAATTCCTCCTCCTTATCAATTTTAAACCCTTCCAGTGACTGAGTTTCCTCCTCTGTCACCATGGCCTGGGAAACATCTGCCTCGCAGGTAAAGACAGATGCAAGGTGTTTGTTTAACACCTCAGCCATGCCTCTTACCTCGATGTGTAAATCCCCTTTTTGTTCTCTAATCTGCTCTGCTCCTCCTTTTACCACGCTTTTACTATTGATGTGCTTATAGAATACTTTGGGAATTCCTTTTATGTTAGCTGCCAGCCTTATTTCATAACCCCTCTTTGCTTTCTCACATCCCTTTTGAGCCTTCAGTATTTAGCTTGGTTCTCAATTGTACTTGCTAACTGGCACCTGTCGTAAGCACACTTTTTCTTCTTTAACTTAATTTCTATCTCCTTTGTCATCCAGGAAGCTCTGGATTTGTTTGTCCTACCCTTCCCTGTTGAGGGAACATGCCTTGACTGTGCCCAAACCATTTCCTCTTTGAAGGGAGCCAATTGTTCAGCTACTGTTTTTCCCACCAAACTTTGGTTCCAATCTATCCAGCCCAGCTCTGTTCTTGCCCCATTGAAGTCCGCTCTGTGCCGGTTAATTATTCTTACTCTGGATTGACCAATGTCATTTTCCACCATCATCCTAAACCTTATGATACAATGATCACTGTCCCCTAATTGTTCCACCACAGTCACTTGATCTACTTGGCCTGCCTCATTCCCAAGAACCAGACCTAATGGTGCCTCCTTTCTTGTGGGACTGGACACATACTGCTGTAAGAAATTCCCCTGAACACAATGTAGGGATGCTTATCCCTCACTGCCCCTTACCCGACCACTATCCCAATCTACATATGGCTAATTAAAGTCCCCCATTATAATTGCTCTATGATGTTTACACCTCCCTGTAATTTCCTTGCAGATTCATCCCTCTATATCCTTCCCACCAGCTGGTGGTCTGTATATTACACTGAATAATGTAATTGCACCCTTCTTATTCCTTAGCTCTAGCAAAATCAATTCTGTCCTTGAACCCTCTGACACATCCTCTTTCTCCAGTACTGCAATACTCTCCTTAAGCAAAAACACCACCCACCCCTAGACTTTTTTTTCTCTTTCCTATCTTTTCTGAACACCTTGTAACCAGGAATATTTAGATCTGCCCTTCCTTAAGCTGTTATCACCGCAACATCATAATCCCACAAGGCAATCGGTGCCTGTAACTCCCCAATTTTATTAACTATACTCTGTGCATTCACATACATGCAGTGTAATCCTGATATAGACTTCATTACTTGCTCCCTTACTCCAGTTCCATCTATTAACTTACTATTCTCTATGTTAGTGCTATCTACCTCACCCAGCATTCTGTGCACCCTGGCATTACTTTCTAATATTCTCTCCTGGTTTCCACACCCCCTGCTGAGTTACTTTAAATCCTCCCTAACAGCATTAGCAAAGCGGCCGACAAGGAGCTCAGTCCCGGCTCTGTTCAGATGCAACCCGTCCAGCTTGTACAGGTGCCATCTTCCCCCAGAGCCAGTCCCAGTGTCTGTCCTTCCTGCAGCATCTTTCCAGCCACCCATTCATCTGTCTTATCTCCCTATTTCTGTTCTCACTTGCACTGGGAATAATCTGGAGATTACCGCTTTAGAGGTCCTTTTTGCTCATTTTCTACCTAGCTCCCTAAATTCTGATGGCAGGACCACATCCCCCTTCCTAACTATGTCAATAGTGCGAATGTGGACCACGACCTCTGGCTGTTAGCTCTCCCAGTCAAGAAAGTCCTGACCCAAGCACCAGGGAGGCAACAAACCATCTTGGAGTCACATTGACATCCGCCGGAACACCTGTCTGCTCCCCTAAATAAAGAATCCCCTATCAGCGCTGCCTTTCTGCTCTTCTTCCTCCCCTCCTGTACAACTGGGCCATCGGGTGGTGCCACAGGTTTAACTCCTGCTGCACTCCTCCAAGGATCCATCACCCTCACTGATATCCAGGATGGAAAACCTCTGGGGTCTCCTGCACTACCTGCCTGTTTCTCTTGGGCTGCCTGGGGGTCACCCATTCCCTATCAGCCTGCTTGCCCCTAACTTGTGGTGTGACCACCCATCTGACTCTCCACGGAGTTCTCTGCCTCACAGATGAAGCTCAGTGACTCCAGCTTCTGCTTGAGCTCTGAACCGCGGAGTTCAACCTTGTGCAGCCGGTGACACTTCCTGCACATGGGCTCACGAGAAGTGTCCACCGACTCGCCATATGCCACAGGACAGGCAATCTGCTTGTCTGAGCTGTCCAGACATGCCTTATCCCTAAACGTTTAAATCACGTTTTTTATTTAAACTTTAGTTACTTTTACTTACAGTAACTTACTTTAACCTTACTCTTGTATTATTAACTCTAAACTGGAGATTAGTAAAAAGTAAAAAGTCATTGCCCTTACTTACAAGTCAGCTCCCTCTCCTGTGCCTATAAATCCTTACTTACCCTGTGCTTGTTTAAAAATATATGTTTCTGTACTCGGGCTGTTTTCAATCCCACACCTGTCTCTCCACTCGTGCTGTTTTATCCCCTGAACCTCCACTGTTTTATCTCATGAACTCTCACTGCTTTATCTCCCAAACCCTCACTGTTTTATCTCCTGAACTCTCGCAGTTTTATCACCTGAACTCTGGCTGTTTTATCATCTGAACTCTCGCTGTTTTATCTTCTGAACTCGCAATGATTTATCTCCCGAACTCTCACTGTTTTATCACCTGAACTCTCACTGTTTATTCACCTGATCTCTTAATGTTTTATCACCTGAACTCTCGGTGTGTTATCACCTGAATGCTCACTGTTTTATCTACTAAGCTCTCGCTGTTTTATTCCCTGACCTGTGGCTGTTTTTTCTCCTGAGCTCTCAGTGTTTGATCTCCTGAATTCTCAATGACTTATCTACTGAACTCTCGCTGTTTTATCACTTGAACTCTCAATGTTTTTGCTCCTGAACTCTCAATGTTTGATCTCCTGAATTCTCAGTGTTTTATCCCCTGAACTCTCGCTGTTTTACCCCCTGAACTCTCACTGTTTTATCTCCCGAACTCTTGTCATTTTATCTCCTGAACTCTCACTGTTTCATACTCTGAATTCACGCAGTTTTATCTCCTGAACTCTCGCTATATTATCTCCCGAATTCTTGTCATCTTATCTCATGAACTTTCAGTTTTATCCCTTGAAATCTCGTTACTTTGTCTCGTGAAGTCTCATTGTTTTATCCCCTAAACTATTGCTATTTTTTTCTCCTGAACTTTCAGTGTTTTATCCCCTGAACTCTCGCTGTTTTATCACCTGACCTCTCGCCGATTTATCCCCTGAACTCTCGCTGATTTATCCCCTGAACTCTTGATGTTTTATCATCTGAACTCTCGCTGTTTTATCACCTGAACCCTCACTGTTTTATTCCCTGAACTGTCGCTGTTTTATCCCCTGAGCTCTCGCTGCTTTATCTCCTGATCTCTCGCTGTTTTATCTCCTGAACTCTTGCTGTTTTATCTCCTGATCTCTCGCTGTATTATCTCCTGATCTCTCGCTGTTTTATCTCCTGAACTCTTGCTGTTTTATCTCCTGATCTCTCGCTGTTTTATCTTCTGAACTCGCAATGATTTATCTCCCGAACTCTCACTGTTTTATCATCTGAACTGTCGCTGTTTTATCCTCTGAACTCTCAGTGTGATATCACCTGAACGCTCACTGTTTTATCTACTAAGCTCTCGCTGTTTTATTTCCCGAACTGTTGCTGTTTTTTCTCCTGAGCTCTCAGTGTTTGATCTCTTGAATTCTCAATGATTTATCTACTGAACTCTCGCTGTTTTATCTCCTGACTCTCGCTGTTTTATCACTTGAACTCTCAATTTTTTTGCTCCTGAACTCTCAATGTTTGATCTCCTGAATTCTCAGTGTTTTATCCCCTGAACTCTCGCAGTTTTACCCCCTGAACTCTCGCTGTTTTATCTCCCGAACTCTTGTCATTTTATCTCCTGAACTCTCACTGTTTTATCTCCTGAATTCTCGATGTTTTAGCTCCTGAACTCTGAATGTTTTGTCTCCCAAACTCTTGCTATATTATCCCCTGAGCTCTCGCTGTTTTATCACCTGCACACTCAGTGTTTGATCTCCTGAATTCTCAATGTTTTATCTTCTGACCTCTCAATGATTTATCTCCTGAACTCTTGCTGTTTTATCCCATGAACTGACACTGTTTTATCCCCTGAACTCTCCCTGTTTTATCACCTGAAACCTCGCTGTTTTATCCCCTGAACTCTCACTGTTTGACCTCCTGAATTCTCGCTGTCTTATCTCCTGAACTTACACTGTTTTACCCCCTGAACTCTCGCTGTTTTATCTCCCAAACTCTCGCTGTTTTATCACCAGAACTCTTGCTGTTTTATCTCCTGAACTCTCGCTGTTTTATCACCAGAACTCTTGCTGTTTTATCTCCTGAACTCTCACTGTTTTATCCCCTGAACTCTCAAATTTGATCTCCTGAACTCTCGCTGTTTTACCCCCTAAACTCTTGCTGTTTTATCCCCTGAACTCTCTCACTGTTTTACACCCTAAACTCTTGCTGTTTTATCCCCTGAACTCTCAATGTTTGATCTCCAGATCTCTCGCTGTTTTATCCCCTGATCTCTCGCTGATTTATCTCCTGATCTCTTGCTGTTTGACCTCCTGAATTCTCGCTGTCTTATCTCCTGAACTTTCGCTGCTTTACCCTCTGAACTCTCGCTGTTTTTCCTCCCGAACCCTCGCTGTTATATCATCTGAACTCTCGCAGTTTTATCTCCTGATCTCTCGCTGTTTTATCTCCTGAGCTCTCGCTGTGTTATCTCCTGAACTCTCGCTCTTTTATCTCCTGAATTCTCGATGTTTTAGCTCCTGAACTCTGAATGTTTTGTCTCCCAAACTCTTGCTATATTATCCCCTGAGCTCTCGCTGTTTTATCACCTGCACACTCAGTGTTTGATCTCCTGAATTCTCAATGTTTTATCTTCTGACCTCTCAATGATTTATCTCCTGAACTCTTGCTGTTTTATCCCATGAACTGACACTGTTTTATCCCCTGAACTCTCCCTGTTTTATCACCTGAAACCTCGCTGTTTTATCCCCTGAACTCTCACTGTTTGACCTCCTGAATTCTCGCTGTCTTATCTCCTGAACTTACACTGTTTTACCCCCTGAACTCTCGCTGTTTTATCTCCCAAACTCTCGCTGTTTTATCACCAGAACTCTTGCTGTTTTATCTCCTGAACTCTTGCTGTTTTATCACCAGAACTCCTGCTGTTTTATCTCCTGAACTCTCACTGTTTTATCCCCTGAACTCTCAAATTTGATCTCCTGAACTCTCGCTGTTTTACCCCCTAAACTCTTGCTGTTTTATCCCCTGAACTGTCGCTGTTTTATCCCCTGATCTCTTGCTGTTTCATTTCCTGATCTCTCGCTGTTTTATCTGCTGATCTCTCGCTGTTTTCTCACCTGAACTCTCAATGTTTTATCCCCTGAACTCTCAATGTTTGATCTCCAGATCTCTCGCTGTTTTATCCCCTGATCTCTCGCTGATTTATCTCCTGATCTCTTGCTGTTTGACCTCCTGAATTCTCGCTGTCTTATCTCCTGAACTTTCGCTGCTTTACCCTCTGAACTCTCGCTGTTTTTCCTCCCGAACCCTCGCTGTTATATCATCTGAACTCTCGTTGTTTTATCTCCTGATCTCTCGCTGTTTTATCTCCTGAGCTCTCGCTGTGTTATCTCCTGAACTTTCGCTGTTTTATCTCCTGATCTCTCGTTGTTTTATCTCCTGAACTCTTGCTGTTTTATCTCCTGATCTCTCGCTGTTTTATCTTCTGAACTCTCAATGTTTTATCTCCTGAACTGTCAATGTTTTATCCCCTGAACTCTCAATATTTGATCTCCTGAACTTTCGCTGTTTTACCCCCTAAACTTTTGCTGTTTTATCCCCTGAACTCTCTCACTGTTTTACCCCCTAAACTCTTGCTGTTTTATCCCCTGAACTATCGCTGTTCTATCCCCTGATCTCTTGCTGTTTTATTCCCTGATCTCTTGCTGTTTTATCGCCTGATCTCTCACCGTTTTATCCCCTGAACTCTCGCTGTTTTATCACCTGAACTCTCACTGTTTTATCCCCTGAACTCTCGCTGTTTTATCCCCTGAACTCTCGCTGTTTTATCCCCTAAACTCTCACTGCTATATCCCCTGAGCTCTCGCTGCTTGACCTCCTGAATTCTCACTGTCTTATCTCCTGAACTTTCACTGCTTTACCCCCGATCTCTCATTGTTTTACCTCAGGAACTCTCGCTGTTTTATGTCCTGAACTCTCACTGTTTTATCCCCTGATCTCTCACTGTTTTATCTCCTGAACACTCACTGTTTTATCTCCTGAGTTCTCAATGTTTGATTTCCAGAAATCTCGCTGTATTATCTCCCGAACTCTCAATGTTTCATCTCCTGAACTCTCGCTGTTTTATCACCTTATCTCTTGCTGTTTTATCCCCTGAACTCTCACTGTTTGATTTCCTGAACTCTCACTGTCTTATCTCCCAAACTCTCACTGTATTATCCCCTAAGCTTTCACTGTTTTATCAGCTAAACTCTCAGTGTTTGATATCCTGAATTCTCGCTGTTTTATCTCCTGAACTCTCTCTGTTTTACCCCCTGAACTCTCGCTGTTTTATCTCCCAAACTCTCAATGTTTGATCTTCTGAACTCTCACTGTTTTTTCCCTGAACTCTCGCTGTTTTATCCTCTGAACTCTTGCTGTTTTATCCCCTGATCTCTGGCTGTTTTTTTCCCTGAACTCCCACTGTTTTATCCTCTGAACTTTCGCTGTTTTTTCTCCCAAACTCTCGCTGCATTATCTCCTGAATTCTCATCTTTTTATCTCCTGAACTCTCACTGTTTTATACCCTAAACTCTTGCTATTTTATCTCATGAACTTCCAATGTTGTATTCGCTAAACTCTCACTGTTTTATCTCCTGAACTCGCAATGTTTTATCACCTGAATTCTTGCTGTTTTATTCCCTAAACTGTCGCTGTTTTATCCTCTGAACTCTCACTGTTTTATCACCTGAACTCTCAGTGTTTGATCTCCTGAATTCTCGCTGTTTTATCCCTTGAACTTGTGCTGTTTTATCAGCTGATCTCTCGCCGTTTTATTCCCTGAACACTCGCTGTTTTAGCCCCTGAACTCTCACTGTTTGATCTCCTGAACTCTTGCTGTTTTACTCCTGAACTTATTGTTTTATCTCCTGAACTCTCGCTGTTTTATCTCCTGAACCCATGCTGTTTTATCACCTGCGCTCTCAATGTTTTATCCCTTGAACTCTCAATGTTTGATCTCCTGAACTCTCGCTGTTTTATCCCCTGAACTCTCGCTGTTTTATCCCCTGAACTCTCGCTGTTTTATCCCCTGAACTCTCGCTGTTTTTTTCCCTGAAGTCTCACTGTTTTATCCTCTGAACTCTCGTTGTTTTATCTCCCAAACTTTTGCTGTATTATCTCCCAAATTTTCTTTGTTTTATCTCCTGAACTCTCACTGTTTTATCCCCTAAACTCTTGCTACTTTATCTCTTGAACTTTCAACGTTTTATTCACTGAACTCTTGCTGTTTTATCACCAGAACTCTCAATGTTTTATCACCTGAGCTCTGGCTGGTTTATTCCCTAAATTGTTGCTATTTTATCCCCTGAACTCTCAGTGTTTGATCTGCTGAACTGTCGCTGTTTTATCCCCTGAACTCTTGATGTTTTATCCCCTGAACTCTCGCTGTTTTACCACCAGCTACCCAAGTGCAATTAGAGATGGGCAATAAATGCTGACCTAGCTAGTGGAACCCACATCCAGGAATGAATTTTAAAAATTTACAAAGCTAAACTGAGTCTGGAGCATCATCATTTTGTCCTTGATTGATACAGCAAATTCAGCCTTCGGGCTGCAAACACGTTTCTTGAATAAAAAACAATTATAATGAAAGGTAAAAAAAAAATTACGGAATCCAATAGAGAATTCAGGAGGAACTTTGCCCAGAGATTGTTGAGAATGCAAAACTGCTACTTAGGATTAGTTGCAATGAATGGCATAGATGGATTTAAGGGGAAGCTAGATAAGTACATGAGGTAGAAAAGAGTGGGAGAGTATGTTCATAGGGTTGGATGAAGAAAATAGAGTGGGTGAAGGCACGTACACTGGTATAGACCGGTTAGGGCGTACAGTCAGAATCTGTGCTGTAAGTTCTATAGAATTCTATTTAATTCTTCAGCAGTGATGCACATTGCTTTGATTAGCATATAAGTGCAGCAATATAAAATTTTTAAAAGAGATGCTGATTTAAGCTGTTATAAAACAGGGGGAAAGCATCTTCTGTTTTACAAAGGGCCATATGGCATTCAAAAAAAATTCTGTGAAACTAATTCACTACGCTAGTGTAGAAATTACTATTCACCATATTAATATCCAGATGCTTAACTTGTCCCTGCTTCTATTCACCCTGGAAGAAGGAACCTGTTTAAAGCCTCCATTAAAACAGTGATCACTGAAATAACACACACAGAATTCCAAGGCTATTGTAGTTTAAATAGCCTGTAATGGATGAACAAGCATGGGTATATGAACACATGATTGTTCCAGTTTAACATAATGCTGAGCAGAAGGGTAGTCACTGACGTGATTATGATTCTTGATGTATACATAGCTAAATTGCTTTTACATTGGTCTCAGAGGGGCTGTTAGTGCTGCTGGTTGTGGCTCAGTGTTAGCACTCCACTCTCAGACTCAAGAAGGTGATGAGTTCAACTCCCACTCCAGAGACTGGAGCACAATAACTAACACAGTTGTTCAGAGGTGGCATCGTTCAGAAATAAGCACCTGATCTCTCAAATGGAAGTAAAGCATACCATACCTTAAAAAGGCGAGCAGTGATTGGTGAAAATTGGCTTTCCCCAGGATTTAGGACCTTAGGGAGGGGGTTCCATCATGAGGGGCGGGGTGGGTGATTTTGGGCCAGCGGCAGCAGTAGCACTCAGTCCTGACTCGAAGCGGGGTGGGTGCAGCGGGTCACTCAGGCCTGAGTCCGGAGGGTCAGGTCCGACAAGCCTGATGAGAACGCGGGGTCCTGGGAAGCCGGAGGAAGAGGGTGGGGTGGGTCTGGAATGCCACTCTTCTGGTCTCCTCAGAACCACCACCTCCCCTCACCCCAACCCTCAACTCCCTGGGTCTCATCAGCTCTCCTCCTCCTGACCCCCCTCACCATTCCTCTGGCAAAGTTGCCCTTATCCTAATCGCTGATGCTTGCACAATATTCAGCACCAATCATGACTCTGCAGGTACTGAAACAGTCTGTTCCCACCTGCAGCACATGCTGGACAACATTCAGGCTTAGGTTGAGAAGTGGTGATTGATATTCATGCCATACAAGTGCCAAGCAATGACCACCCCCGATACAGGAGAATCTAACCATCTCCCCTTGACATTCAATGGCATTACCATTACTGAATCCCCCACTATCATCATCCTGGGATTAAAGTGAACTGGTCTAGCCATATGAATACTATGGATACAAGAGCAATTCAGAGGCTAGGAATTCTATGTCGAATAGCTCACCTCCTTACTCCCCAAAGCTTGCCCACCATCTACAAGGCACAAGTCAGCATTGTGTTGGAATACTTCCCACTTGCCTGAATGAATGCAGCTCCCACAACACTCAAGAATTGTGACACCATAAAGCAGCCCGCTTGATCGGTGCCCCATCCATAAACATTCACTCCCTCCAGCACCAACACCGTGGGCGAGGCAGCACCCCAGCCAGAAGCCCATCGACTCGCGGTGGAAGAGGAAGATCGCGACGATGGGCAGGTGTGGAAAATCCCGCTGAGGGACTGCAGCAGGTGGAGGGGGAACCAACAAGAGGGAAAAACATACTTGACCCCATCCTTGAAAACCTGCCTGCTGCAGGTGCATCTGTCCATGACAGTATCAGCACTGCACAGTCATTGTGGAGATGAAGTCCCATCTTCACATTGAGTATACCCTCCATTGTATTATGTGGCACTACTACCATGCTAAATGGGATAGATTTCGAATAGATCAAGCAACTCGAAACTGGGCAGACCTAAAAATGAGGACTACTTGCATGCCACACAGCATAAGCAACAAGTTGAGTGTCTATCAAGGGATTCCACAACCAATGAATCAGATCTAAGCTCTGCAGTCCTGCCACTTCCAGTCATGAATGGTAATGGACAATTAAATAACACACTGGAGGAGGAGGCACAACTAATATCTCCATCCTCAATGATGGAGGAGCCCAGCACATCAGTGCAAAAGATAAGGCTGAAACATTAGCAACAATCTTCAGCCAGAGGTGCCAAGTGGATGATCCTTCTCGGCCTCCTCTGGAGGTCCCCAGCAGCACAGATGCCAGTCTTCAGCCAATTCAATTCAATCCATGTGATATCAAGAAACAACTGAAGGCACTGGATACTGCAAAGGCTATGGGCCCTGACAACATTCCAGTAATAATACTGAAGACTTGTGCTGCAGAATATGCCGCGACCCTAACTAGGCTGTTCCAGTGCAGCTACAACACTGGCATCTACCCGGCTATGTGGAATATTGCCCAGCCAATTACCACCCCATCAGTCTGCTCTCCAACATCAGTAAAGTAATGGGAGGGGTCATCAACAGTGCTGTCAAGCACCACTTGTTTAGCAATAACCTGCTCACAGATGCTCAGTTTGAGTTCTACCAGGGTCACTCAGCTTCTGATCTCATTACAGCCTTGGTTTAAACAAGGACAGAAGAGCTGAACTCCAGTGGTGAGGTGAGAGTGACTGCCCTTGACATCAAGGCAGCATTTGACCGAGTGTGGCATCAAGGAGCCCTAGTGATATTGGAGTCAATGAGAATCAGCACAAAGGAAGATGGTTGTGGTTGTTGGAGGTCAATCACCTCAGTTCCAGGACATCACTGCAGGTTCCTCAGGGTAGTGTCCGAGGCCCAACCATCTTCAGCTGCTTCTTCAATGACTTTCCTTCCATTATAAAGTCAGAAGAAAGGATGTTCGCTGATGATTGCGCAATGTTCAGCAACATTTGCGACTCCTCAGATACTGTTCAAATGCAGCAAGACCTGAGCAATATCCAGACTTGGACTGACAAGTGGCAAATAACATTTGCGCCACACAAGTGCTAGGCAATGACCATCTGCAATAAGAGAGAATCCAACCATCGCCCCTTGACATCCAATGGCATTACCATTGCTGAATCCCCCACTATCAAAATCTGGGGGTTTACCATTGACCAGAAACTGAACTGGACTCGCCATATAAATACTGTGGCTACAAGAGCAGGTCAGAGGATAGGAATCCTGCAGTAAGTAACTCACCCCCTGACTCCCCTAAGTCTGTCCACCACCTACAAAGTGTAAGTCAGGAGTTTGATGGAATACTCCCCACTTGCCTGAATGAGTGCAACTCCAACAACACTGAAGAAGCTTGACATCGTCCAGGACAAAGCAGCCCGCTTGATTGGCACCACATCTACAAACATTCACTCCCCCGACCACCGACGCACAGTAGCAGCAGTGTGTACCATCTACAAGATGCACTGCATGAATTCACCAAGGGTCCTTAGACAACACCTTCCAAACCCACGATCACTATCATCCAGAAGGACAAGGGCAGCAGATACAGGGGAACACCACCACCTAGAAATTCGCCTCCAATTAACTCGCCACCCTGTCTTGGGAATATATTGCCGTTCCTTCATTGTTGCTGGGTCAAAGTTCTGGAACTCCCTCCCTAACAGCACCGTGGGTGTACCTACACCACATGGGCTGCAGCAGTTGAAGAAGGCAGCTCACCACCACCTTCTCAAGGGCAACTAGGAATGGGCAATAAACACTGGCCTAGCCAATGACGCCCACATCCCGTAAATGAAATTACAAAATTTAAGCCATTATATAGAACGTCTTCACATATCTCAATCAATTACTTCAACAAAAACTCAGTGTTGTAAGTAATCAAGAATGGTAGGCCTTGTGGGCACAGCAAAATATCATATACTGTCAAAGGTGAATGATCAGCTTGTCTGTCAGCCACAACAAGCTTACACAAGTGCTCCACCTGACATCAATGTTATTTGGAATCTATTCTACAACTCAGAAGAGCTGATTCTGTCCAAGCTGTTTGGTGACATCGTTTTGTCCATTCAGTAGTGGGTCTAGCAGGGTGATTGAAGGCTGGCACTTAGGGCCCTCATCTCTGAGTAATGTACTGGCCCTTTAAGAAATTTCACCTTTAAGATGAAAATATGGTCCTTTTCAGAGCCTTGCCTTTAAAAGTTAATTGGCTCCAGATATTTCCCCCAGCCAGATGAGCGTAAAAGGTAAAGTTCAAGAGAGGCATTGGAGAGACTGAGAGGAATTGGGTGTTGCTTACGGTGAAAGGAGGCTCTGAGATGGTAGATTTCATAAGATAAAAAGTCAGAAGTTGATCTATGTCCCTAACGCGGAAAGAAAGAGACCAATCCGAATATAGGGAGCTCTCCAAGAAGCCCACAGAGCTGCACAAGACAAGGTCACTCAGATTTTTGAGGTCCAATAGGAGGACACCCTACTATTGGTCAATTTGAATGCCCAGAGGTGGATAGATGTTCAGCAGCATTCATAACTCCTCAGATACTAAGGCAGTCTATATCCAAATGCAGCAAGACCTGGACAATATCCAGGCTTGGGCTGACAAGTGGCAAGTAACATTTGGCTATGCACAAGTGTAAGGCAACGACCATCTCCAACAAGAGAGAATCCAACCATTGCCCCTTGATGTTCAATGGCATTACCATCACTGAATCCCTCACTACCAACATCCTGGGTGTTGCCATTGACCAGAGGCTGAACTGGACTAGCCATGTGGATACTGTGGCTACCAGAGCAGGTCAGAGGCTAGGAACTGTGCGATGAGTAACTCACCTCCTGACTCTCCAAAGCCTGTTCACCATCTACAAGACACAAGTCAGGAGTGTGATGGAATACTCCCCACTTGCCTGGATGAGTGCAGCTCCCACAACACTCAAGAAGCTTGACACCATCCAGGACAAAGCAGCCCACTTGATTGGCACCACATCCACAAACATTCACTCCCTCCACCACCAACGCACAGTTGTAGCAGTGTGTACCATCTACAAGACGCACTGCAGGAAATCACCAAGGCTCCTTCGACAGCACCTTCCAAACCCATGGCCACTACCATCTAGAAGGACAAGGGCAGCAGATAGATGGGAGCACCACCACCTGGAAGTTCCCCTCCAAGTCACTCACCATCCTGGCTTGGAAATATATCGTCGTTCCTTCACTGTCATTGGATCAAAATCCTGGAATTCTCTTCATAACAGCACTGCGGGTGTATCTACACCACATGGACTGCAGTGGTTCAAGAAGGCAGCTCACCACTACCTTGTCAAGGCCAACTAGGGATGGGCAATAAATGCTGGCCCAGCCAGCAAAGCCCACATCCCGTGAATGAATTAAAAAAAAAAGAGGTTGTTGAATTGGGACAGCAGTGAGGCCAGTGAGATGATGGTTCAGGAATCCCTTTCCCCAACCCCGGCAACACTTGTTGTTCCTTATTGACACTTTCCACTCCTATTTCTCCTGTAGTAGAATTAAGTTGGGCTGTTAATATTCTCTACACACCTCAATGTATTCTAAACAGATGTTAATCTAAGTTCCTTTTGTTAAGAAAGTGTTAACTGAAGCGGAAAGAATCATTCCTCAGGAACTTTCTCCCACAGGCCACCGTCATGTGCAGAAAAAGATATTGGTAATCTTCAAACTTGCTCGGGGCTTATACTTTTGCTCTGTCAGCCATGGCTCAGTGGTTAATGTACTTGAATTTGAGTTACTGGATGTGGGTTGAAGTCTCACTTCAGAGGCTTGAGCACAAAAAATCTAGCCTGACACTTTGCATTGTATTGAGGGAGTGCTGCATGGTTAGAGATACTGTCTTTAGGATCAGACATTAAACAAGCCACTGGGGTGGAGACCGTAGCGTACTGATAATTTCACTGAGCTAGTAGCCCAGAGGTTTAAATCCCTGGTTCAAATCCCACTAGGGCAGCTGGTGGAATTTAAATTTGATCAACAAAAATCTGAATTGAGAGGCTAGTCTCAGTAATAGTGATCAAGAAACTATCATCAATTGTCATTAAAATCCCATCTGGTTCACTAGTGTCCTTTAGAGGAGGAAATCTGCTGTCCTTACATGCTCAGGTCTACATGTGACTCTAGGTCCACAGCAATCTGGTTGAGTCTTACCTGCCCTCAGGAATGGCCCAGCAAGTCACTCAGTTCAAAGACAGTTAGGGTGAGGCAACAAATACTGGATTTGCCAATGATGCCCACATCCCATGAAAGAATAGCTAAAAGAATCAAGGGCCTGCCTGCTCTCCCAGTACCATGAGATCTTTTATGCTCGACTATTTTTGAAGAAGAGCAGATAATTCTCCCTGGTGTTCTGGCCAACACTTATCCTTAAATCAACATCATTGTTGTGTGTGGGAGCTTGCTGTTACCATGTTCCCTACATTACAAGAGTTTTTTAAAATTCATTCACAGGATGTGGGCTTCATTGGTTGGGCCAGCTTTTATTGCCCATCCCTAGTTGCCCTTGTGAAGGTGGTGGTGAGCGGTACAGCTGCAGTCCGTGTGGTGTAGGTACATCCACAGTGCTATTAGGAAGGGAGTTCCAGGATTTTGACCCGACGACAGTGAAGGAACGGCGATATATTTCCAAGTCAGGATGATGTGTGACTTGGAAGGGAACTTCCAGGTGATGATATCCCAAGCTATCAGCTGCCCTTGTCCTTGTAGATAGTAGTGGTCAAGGGTTTGTAAGGTGCTGTCTAAGGAGCCTTGGTGAATTCCTGCAGTGCATCTTGTAGATGGTCCACACTATAGTCCAGAAGTACTTTATTGATTGTCAAGCACTTAGAAGTCCTCTGACCTGCTCTTGTAGCCACAATCTTTCATAATATTTATATGGCTGGTTCAGTTCAGTTTCTGGTCAGTGGTAACCCCCAGAATGTTTATAGTGGAGTGTTCAGTGACATTCAAGGGAAAACAGTTAGATTAACTTTCATTGTGAGTCATGTATGCAAGTTCTCCAACTGTGTAATACTACTACCAACTTCTCAAATCTTTAATAAATAAACCTATGTGTTTTTTGTATTAACCAATCCCTTATGTGTGCTTGGTGCCTTGATATTTACCTACAAAGTAACCACGAGAAAGAAAAACAATTAAAACTGAGATTGATAGGAAAGGGTATTTTGTTAGGCAAGGGTGCTAAGGGTTATGAAACCAAGGGACGTTGGTATAGTTAAAATACCAATCAGCTGTAATCTAACCTAATAGCAGAGCAGATTTGAAAGGTTGAATTATCTATTCACTCCTGTTCTTATATTCATAAAAACCCTAGATTGAGATGTCCTTGAAAAGAGGTGCTCAAGAATAACTCTGTCTTCTTGGACTCACTTAGCTCATCTGATCTCAAGATTTCTCCCATTGCATATCTAGAAACTTGAAAATTCAATTTTCACCCTCAACAAGCCTTTGACTTGGAGACCAGCAGCAATTATTGTCAGGTGATCAATAAATTCTATTTCAAACAGCAAATATAGATTTAAGAACATTCCATCCTGCTTAGTGAAGAGGGAGATATGGTAGCAAGTAGAACCCCTTGAAAACAGAAAAGTTGCTGAATAAAAAAAATAAACAATTTGTCTTTACATAGTAACTCCCTCATTTTCAGAACATTCCAAGGTGTGTTACAGTCAATGAGCTGCTAGTCATTGTTATTATATTAGAGAAACGCAACAGTAACTTTAATGGTCAGTTTTGGTGAAGGTTAAAGGACAAATCTTTGGCAGATCACTGGGAGAACTCCACTGCTCTTCCTCAAATAGTTCCCTGTAATATTTTACTCCAACTAAGAGGGCAGACAGGGCCAAGGTTCAAAAGACAGCACCTCCAACAGAGCAGTATCTACTCAGTACTGAAATGCCAGCTGGATTATGAGCTGAATTCCACAGTGGGATTTCAACCTACAATCTGACTCAAGTGAGAATGCAACCTCTGAGACAAACTGATTAAAAATAAAATGTTTATTTACTTTACAAAACATACAACAGATTAAAAATATCACAGAGCTATAAATTCAGATAAACCTGATTTTCTCCAATTGAGCTATTGCACTTCTAGGGTGAAGTTTAATGAAAGGTTGATATGTTTCCAATTCTTACTATCCTCCTGCTTTCTTTGTTATGTAGAGCCTAGCAACCAGTGACTAATTTCCCTCTTCCTCCTTATTTATTGTTGCTTCAAATCTCATTTAATTTGTGTCTCTTTGGGCTTTCTTCTTATCACAATATTCATTTATTTACGAAGCTCCATCTTTATTAAAACATAATACCCAGCAGACACAATGTTTTTGGAATACCCTCATGCCAATTAGGTATCACCAATCTTTAGCAAACACATTTCACATAGCCAATGGCAATAAGAAAGAAAAGATGCAGGATTCCAAAGGCCAGTGGGAAAAGCTGTTAACTACTTCCCATCTTTGTTTTCAAGTCTCTCCATGGTCTCGCTCCTCCTTATCTCTTTAACCTCCTCTTGCCCTACAACCTTGCAAGATCTCCACACTCTTCTAATTCCGATCAGGTGAGTCACTGGGGATTCCCCTGAGTGACGGGCCTCCTAATGTCTTGTCCAGTGTACTTCTGCATCCCAAGGATGCTTGGGCCACCAACCCAGGAATCCCCAACTCTCTTCCTTTTTGCATGAGTCACACAAACTGAAGCGCACAGCAGACCCTTTCCAGAGTAGACTAGGCTTCTGTATGCCTCACTTCAATGACAATGTCATCAACAGTGCAGCACTCCCTCAGTACTGCGTTGTGAGACTAGATGATCTGCTAAATTCACTGGAGTGCACCTAAAGTCCATGGGTTAATAGTCAAGAGTGTTACAACTGAGCCATGCCTAGCCACTGTATATATGAGCCTTGGTTAAGTTCAGTGCCAACAACTTTCCCCTTGTTATCTTCCTACCTAACTTAAGAAACCTCATCTTTTTCACTGTGTGTTTAGCCCTCATCCTGTTGAGTTTGCTCCTCCTTTTTATTATCTTTATCTCCTAAATATGAAGCCCTTGGAACACTTGGACATAGCTAGAGAAATCCAATTTGTTGAGGCAATAAGGCAAATTCTATTTTTATTTTGCAGTGCTCTTGGAATTTTCCTGGTGCTATAGTGATTATGGTACTGGTTTAAAAAGGCGGAATAAGTCAAAATCTGTTGTTATTGCATGGATTTCTTGGATTTTTACTGGTGTTATGGGGAATCACATTCTGCAGGCATCATCCATTTTTCTGTAGATATTGTAAATTAGTGGTCTTGTTCATTATTAACACCACATTGTGTGGTTTAAATCCCACAATCTAACTGTAAGTCAGTCTGTGTGTCACTGCATTATTTCTATCGAATGTTTCTTAGATATTTGTGTCACCACATCATAGCCTGGTTGCTGGAATTCTCATTTCTTTGCAAATCAGTTTGAGAATAATGGTTGAAGGATAGACGTACTGAACCTATAAACCATTGGAACACCCTCACGCCCCTGATGGTTTTGTGGGTAAATGCAACTCAGTACTAATCGTTACCATAAGTCAACTAACCACCATACCTATAACCACTAACCATCACCACAAACACTTACCATAACTATCACTGCCACTACGAACACCAGTAAGGATTACAAATTGGAAGGAATCAAGGAATCCACCCAGGGCACACTTCTATATTTCAGGTGCATGTACCGCACAAATTTTCAACCAAATAGAAAATCACGAGGTGTTTGCCAGGGGTGTAAGGGAGTTTGGGGTGTGGGGTGCATTGAGGGATTGGTCCCTGAGTTCCCAATTCACGGGGTGGGAACCTTCACATGAGCGTCGAGCATGAAAACATTTTTGGGTGTTAGCCGTGATTCAGTGGGCAGTACTGTTGCCTCATAACCAGAAATTTATGGCTTCAAGCCCCCACTCCAAGTACATGAGCACATCATCTCGGGTTGCAGTGCCTTGCTGAGGGAGCAGTACACTGATAGAGATGCGATATTTTTAGGTGAATCATTAAATGAAGATCCCACCCGGCCTCTCAGGTGGATGCAAAGGATCAAGAGGTGCTACTTCGAAGAAGAACAGGTACAAGCCAGGTATCCTGGTATCCTAGCTGATATTTATCCCAAAACCAACAACGCTAGTAGCCTACGAAAAATTCAGCAGGTCTGGCAGCATTGGCGGAGAAGAAAAGAGTTGACGTTTCGAGTCCTTATGACCCTTCAACAGAACTAGGTGAATCCAAGGAGAGGGGTGAAATATAAGCTGGTTTAAGGTGTGTGGAGGGGGGGGTGTTGGGTGGGGGGAGAGAAGTGGAGGGGTGTGATGTGGTTGTAGGGACAAGCAAGCAGTGATAGGAGCAGATCATCAAAAGATGTCACAGACAAAAGAACAAAAGAACACAGAGGTGTTGAAGTTGATGATATTATCTAAACGAATGTGCTAATTAAGAATGGATGGTAGGGCACTCAAGGTATAGCTCTAGTGGGGGTGGGGGGAGCATAAAAGATTTAAAAATATTTAAAAATAATGGAAATAGGTGGGAAAAGAAAAATCTATATAAATTATTGGAAAAAACCAAAGGAAGGGGGAAGAAACAGAAAGTGGGTGGGGATGGAGGAGGGAGTTCAAGACCTAAAGTTGTTGAATTCAACAGTTAGTCCAGAAGGCTGTAAAGTGCCTAGTCGGAAGATGAGGTGCTGTTCCTCCAATTTGTGTTGGGCTTCACTGGAACAATGCAGCAAGCCAAGGACAGACATGTGCGCAAGAGAGCAGGGTGGAGTGTTAAAATGGCAAGCGACAGGGAGGTTTGGGTCATTCTTGTGGACAGACCGCAGGTGTTCTGCAAAGCGGTCGCCCACTTTACGTTTGGTCTCTCCAATGTAGAGGAGACCACATTGGGAGCAAGGAATACAGTAGACTAAGTTGGGGGAAATGCAAGTGAAATGCTGCTTCACTTGAAAGGAGTATTTGGGCCCTTGGATGGTGAGGAGAGAGGAAGTGAAGGGGCAGGCGTGGGCATGGGGAGGTGCCATAGGTGGGGGTTGAGGAGTAGGGGGTGATGGAGGAGTGGACCAGGGTGTCCCGGAGGGAATGATCCCTATGGAATGCTGATAGGGGGGGTGAAGGGAAGATGTGTTTGGTGGTGGCATCATGCTGGAGTTGGCGGAAATGGCGGAGGATGATCCTTTGAATGCAGAGGCTGGTGGGGTGATAAGTGAGGACAAGGGGGACACTATCATGTTTCTGGGAGGGAGGAGAAGGCGTGAGGGTGGATGCATGGGAGATGGGCCGGACACGGTTGAGGACCCTGTCAACCACCGTGGGTGGAAAACCTCAGTTAAGGAAGAAGGAGGACATGTCAGAGGAACTGTTTTTGAAGGTAGCATCATCGGAACAGATGTGATGGAGGCGAAGGAACTGAGAGAATGGGATGGAGTCCTTACAGGAAGTGGGGTGTGAGGAGCTGTAGTCGAGGTAGCTGTGGGAGTTGGTAGGCTTGTAATGGATATTGGTGGACAGTCTATCACCAGAGATTGAGACAGAGAGCTCAAGGAAGGGAAGGGAAGTGTCAGAGATGGACCACGTGAAAATGATGGAGGAGTGGAGATCGGAAGCAAAATTAATAAATTTTTCCAAGTCCCGACGAGAGCACGAAGCAGCACCGAAGTAATCATCGATGTACCTAAGAAAGAGTTGTGGAAGGGGGCCGGAGTAGGACTGGAACAAGGAATGTTCCACCTACCCCATAAGGAGACAGGCATAGTTGGAGCCCATGCGGGTACCCATAGCCACTAGCCACACCTTTTATTTGGAGAAAGTGAGAGGAATTGAAGGAGAAATTGTTCAGTGTGAGAACAGGTTCAGCCAGACGGAGGAGAGTAGTGGTGGTTGGGGATTGTTCGGGCCTCTGATCGAGGAAGAAGCTAAGGGGCCTCAGGCCATCCTGGTGGGGGATGGAGGTGTAGAGGGATTGGACGTCCATGGTGAAGAGGAAGCGGTTGGGGCCAGGGAACTGGAAATTGTTGATGTGACGTAAGGTGTCAGAGGAATCACGGTTGTAGGTGGGAAGGGACTGGACAAGGGGAGGGAGAAGGGAGTAAAGATAATGAGAAATGAGTTTCATGGGGCAGGAGAAAGCTGACACGATCGGTCTACTGGGACAGTTCTGTTTGTGGATTTTGGGTAGGAGTAGAAGCGGGCCGTCCGAGGTTGGGCGACTATCAGGTTGGAAGCTGTGGGAGGAAGATCCCCAGAGGAGATGAGGTCAGTGACAATCCTGGAAACAATGGCTTGATGTTCAGTGGTGGGGTCATGGTCCAGGGAGAGATAGGAGGAAGTGTCTGCGAGTTGACTTTTGATGATCTGCTCCTATCACTGCTTGCTTGTCCCTACAACCACACCACCCCCCTCCACTTCTCTCCCCCCACCCAACCCTCACCACCCCCCCGCCACCTTAAACCAGCTTATATTTCACCCCTCTCCTTGGATTCACCTAGTTCTGCTGAAGGGCCATGAGGACTCGAAACGTCAACTCTTTTCTTCTCCACCGATGCTGCCAGACCTGCTGAGTTTTTCCAGGTAATTCTGTTTTTGTTTTGGATTTCCAGCATCTGCAGTTTTTTGTTTTTATCACTAATAGCCTATCTGGTCCTTATCTCATTGCTGTTTTTCCACTTTGCTGCGTGCAAATTGGCTGTGGTGTTTCCTCCATTCCGACTGTGACTACAGTTCAAAAGTACTTCATTGACTTTAAAATGCTTTGGAATGTGCTGAGGCCATGAAAGGCATTATAGAAATTCAAGTTTATTTTTGTTCAAGAAGTTCGAAAAGGAACCTGATCAAGATCTCCCAAATCTGTGAGCACAGATTGCACAGACATTAGCTGGCTATTTAACTTGGATTGTGAATGCAAAACTAGGCACACAACTAAGCTGACAAGCCTCAAGCAAGTGTGGAGATCAGAATAGTTTCTCCAGAGACCTGAGTATCTGTAGCAGACATAATTTGTTACATTGATTAACTCCTTCGAAAAAGACAATGATAAATACCTGGTGAGTGATACAATTTAAGAAAGAAAGCAAATGATTTGCATGTATATCCTGAGGAATAGATACGAGAACAAGGAGGTACTGCTAAAGTTATATAAATTTGATTCGACAATGCTGTGTGCAGTTCTGGTCTCTGTTCTACCAAAAAAAAAGTATATTACAGCACTGGGGAAAGTGCAGAATCTATTTAAGAGGACATTAGCAGAATTGAGAGGATGCAACTGTTGTGCAGAATGGGACTCTTTCCTCTGACATTGAGAAAAATAAGAGAAGAGTGGTTAGAGGTCTTTAACCATATCAAGGAGTTCACATGAACATGCATATGAAATAGGAGCAGGAGTAGGCCATTCGGCCTCTCAAGCCTGCTCTGCCATCCAATAAGGTCATGGTTGAAACAAAAACAAAAATAGCTGGAAAAATTCAGCAGGTCTGACAGCATCTGCACAGAGGAATACAGTTAAGGTTTCGAGTCGGTATAGAAATGAGGTGAAATATAAGGTGGTTGAGGGGGTGGGACAGGTAGAGCTGGATAGAGGGCCAGTGATAGGTGGAGGCAAAGGAGAGATTGCCAAAAATGTCATAGACAAAAGGACAAAGCGGTGTTGACAGTGGTGATATTAGCTATGGAATGTGCTAATGGTGACATTAAGGGTAGAAGCAGAATAAGCAAGTGACAGATAGCCCTAGTGGGTGGGGTGGGGGGAAGGGATCGAAATAGGCTAGAAAGTGGAGATAAAACAAAGGATGGAAATACATTTAAAAATAAAGGAGATGGGTGGGAAAAGAAAAATATATTTAAAAAATATTAAATATAAATATATAAAAATAATATGCATAAAAATATATATTATTCCCTTGCAACCGCAGCAGGTATAACACCTGCCCCTTTACTTCCCCTCTCCTCACCGTCCAAGGGCCCAAACACTCCTTTCAAGTGAAGCAACTTGCACTTCCGTCAATTTAGTCACTGCTCCCAATGTGGTCTCCTCTACACTGGAGAGGCCAAACGCAGACTGGGTGACCGCTTTGCGGAACACCTTCGGTCTGTCCTCAAGCATGACCCAGACCTCCCTGTCGCTTGCCATTTCAACACTCCACCCTGCTCTCATGCCCACATGTCTGTCCTTGGCCTGCTGCAATGTTCCAGTGAAGCTCAACGCAAACTGGAGGAACAGCACCTCATCTTCCGATTAGGCACTTTACAGCCTTCCGGACTTAGCATTGAGTTCAACAACTTTAGATCATGAACTCTCTCCTCCATCCCTGATCCCCCTTTCCAATAATTTATAATTTGAAAAAATACATATTTTTCTTTTCCCACCCATTTCCATTATTTTTAAAATTATTTCCATCCTTTATTTAATCTCCACCTTTTAGCCTATTTCGATCCCTTCCCCCCACCCCACCCCCACTAGGGCCATCCATCACTTGCTCGTCCTGCTTTCTACCCTTAATGTCACCATTAGCACATTACATAGTTAATATCACCACCGTCAACACCCCTTTGTCCCTTTGTCTGTGACATCTTTGGCCATCTCTTCTTTGCCTCCACCTATCACTGGCCCTCTATCAAGCTCTACCTGTCCCACCCCCTCAACCAGCTTATATTTCATCTCATTTCTATATTTCCTTAGTTCTGCTGAAGAGTCATACGGACTTGAAATGTTAACTGTGCTCCTCTCCGCAGATGCTGTCAGACCTGCTGAGTTTTTCCAGCTATTTTTGTCTTTGTTTCAGATTTCCAGCATCCGCATTATCTTGCTTTTATCTTAAGGTCACAGCTGATCTGTTTGTGTTTTCAAATTCCACATTTCCATCTATCCCCGATAACCTTTGATTCCCTTGTCTAACAAGAGTCTGTGTACCTCTGCCTTTAAAATATTCAGTGACCCCGCCTCCACCACCTTCTGAGGCAGAGTTCCAAAGTCACACAACCCTCTGCGAGATTTTTTTAATCTCATCTCTGTCCCAAAAAGGTAACCCCTAATTTTAAAACAGTGCCCCCGAGGTCTGGGCTTACCCACAAGAGGAAAATTCCTTTCCACATCCACCTTGTCAAGGCCATTCATGGTCATCATTAGGCTTTTAATTCCAGATTTTTTTTATTGAATTCAAATTCCGACATATGCCATGGTGGGATTCAAACCCAGGTTCCCAGAGAGTTACCCTGGGTCTCTGAATTACCAGTCTTGTGACAATACCATTATTCCACTACTCCACCACCTTCTCTTTGTGTTCCATTCCTCTCATAAAGGATAGTATTCCAGTTGCCTTCTTAATTACTTGCTGTGCCTGCATACTAACTTTTTGTGACTCATGCACTAGAACACCTAGATCTCTCTGCACCTTGGAATTCTGCAGTCATTCTTCATTTAAGTAATTCTCTGCTCTTTTATTCTTCCTGCCAAAGTTAACAGCTGCACATTGTCCCACATTATACTCCATCTGCCAGATTTTTGCCCAGAAGTAGTTCCCCCTTATGGGAACAAGAAGGTATGAACAGAAGATGCTCAATAGCAGATCGCATAAAGGACTGAGGAGGAATTTCTTCACACAGAGAGTGATGAGAGTATGGATCCTGCTGCCTCATGAAGTGGTTGAAGCAAATAGAATTGAGGCATTTAATGGGAGTCTTGATCCATGCATGAGGGAGAAATAAATAGATATGTAGGCAAGGTGGGAAGTGATAAGTAGATGGGGAGGAAGATTGTGTGGACCCTAAATATATACACAAGTATGAAGCTCCATGCGTTATGAGATGAATGAGCAGAAGATTCAGTGGTACTGGTTAAAGAAAAGCTTTGGATATGACGTCAAGAAAACTCCTTGACCTTCTTTGAATAATATCTTTGGATGTTTACTATCTACCCAAATTTCTAGGATGAAGGTAAAAGGCCCCCTATAGTTGAAGACCATGGACAGAGAATCACGCTGCTTGTGACATGGGCAGAATGTGCAGGGTTTGGTGTGGGACACCTCTCTGTGATAAATCACTTTCTCCTGCAAGGAACTATAAATGTCTTCCTCTCCTGGAGAACAGTGATTAAATATTCTGCAGATAATGATCCTTTGTTCTGGAACCATCAGGGGGCTGGCAAGCTTGAAGAATGAAATTTTTAAGGCAAGATGAGGAAAAATTTCATAAGGATTTACTTCTGAGATTAAAGGTGTCTGTTAGACCCTATGTCAGGAAAAATAACGTTTGGCCTGTGAAAATAGTAGGCTGATGACCTAAATGGACCTTATCCATTTTCCATGCTCTTGTATATCTGATTTATTTATTTCTACCTTATTTTTTTGGCACCAGTAGAAGTCACTGCCCCTAACTTCAAAGCTCCAGGGCAGTGTATCCCCAAAGATGCACTGGGGAACCCCCACCCCACCGGAGGTTCCCAGGTAAGGATTGCAGGGCAATTGCCTGGGACATTCAAACTTTTGATGGGCAATTGCCCAGCACTGTGAACCATCCGAAAATACAATTTAAATCGCAAACTTTGGGTGGTTCTGATTGTGTTGCTGTAAAAGTTACCCAGAGAAAGTTACAAGAATTAAAACCACTTCTAGCTTCTAGATAACTATTGTACTGAACTCCCACGATCCCCCACGGGACACCTGACTACCCCAACTATCCCTTGCTACTCGCCCCTGAAACTCCCCTCCCCCCCACCACCGGACTGGACCACCCCCATACCACCAATAATCCCCCATGGGGCCCCCGACTAAACCTGCACCCCCAAATAGCACCCCCCCACCCCTACAAACTACCCCAGGAACCCCTCCACAGGATGCCACAACCCCCCCCGCCTTGAACCGCATGGGACCCCCAGGCTACACCTCTTCCCGACTGAACACCTCCGAATTAAACACCCACTACCCCACTGCACCCCCACTGCACCCCCCCCCCCCACCCCCTCACCAACTACACCCTCCGGACCACCTGACCCCCTTCACCACCACCGCCACCAGACCACCCACCACTCTCCGACCCATCCCAATTTCCCTGGACCACCTGACCCTGCCCTTTAACCACAGTTCTCCAGGAGAGGAAGACATTTATAGTTCCTTAAAGGAGAAAGTGATTTATCACAGAGAGGTGTCCCACACCAAACCCTGCACATTTTTGCACATGACACAAGCAGCGTGATTCTGTCCATTTACCTTATACGCTTAACATCTCCACAGCTTCTCAGTGGCAGGACCCATAAATTTACCTGTTTTGTGGCAGCACGTGCTGCAAGAAAAAAAAGGGTGTGTGGCTTACTCACCTTTGACTGAGCTACCCTCCAGTGTAGGCCTCAGGGAGCTGGTGTGCTGGAGTGACCTCACCCAACCTGAGTCAGGATGTCAGCTTGATTTCAACGTAAGTCATTCCAAGCAGACTGCCAATCTGACTCAATTGCCACTCCACTGGGAGCTAGGGCGCATTGTTTATTATTCGTTTAAAAGGAAAAATGTTTCAAGATAAAGCATCACCTCATTTCGGTCACATGAAAAACTATCGTGCATTAGTGGCAGTACTTTTTGGCTTTGGTACACACTCTGGAATCTCCTCCTACATAAGAGTGAAGTCGGTGGAACGAACAACTGGGAGAAATGAAGAACAGCTGCCAACTGGAAGATCACCCATTTTTCAATGCCCAACATGCATTTATATTGGATCTTTAACAAAGTCAAATATTCCAAAGTGCTACACAGGACAATTATCAAACAAAATTTGACATCAAGCCATGTGCAGGGACATTAGGACAGATGACCGAAGACTTTAAGGAGTGTCTTAAAGGAGTAAAGAGAGGTAGGGAGATGAAGGGCGGAATTTTCCGTTCCCGTTGGGGGAGGGCATCATGGAGGGCACAGCGGAGAATTCGGCGGGAGGCGCAGAAATCCGTTTCACGCTGGCGTAAAATCTCAGCGGGATCATCTGATGGTGTCTGCCATGGTGGATTGTGAATCCCACTGGAGGCCGGAGTGAACTCAATCTGCATCCACTAATGGGATGCAAAGTAAGGACCGACTGGAATCGTTCCCCCAAACCCGATTTACTGTTATGCCGACAGGAAAACACGCCAGCCCAGAACACGTCTGGACCAGTGTGACATGCAGAAGTCGGGACTTAACTTCAGGGCCTTGGTCAGATCGCGGACAAGATGATGCTGGAGCCCTACGGCTAACGGAACCCGGAGAAACACGTACATCGTGTGCTGGGCCCATCCTCATGCACGTGACTCCGCCACGTTGCAGCTCTCAGAAGGTGGGGAGTGTCCATGCAGCTGAGGCTTTGGACCATCATGGACTTTGCTATGGGCTCACACCGTCTTTCCATTTCTCGGTTGATGCTTCGGGCCTGCTTTGGAAATTCACCATGAGCTAGTACGGATGATCGGCGAAGTGGGGCGTGAGGGGTAGAGGAAGATTCAGGTGTGAATGGGAGAGGAGGGTGTACCGGGGTGGTGAGGTTAGAGAGGGGAGACAAAGGTTTTAAGTAGAGGAGGTGAGGTTGGGAGGGTGGAGGGGGGATTCGGTGAAGGTGTCTGGGGAGGTGAGGTTGGGGGGGTGGGGCGCAATGAAGCTGTCAGGGGCAGTGAGGTTGTGAGGGGGAAGGAGTCTGTCTGGGGGAGGAGGGAGTACAGGGGACAGGGAGAGGGGGGGTGTAATAAGGGAGAATGCTGCAAGTGGGGAGGTAAGTGTAAGGAGGGAGGAAGGTGTAAGGGAGGTAGTTTGGAGAGTGGAAGGATGCCAGGGGAAGGAGGGAGAAAGGATGGAGGAAGGAGTAAGGATAAAGGAAGGTGTGAGTGTGGAGGAAGGATTAAGCGGGGGTTGGGGTGGAATATCCAGGTAATGTGCAAGGGAGGATGTATGGAGTCAATGACTACCTCCTGGGACTAAACTCGGGGTGGGCATGGTAGGAGGGAATGGTGAGTGTGAAGGGGGCAGAGGGAGCTGATAGGGTGGGAAGGCAAGGGTGCATTGGTACCAGTAGAAGGGGCAGTGAGGGTGGTTGGTGGGGACATGGGGGCAAAAACAGACACTGGGGGTGAGAAGGAGGTGTTTGGGGAGGCCAATGTAGAAGGGGGTGGGGTTTTCAGGAAAGTAGGGAATGTACAATTTCACCTGGATATCTGGAATGACAAGGGTTCAGGCTCTAGGGTAACTGCACGATGTTCCCCCACCTCCTGCTGACTCTCCATAATGAGGCAGAATCCAGCGGCCTGTCATCTGACCTAGCATCCCCCATGCCTCTCCCCCAGCAGTCCTCCAAATTGCCAGGGAGCTTGGCTGAACCTGCCTCTTCCTGCTGCAGACACTTCCCTGCGGTGACCACCAGATTGTGAACTCAAGCCTGCTGTAGATCTAGGTCCCGTGGAGGTGTGTATCTCTGCGCTGGCGGAGGGTTTAGGCACTGTGACGGGTTTTCTAGGTGGCTTATTTCCAACTCTTCATTGTAGGAGGTGTCCTCTTGGCTGGAGGCGAGGACCTGGGTGGAGCTGGGGGACTGGTTGGCTGAGGGTGTCGGTCACTTGGCAGAGCTCCCTGTGAACTAAAGTAAAGATAATTAGTGCATGGCAGCAGAGTCAAAATCAGGAGAGAGAGCACTCAGTTTCATTGAGAAAGGGATGATGTGGTGTTGACCTCACCATTACCACAGACATGGTCCACGTTCTCATTAGTCAACGCAATAGCACGCTCCTCAAAGGAGTGAGGGGCCTAATATGGGTCACTCACACCCTTGGTCTGGGACCTCTCTCTGCTGTTGTGAGACAACTTTACCTGCATGAAAACAGATGGAGAGAGTGTGACTAGGACACATGGCACTGAGGGGAATATTTGTGTGGTGAGCAGAGCTATGGTCAGGATGGGGATGCAAGCTCGAGAGGACATGAACCTGATGGAGATGGGAACGTGTGTGTGAGATTTAGTGGTGTTGTCCCTTGAGGTATAAGATCCCTGTGGATGTGTGATGGGTTTGAGAGTGCTGAGGTGGTTGGCCTACCCTGGTGGAATGGGTGGGAGTGTTCATCCCCTTCCTCCTCTGTGCTCTGTTGACACTGGCTGCCACTGCCACTACCTCCCAGGCTGGGTTGGAGATTCTGGTGGACCTCCTGCAGCTAAAGCAGGGGTAGAGGGTATTGCAGTGGCCTTCTACTCCATTCAGCAGATGCCCCAGAGAGGCGTCACTAAATTTGGGGGCTGCCATCACCTTTGCTTTTGGGGCCATCTGTCGCCTGGATCAGTCCTGGTCTGTAGACATGAAGAAGGCCACGCTCTGGTGCTCTTTAAACGTGTTGCCCGGAGCAAGGAAATGCTAAGGTCACGTCATGGTGGATAAATATGAGGCCACCCACCAGTGATCCGTTATGTTTCCCATGAACGCATTATTAATGAGGTGGGATCCATCAGGAAGTGGATGACAGGGCGTGAAAATTCACCATTGCAACTGGCTGATAAAATGCCATTTTTCACGCCCGTTACTGC